>NW_021620536.1:563142-584936 GCF_004785775.1 Grammomys surdaster | reverse complement strand
CTCTCTCTCTCTCTCTCTCTCTCTCTCTCTCTCTCTCTCTCTCACACACACACACACACACACAGGCGTGTGCGTGCAGCACAATGGTGAATCACAGAATCACAGATATAAATGAGAATGTTCTTAAAACATTTACAAAAATGAGAAGCTCCTCGGATTTCCCCCTCATCTCCATGCATACATCCTCAATTAAAACAATGCCCCTGATAGCAGGCAGTATAATCTGCATTTTATTTCACTCATGAGCAAAATAACAAGTTACTCAGGCCTGCGGCACTCATGAGTGATATGGGGCGTGTAATATCCTTTCCATTGAGTTTCCTATTATTAAGCTTGAAATAAGGAGTTCAGAATTAACTGTGACAATGATTTTATCTAGTGTTGGCATCACCATTAGCTTTTGCAGTTTACTGCTAATAAAAGTTTAAATTTGCTATTACTTCTAATAACCTCCTTGCCACCTTAGCTGTAGGAATTAGACAAAGAACCCTGCTGATATGTGGCTAGTGACATTTTCTGAAAGTGTGGAAAGCTATGACGACAACAGTGAGTGTTATTTACCCAAGTGTAATAAAGGCAGGCCCTGCTGGCCTTGGGCAGCCTAATGCAAAGCACCTGCTCTTGGGGTGCAGCAGGGGCCCTGTAAAAGAACAAAGCATAAGATGCTGGTTTCCCACAATGCTGTTCCAAGTCTCAGAGATCAGCTTCCTAACAATCCAGTAGATTCAAAAGTAGGAAAACAAAAACAAAAAAACCACAAAACAACAACAACAAAACAATCTGTGACATGGCCTATGGGAATGAGTGGGATATCTAAGTCATTCATTGGTTAACAGAGATGCTCATATTCACGGAAAGCATTGAGAGTGGATCAGTGTGTTTGAGCATTCCACCAAGTCCTTAGTGTTCTGCACCGGAGCCATCCTCTGAGACACTGGATGCTGCTCTTCCTCCCATTTTGGCTGTGTGGGGATGAATTCTCACAATTCATTTCCCCGTGAGTGCTTTGGTGCCCCTGCCCATAGTCTCAGCAGAGGTCTATCTGATAGCCTTGTCAGAGTGAATACAAGTGAGACTATGGGATTCAGAATACAGAGAAATACAGTGAGTCCAAACCACTATTAAAGCATTTACTTTTAATTACATAATGTTAATTATCAGGTTGGGCTTGGGAAAGTACACATTCGGTCATGTGGTGGTCTGGCTCTGGCATACGACCTTCTATCTGAGCACACTTTCACGGTGACTCACATGCCGTGTTGGTGGATGTTTCGGTGAGTGTGTTCATTGGTTCACTGTGGTGGTTGTTTGCCTAATTCCTCAAAATGAGGGTAACAAGGGAAAGTTGTAGCTAGTTAAAAGCACACTCTTGGCTATGATGCTGTTTTGTTTTTAGTAGTACTTCTTTCTTTAATTTTTTCTCATTTTTATGATACCAAATTTTATGAGAAACTAATAAAAGAGAAAAAAGAAGTTAGTTTCCCAACCAGGGCACTCTACAGGGTAACTTCAGTTTGCCCACAAGTGAGAAATTAACACTTGGCTGCAGAACTCTGAGCAAGACTAACCTGTATGAAGCCCACGAAGCTGGCAAACACATGACAAGACTGAATTCTGAATGACTTGTTTAAGAGAGGAGGGCCAGACCACTCACAGCCTTACCAGAGTAGATAGTGCTGCAGTATGTAGAGACCTATTGTTCCTCTCCTGCCTTCTTCAGCCCTCTCTCCTTGCTGGAACACCATGATCACTTCCTGATGGGTGTTAGGCATGCACACATCTTTCCTCACTCCTCATGGGTCTTTGTCTTAATTCAATACTTTAAACTAGGATTCTATTGCCGCTTTCTTCTGGATTAGATCAGTGAGATAAGTCATGCAGGTGCCAACGGTGGTCTACCTAAGCTTCTGGGAAGGTGTGATGTGGAAGATACCCATGGGGCTGCACACAAAGGAGGCATATGGACCCCAGCAGGAGATCAAATGGTATGCTCATGTTATGACCTTCTTGGTGACCCAGGAAGTATCCCTTATGGCTTTTGTTAAATTTCACTATTCCCTCTCATGTCTAGGAAATGCAATCTCGGCATTCAGAGCCAGAAAGCAATGGTATCTTTCCCTTAATGAGTCAGGACCTCATTCCTTATGAATGTGAATGATTCTTCTCACATCTGGAATTCATCTATTTAACCACAAAACGTCGGTTAAGAAAGAAAGAATTCAGCGGAGAAAGTGATACTCAAGGCCAGCCCATGTGACTTGACTGGAAATTTGGTTAAAAGAGATAAAAAAAAAAATCAGGTGAAAGCTACTGCTGGCTATCTAATGAGAATGAAAGCAAGGCACACCGCTGTCAGCTCCTTCCCCGACATACGATGCCATTCATTAAGGATACCCATGCTAAACTCTTGTCTTCAGTCTAATCATGTTGCCTCTCTCAACTCCACCACAACCTTTTATTATTAAAAATATCTTTATTTTTACGTGTCTGTGTGTGCGTGTGTGTGCGCATGTGCACGCATGCTTTCTTCATGTGGACTGTGTGCATACTTACAGAGTCTAGAAGAGGGTGTTCTCAGATCTTCTGAAGCTAGAATTACAGACAGCTGAAACTATTCAAGGTGGGTGCTTGGAACCAAACTCCAGTCTTTGCGTGAGCAGACAGTGCTCTTAACCATTGAGCCATATCTTGCTCTCTTACTTTAAATTTTGACCTGCACTGGGGATGGGAACCAGGAACCCTCACAGTGCATACATATTTCTGTAAGTGACTGAGTTGAGGTACGGATAAGGGGAGCAAGGGCTCCATTTCAACACTGGACTTGGATCCTGAAAACACACAACTTAGACTTGTATAGTGCGGACTGCAGTTTCCCAAAGGACCCTTGTTTGAACATCATCTGACTCTAGTCAAGACTTCTAGCAGTGAAGTAGTCAGAAGTATGTAGAATTACTGATGTTATTTTTGCAACAATATTGGCTGTACTAATTTCCCTATGTACGTTAGATTTTATTAATTTAGGTAACACTGAATGCTGTGTGTTTGCTGGAGTTCTTCTTAAACTGACAAAACTTCTCTAAACTCATTATTTGCTCCATAAAACAGACTGAAACTGTAGATATTTGTTTCTGGATAAATTGTTTGCTATCCTGTTAACTATATAACTGGGATTCTTCATCTCTCAATTTCTGAAAGCCAACAATAAACAATAAGGTGTTACACACAAACAGCCTTCACACTGTTAATTGGGGCTAATGAGAGGGCAATTGAACTTTACTCTGTCTGTTTTGTTGTTTCTCTAAATGGTAGGCTGATGGCACTTAGAATTATTGGCTTCTCAACCCCTCTCTCTTGTTCTTTTTTTTTTCCCACTGGGACTATACTTTCACTGTCAAAGTCAGTCTATGAGATCACCAGGGGAGCAACTGTGCTTGTGACACACTCATAGGACATCAGCTTAAAGGAGGTTCGTACAGCTGCTGGCTCTAGGGGAACTTTAGTTTAGGGTATAGGAGGGGGTCCTAGATAAGCAAGTAGGAGTCACTTGCCCTCTATTATTTAAACGTATTTTTCTCCTTAAATGTAAAGACAGCAGAGGCTGCTGTTGCATTCTCCATTTATTAACAGCTTGGGGTCTCTGGCTCTTCTCCTCAGCCCTGTGGGTTGGGCAGTCTTTCTATGAGAAGTAGGCCTGGAGTCCCAGCTGCAGAAGGAGCGGGAGGGAAGAGGAAACAGACAGTTGAAATGAGACAGCTTTGAACTTGATTTCTGCTCCACGGTTTCTCTTGTTTATTCATGCATGCTGCATGATCCTCTGTGTTTTATGTTTCCTTATTTAATTTATGGAATGATAAAAGACTTAGTGAGGCTGGGAGTCACCTGTTTGGCTGAGGGAGCCCAGGATTCATTCATTCATAAAACTCTCTCAAAATCTGCTGTGCACCACATGGGATAATGATTTTAGAAGTGTAACCTTAACAAGTAACTATACAGGGTCTCCAAAGAGTTTTGACCTAGTTGTGAAACAACGGAAAAAAACAAAACACCCCTAAACAATGGGATTTCACTGGCTTACAGGTTATTGACATATTGATTGATGGGTACAGAGCAAGGGAGGAACTCAGGTCGGAATGGAGAAGAACAGCATGCAGAAATTGGCATCTCTGAGATTCGGGAAAGAGGCAAATTACCAAATTGGAATAATAAATGAAATCGAGACGCGAGTGTTCAGGAGACAAACGAGTAATGGCTGTTGTTACAAAGAAAAGTCAAAGAATTCCAAATATATAAAGTGTGGTGGACAAAAAGTGTACCACAGTAACAATACAAGTAGTTGGTAAAAAAAAGAGAGAAAGAGAGAGAGAGAGAGAGAGAGAGAGAGAGAGAGAGAGAGAGAGAGAGAAAGAGACATTCAAGATCATAAGCTAGAAAGGGATAGGATCTCCACAGTAAGACTAACAGAATCAACTAATCTGGACCCTTGGGGGGCTCCCAGAGACTGAACCTCCAACCAAAGGGCATACACGGGCTCGATCTAGGCCCCTGCACATATATAGTAGATATGCAGCTTGGTCTTCATGTGAGTCCCCCAGCAATTTGAATGGGGGCTGTCTCTAAAGCTGTTTTCTGTCTGTGGAATCAATTTCCTTGGCTGACTACCTTGTCTGGCCTCAGTGGGAAAGGATGTCACTAGCCCTGAAGAGACTTGATGTGTCAGGTTGGGGAGATATCCAAGTGGGGTTCCACCCTCTTAGAGGAAAAGGGGAGAGGGAATAAAGAGAGGGACTTTGTGAGGAGGGGGAACCAGGACAGGGTTGTGGTCAGAATGTAAAGGGAATAAATAAGTTAATGAGGAAAAACATAGTTAGAAAAGGGCTAGAAACATTCAAATGATTTCCTAGTTTGTAATCTTATTCTTTGTCATCACAATCTTTTTTATAAAATTACTAATTAATTTTTGTTTCCTGTGTGTGTGTGTGTGTGTGTGTGTGTTCGAACGCATGCATCATCAGCATTCCATGCTTGCAGAAGCCAGAAGAGAGCATTAGGATTCACTGGAACTGAAGTTACAGAAGACTTTGAGCTACCATAGGGACACTGACAACTAACTCTGAGATCTTTGGATGATCAGTCAGTGCTCTTAACCACCGAGCCAAATATCAGTCCATAACCTCAGAGTCCTATTTCAGTTTAGTAGGTGTGTGTGTGTGAACGCTCTCATGGGGTATATGTGTATGCCTATGTGTATGCATGTGTGCATGTGGCCATGCATTGAAATGAGTCCTCTACATATATGCTTACTACTCGACAGTGTCATGCCTCACAACCAACTTGTGGATTATGTCAAAGTCATGCTCTAATGGAACTAAAATGCCAACAGACCTTGAAAGATGTCATCAGATAGATTTTTATCCTTCTCTGTAATTTTAAAAACACAGAACAATTCTAGTCATTTGAGTCTGTTTTGAAACAAATTTAAAAAGTTGCCTTTTATGAGATGAAGTGAAGACAATAATAATAATAATAATAATGAAAAAATTAGGCAAGTAGTAAAGCCAAGCAAAGGTTGGTAACATATCACTTTATCTGGATGTGAATTAAGCACCTTTATGGACTAGAAGAACCTCAACTATTTCTCCAGTGACTGAAAATTTGAAGAGAACATTCTGTTAATAAGTAATTTTTTACACTTGAATTATTTCAATTTTGGATCTAGAGATAGGTGATAATGGATAAACAAATAATTTACCTGTGTGTGGAAGTATCTTATATTTTTCAAGACACTATCAGTATGTGTAACATGACAACTGGACTCTGCATTGAATGTACATTTTTCCAGCCAATGGTATCATTTTTCTGAATGAAAATATATAAATTTGCATATTTTAAGTGTGATTCTGTGATGTTGTAATCTTTCAACCTAGATCAGTTGATTACAGAAGCTACAGTAAAGATATTTATGAAAAAGAAATCACAACACAAAAATAACATAGCCTGTATCTAATATCTAACAGATTTAGGTGCTTACAATAAACAGCCTCTTTAATGGTATGGTTTTTAAAAAATATAGTCTATGGTTCATAAATGTTTTCATCCTGTTCTGGAAAACATGTAACTGAATTTTTTATAGTTATAATACATTATTTTAAAATGTACTTTGTTATCAAATGCCTTGAGAGAAAATCCTACTTTCCTATTTTTTTTTTATGAAGGATACAGCATATTTCCAAAATCTGAGCTAAAACCAAAATGGACAAGGATAAACGGAGGATTTAAGGAAGAGATTATTCCTTCTCCTCCTGGGAATGTTTTCACTGCCCTTATTATAATGTTGGATTTGCTGAGAAGTCTATGACAGAGGTTAGCAGATCTCTTTCCCCCCAGCCCTCTCTAATTTTCCTTATTTTGTTATCCTTGGGATCTTGAGCAACACTTTCTATTTTGGTTACAGGTGTCATTATTGTGAATTCATATACTGAAAATATGAAAAACTCTTAACAAAATCAGTATACCATAAATATGATAAAAGCTGTATATTCTTATTTTAAAATGTACTTTTTATTTTAATAGTATCCATGGGAGAGGCATTTCCCCATGAGTGAAGCTGCCTGCAGAAGCCAAAAGAAGGGACTGGAACTTCTGACCCCGGAGTTTCAGTGGGGTGTGAGCAGTTGTGAGCATCTGAGCATAGGTGCTGGGAACGGGACTCATGTCCTCAGCAGGTGTTATGTTTACACTTCACCAGTTGAGCCACAGCTCAACTCCAACCTCATTTTGCACTGACGTTTCACCAGCAGATACCCTGTTTTGTCTTTTTTTTCCCTTTTTCTTTTTTCTGTAATTAAAGAGCAGTAATTCTAATATTAATTTCATATGCACAAAATAAATATACAATGGTATATGCCCTTATAAAATCCCGATGAAAGAATATTTTTCAAGCTGTTCTTTTATATTATGAGGAATTCAGTTCCTTCCTCTCTTCTAGAGTACTGATAAGGATTGTAAACCTGGAATTCTTTTCTCTGTCTTTCTTTGGGGTTCAACCAATGAGTGGCCCTGCTGGGAGTGGTGGTGGACGAGTGGTGGTGGACTCAAGAAGAAAAGAATGACAGAATTGGTGCGAATTCATTCTTTTACAATTGGTCACAGGTCTAGCTGGGCAGTTGACTCTTCAGACACAGAATTCATCAACACTTTAAACTTTCCTTCCTTTTTTAACTACAGACTGAGGTTAGGGAGGGACTTCGGCAAAATGGTTCCATTCTCTTTGTTTACTCTTTGTGCCTTGATTAAAACATTCTTTTTTCTTCCTTTTTTTTTTTGCCCTTGTGTAATCTGTTATGCTTTGTGACAGACCTCTAAAGAATGTAACTTTGTTACAACCATAAAAATTAAGACGTATGAAGACTATATACCGAATTTAGTCACTAAATACACTGAAGTTAGCTTCCCATATTTTCACAAACTACATCAAGCTTATTATAATAAAGCACGTGATGTTTGGGAGAAAGGAAGAGGCTTAATTAAGAATTCTAGAATATATATACAATACACACATATATACATCGTATACATTGTATACATCGTATACATCGTATACATTGTATACATCTATACATCTATACATACATACATACATATACATACACATACACATACACATACACATACACATATACATATGTGCCCATGTACACTCTGGATGGTGGCTCACTCTTTGAGAGCTCCCAGAGATCCTGGCAAGTTGACTCTGTTGGTCTTCCTATGGGGTTCCTATCTCCCTCAAGCCTTCGATCTTCCTCCAACTCTTCTATAAGGGTCCTGATCTCCATCCAATGTTTGGCTGTGGGTATCTGCATCTATTTCAGTCAGCTGCTAAGCAGAGTCTCTCAGAGGACAGTTATACTAGGCTCTTGTCTGCAAGCACCAAATGACATCACTAATCATGTCAGAGATTGGTGCTTCCCTGTGCAACCTCTCCCTTAAAGCGGTAGCCTGACTGTGGTATCTGCTCCCCAACAGGGCTGCCTTTCTGGCCTCAGTGGGAGATGATGCACCTATCAGAGACTTGATGCACCAGGGTGGGGAGATTTTTTTTCAGGGGGAACCTTCTTAGAATAGAAGGGAGGGAGGAAGGGATGTGTGAGGGGTGACTGGAAGGGAGAACAGTGTTTGGGATATAAATTAATTAGTAAATAAGAATTGTAGATTGTCAACATGATGCTTTCTTCAGTTCTTAACACACAGGCTGTTGTGAAAGCAACACTAGTTTGAATTGGAAAGCAAACCTTTTTGCTTCTGTCTCAAAAATCCATTTAAAAATATGGTTGGTAATGTTATTATATAAGGGGATATAGATAAAAAGAAATGTCATATGCTGTCCCCAGGAGAATCCAAAGCCATCATGAGGAACATTTTGCATATTCTACAATCTGCCAGCATACCCTAATAAGAGGAAAACTCTGGACATCTGAGGCCTGTACGTCATGCCATGATGACTAGCTCCTAACTCCATTAATGCAGTGGGGAGGGGGTTGTTCTGTTTCATTTCCTGGCTCATCTCTTGCTTCACACTTTCTAGGTCTGTGGTGCTGATTTCTACCATAAGTCAGAAATGAATTTTTTAAAATAAGCACTTGTACTTTGAACCATAAAACAAAATCTGAGGCAGAAATCAGAGGAAGAAGGTAAATTACTTTTAGTGCTCTGCAAAGAAACTTTCACTTGGCTATTTCCTCTTGTTTTGAACCTCCGAAAAATCAATACAGAAACATATCATATTCTGAAGGCAGGTCAACTGTACACTAGGTGTTTTTAACAGTTGGCTTTGAAGGGGATACTTATGCCCCCTTGACATGAATCTACAGTTCTTCGCACTAAGTGTCCCCATGAAACTACATTTTTGCTCGGGCTATCCATCTCAATGGTTATTACTTTTTACTGTTCCAGGCTTCTATCTTCTATTATGGATTCACTGATAGATCAATATGACAGAGGCAAGATAAAAGTCAGTTAGCTGTACATGTCTATTATGAGCCTGAAAATCCAGACACACATTCTTCCTGACAGAAGCAGGCACATAACTGACTCATTACGTGTCTGGGTGGTTTTCTCGTCCTTTCTGTACAAACTCACATTTCTGGACATGTTTCTTAATTTTGAGGTCCTCATGGCTTGTCAGAGAGTTAGGAGTAAGTGGTTCCCTCAGGGAGAGAGTGATTTTAAAATACAATCTTTACTTTTGAAAGGAGAGAACAAAACACATTTGCTGCTGCTCCAAGGCAGTAAAATGGAACGCTGACACACTCGGTTTCTAAACCACAGGCAAGTGGACTGTAAAACCAAGCAGTGGTTCAAAGTCAAGGGGGGAATCCTTGCAGTCCCCTAGTGGGTAATGGGAATGAAAAAAGGCACTTTGGGTTGGTTGGAAACCCTGAGTTCCCTCTGGAGTTGATCACCTCAGCCATTTATCACTCGCCATTTTGAGAGGAAAATAAACTGCCAAACATTTATGCTAACTTCCGCTAGAAACTCAACCATCTGCACCACCAGCCTCCTAGATTGTGTGCCAGCTGACAAGGTTGCCCACCGGGAGCTCAGAATAAATAAGGAGCTGGTCTCCACTCTTCTCCACTCTTCTCAGAAGGCCCCCCTTGTGATCAGACATGTGCAGCTGGCGTTTGACGTTCCTTTAGAGCAACTTTGAATATTTAACCCCTCTTCCAGATTCTTCCACCTCATATATTTAATTATAGTAAGATGCATTTTGGTCTCGAACGACTTCCAAGGAAATCTCCATGTAGCCTGGGAAGAAGACCACCTCACCGAGGAGCATGGTAGAAATAATAGGCCAAGTAGTAACTGGGGTCTGCTGTAACACTGTGCTTGCAAAAATCAAAACAAAGGAAACAAATAAACCCCCCCAAACCCCTAACCAAACAAAACACAGAAAATCCCCAAACAAACAAGAAACAACTTTGACTGCTTGTTTATAACTGTACTTCCCCTTTGATTCTTCTCTCTTGAGAGAATAAGAATGAAGGCTGTTTTGTCCATCATGGGTGGGGATCTCCCTATAACAACAGAAAGTCAGTGTGCATTTTGTGTGTAAGAGTATATGAGAGGGAAAGGGTATTCCTTTATAGTTACGACAGACATTCAGCTAGCTTAAAGAGTGAACTGGAGGAAAGTAAAACCAAAAGCAAGTGACCCAAATTTATGAAAAGAGGCAATGTAGGTAAAAACATTAAAGACTTGAATAGAAGGTATAGTAAACTAAGGACAAGAATGCCAGAAGAGACTGGGTAGTAGACAGAGTCTATAGTTACTCAATGTCACATGACAAAGCAAATTTATCTTCATTCCTGCTGCTTGAGAAGAAACAGTAGCGTAAAAATCAGGAACAGCCCTCAGATCCCCTGACATTGTCTAAGTTTACCCATTGAAGTTGGTCATGACTTGCAAACTATGATATAACCAGTGCCACCATTTCCTTTACACAGATAGATGTTAGGATGGCTAAATGGGGCCTGAGAGTCACAGGAAGAAAGAAACAAAGATTGAGCTGGTTCTTTGTGAACACCAGGACCTGGGAACAAATGGCAAGTCTTCCTGTGCTTTCACTATTTAATGTACCAAGTGTGGTAAATTAACCACAAAGAAGCCATGTTGAGAGGTCTTGTTTGCCCTTAAAAAGCTCTATTAACCTACATGCCTGTGAAACCTAAGGTATGAAAAAGGAGGGAGAGAAGAGAGAGAGAAAGAGAGAGAGAGGTAGAGTGATGAAGACATGTTTTAATATCTTTATTGAGATACAATTAATATATATATTATGAATATATATATATATATTATATATATATTTAATGATGAAAATAAAATGAGCTATTATTTCAGGAGCTGTACAGCTATTATAACAATCTAATATTACATATTTATTACCTAAAAGATTCTTTTTCTACTCATGCTATTTACTCTCTTTCCAGATCGAGCGAATTATCCATCTATTTTCCTTCATTGGTTCCCATTTTATATAAATATCATCATGTGGTATTGTCTGTGGTGACCGGTTTCTTTCACTTAGACTTTTTCTTCAAGATCTTTATATTGTGACATACATCATTTCTCAATTCTTCTCTATTGTTTAATAGTACCTAAATTTATGGTGATGTAATTTTATTTATGCATTTGTCAGTCAATATTTGAATGATTTACTTTTCTGCAACATTTTAGTAACAATCATATGGACATTCATTTCAATTGTTTGCCTGGAATTTAGTTTGTATTTCTCTGGGGCAAATGTCTAAGAGGAGAAATTCTGCTAAACATTTTGAGAGATTGTTAGAGCTTTTTCCAAGGTGGCTACTGTGTCTGCTGCTCTCCTGGCCTTGTCAGTTCCCCTAGTATTGGTTGCACATATTATTGCTATGTGTCTTTAATTCTAGTCATTCCAGTGAGTTTGAAAGGTTATCTCATTTTGGTGTTGTTTGTGCTCCCTGCATGTTTGCATTTTGCCTTGTAATCAAAAGAATACACTTTTCTGTTATTCACAGAATATATTTCCCTGGGATTTATAAAGGAGGTATTTATCTATTTTACTTTACATACAGCAAAATTTCATTTCTGTATATGTAAGTGTACTGCATGCATACCTGATACCAGCAGGAAGCCAGAAGAGGGTGCTGGATCCCTCGGAAATGGAGTTACTAAATTTTTATAAACTTCCATGTGAGTTCTGGGAACTGAACCCGGACCCTCTGCAAGGGTAACACATCCCATTAACTGCTGAGACATCTCTCTAACCCATCTTTTGCATTTTAAAATCTCTTTAACCTTTATTGAAAATTCTCTATTCATCCATTAACACCATAAGTCTGCTTAGTATACAGGACAAAACACAGGGGCATAACACATTGAGAACTTCTGGATGGCAGGGGTGACTTAGGCTGATGTCAGCTGAACCCCTTCAGTTGCCGAGGAAGGGCCAGTTGTTGGCTGATCTCCTAGATTAGTCTTAGTGTCTTAATGGAACATTTCAATTCTTTTTCATGTATCTCTGACCCACTCACATAAAAAGCCAGAAATGTCTTTCCTAAGTAGAGGCCAATTAGCCTAAATAGACATGGCAACCTGTGGGGCTCAGGTCTAATTCTGTTTTTGTTCCATAGCTATGACCACTGACTAGGCAAGTCATTGACTGAAATCGGAAGGAAGGGACAAAGGACACACTGCTTGGTGTGAACAGTTGGTTCACAGAAAAGGCACAGATGCCATGACAGGTGAAGACTGAAGGCTATTCACAGAATTAGTCCACCACAGAGAAGAGGAAGGAAATGGATGTTAACCATTGCTTCATGGTGTCATTGGCTCTTGGAGTCATCTGTATAAAGCCCAGATCCATTAGCTTCCTCCTAGGGGTAACTATTCTCTCAGAAACAGCAATTCTAGTTTTACAAAAGAGAGAGAGAGGGAAAAAAGATGTTTACATGATAAATGAATACTCTGTTGTTTGAAACCAGCTCCAGTGTCATGGTGAGAATTCAGGACAGACCTAGATCCAGTGGTGGCAGGTAGTCTAAAATACTTGATAAAGTGCTTAGTCTGGAATGTTGACATTGTTTAAGTATTATTAAATGTCACATCATGTTTTAGGCAAAGCTAATAGAGTTGTAGCATTGCAGCTCTAAACGAAATTGCCTCTGTTTGTATAGAATCTGCAGTGTGGATGCCTACACACTACAGCTCAATACGAAGAAAGGACACTCCACACACAGACAGAATCCACGGTCCACTAAGCTTCAGGTTTGCCTTGATGTGGACCTCTCTGATGTATTACTATGATACCCTATTTTTGTTGACTCAGTTACTCTGTCAGCAAAACCAAACATCTTGGCCTGTGGCCCAACCTCGAGCTGTCTATGGAGGATATGTTTTTGCCTTTACCACCATGACAGTAATGAGCAACTGGCATTAGTTTGATTTGCATAATTGTGTGCTTCCAACTCCGAGTCTATGTCAGGAGGAGACAACTTATTGTGATGATATCCACAGCATATTATCTGTTTTGTGCGATCAGCATTTATTTATGTAAATTCTATCATTACAAGGGGTCATTTTCTAACATTCTACCATGAAATTACATTCTCAGCCAATAAGCAGCAAGAAAAAAACCCCTAGAAAGTGAGCTGGGCATATTTTGTCATTCATAGCTGTTGGTCAAAGAGGTGGAAGGGATATTTGCAGTGGCTGCCTGCTTGTTTGCTTGTTTAGGTGATTTTCTGTTAAGGATTGACAAGCAAGATGACAATCTGGCAGTCTGTCTATCAGATTTGGAGTGAATGCTGTTAGACAGCTCTCCCCTCATTCACAAGCATATATACACCACAAGTTCCCTTGTTAATCTGAGATTTTCTTTTAAAATAACTTATGGTCTAAAAAATTATTTTGTGTTTTTGTAGATGGTGAGTGAATATTTTCTCCGATAAACAGAAATTCTGTAACTAATATACAAGAGGTGAGAAGTCAGAATAGCTAGGTGAAATATTCTACTTGTTCAAGTATCTGAGAAAGCAGAAAGGAACTGCGATGAACCTGAGATTTAATAGGCCAAGCCTCACAACTCTGTTCAGAAAATACAGTCCAGGTTGGCTCCATTATCTGTCTCATCTTTACAGGCAGATGAGCCTGCTAGGCTCAGTGTAACTGGAACTGTAATTTATGCACTTCTTTGATAGTTATCTCTAGTTAAGCACAAAGGGATGTCAGCATTTAACCCCACTTCAAGACATGACAATGTGGAAAAAAGAAACATAAAGGGGAAAAAAACCCCAGCAGCCAACCACTTAAGTCATGTTGACACCTGTCAAAAGGAGCCCTTACTAAGAGGAGGGTAATTAGGATATTACTGTTGTGAGAGTCGATCTCAGCCTGCTATGTATTCCTCTTCAGGCTGGTTGGGAAAAAGTAATTTGTGAGAAAAATAAAATGAATCAAAGAAACAAGAAGAAAAGAACCCAGATGTCACATTTCACACTTCAGTAAACTCACAGTCACAGACTTGTTTGGTAGTTGGCTGAGGCAACAACTCTATAGGTCAAGTGCTTACCTTGTAATCTAGAGGACTCAAGTTCAATCCCCAGAACCCCATTAGGAAGAATAGTGCATGCTTGTAGTCTCAGCATTAGGGGAGTGGAGACAGGTATATACCTGGGTTCACTGGCCGCCCAGTTCACTAAATGAGTTCCAAGCCAAGCCCTGTTTCAAAAGGAAAAAAGCTAGATGACTCCTGAAGAACAATATACAAGGTCCAGGTGGTACTCCAGCAGCCTTGTGTATGTGCACAGAGGTGCTTACTCATTGGTGTGTGCCGATGCACACACATACACACACATACAACATACACACACACACACACACACACACACACACACACACAAACAAAGAGTTTGTTTCATTTCAAGAGGTTTCTTTTGCAAACCCCACTGGCCATTCATCTGAAAAGGAACATAGTAAAGACGTTGTCTTAAAACCTTCCTTCTTTATTGGACTTTGGTAAGAAATAGATAAGAGTTTCTTAGGCACCTATCCACACTTTGGTATAAAGTAGAATAAACAGAAAGGCTTTTTTCTGATTCCAACTCCTTACATACACGGTTGTTTGAAAGATCATCTCACTAGGTCTGCATTTCTGTTTGTTTTCATTCCTCTCGGTTTTCTGTCATTTGTTTTATAGCCTGGCATTAATTCATAGTTATATAATATAAACATATCACGGATGTTGTCTCCTCTAAGAACATCAATTCGTAACTCATAGTGGTCCCCTCATCCTCCTTTCAACCGCCTTTCTCAACCATCTTATCATCAGTGTGTGTTTCAGGAATGAAATGTCTGTATCTAAATCATGCAGAATTTGCTGTCACTTTGATTTCTGCTTAAACCCCTAACTGGAAAAATGAAACTGGGTCAGGAGTTGGGATCAAGTGAGCGACACTCTGATGAAGTGCGCAGCACATGTGTGTAGGGCTTATTTAATCCCCTGACAATTTCTGCCATTCACATAAAGAAGGTTGGTTAGCCTTGAACTCACTGAGTCTTTAGCTTCCACACTGGTCAAGTGCAGTCACAAGCCCTGAGGACCCATCTCAGCCTTGTGATTTATGAGATAGCTTACTTGCCCATGTGGAATTGAGAGGCAATGAGCTGGTGATGATGATACTTCTCATTTTGCATAAGTTCTCAAAGGGAGAGAAGGGGGTTGCTAAAGAAACCTGAAGGCAGGCAAACAGAGCAGCATGTCCTTTGAATATCTGCTAACAACTAGTTCAACTGAAGGAGTGAGAAAGAGTTAAAACCTAGCCAGGGAAGAAAAACTGGGAAAACCAGAGTTCCAGTCTCTGCTTCATCTACACTGGGGAAGTCACACTCTACACGTCAAGTGTTTCTGAAGAGCCCACTGTGTATTGAGAGGAGGGGGAGGTTGAAAGCCAGTGTGAAATGCTATCCAAAAACCAGAGAGCCAGAGCAGGCCTGGGAGGAAGAGTGCTAATCCTCAAAGGGGGTCAAGACAGCAAAAGGCTGAAGTTTAAAGGACCTAGGCACTGCCTTGTGAGGCCACGAAAGAGGACAGACTGAAGGAAACGACAGAGGCCGTCAGAAAGGAAGTTCATACATTTGGCCACAGGGACTGACAAGGGCATCTGGAAACAATAAAAGGTAGAATTTATTTTTTCTTGGGAAGTTTTCTTTGAAAATAACTCTCTAGTGAAGAACAAAAACCACAATAACAATATCTTTAGCATTTCACTTTTCATGTTTTGGGAATGGATCTAAGAAACAAACACAGAATCCTGGCTTTGTTAATTAAGTAGAATTATGGGTTCTAAACAAGCCTTCGTACCCTTTCTGATTTCATGATGTCTAAGTTTACTTGGAAGAAGCCCGGGGCATAAGAAGACAGCTTAATGAATACTTTCCTTTATTCCCCATGGTTACTCTTTACTCAGTTCAACCTCCTTTAGACATATGGAAACACCATTCGAGCAAAGAACAACAACCACCAAAAAATCAAGGGTGCCTTTTCTTGGTTAATGGCAAAGAGAAAAACTCATGCTGATCATTGATAATACAGACTGTAGTCATATCAAAGATAACATAATCAGAGGAGAGGGGGTTATAAACTACCCAATTGACTCAGCAGGTATCACCAAAATATTTGCAGGTTGCTTGGTAACCCAATTAAAAGTCTCTATTTAAATCCCGGATCATTAGTGACTGAAAATCACTATCATTTGATGGCTCATCTCAGTCCAGTTCTTAGGGGAGATTTTCCTACATCAAAAACCCACCAA
Source organism: Grammomys surdaster (assembly GCF_004785775.1). NCBI lineage: Eukaryota > Metazoa > Chordata > Mammalia > Rodentia > Muridae > Grammomys > Grammomys surdaster. The sequence goes on along the minus strand of NW_021620536.1, from coordinate 568,590 downwards.
CATATTTGGCACTAATTGGCTCCCTTGGTGGCAATCTCAGCCTATAGGCCAAGAACTGAGTGGACCTGGGAGGATAAATGATTCCCCAGCCTGAGATCTGATGCTTCTCAGTACAGGCTGAAGGACATTGGTGGTTAAGATGAGATTTTTACACAGATATTACCTGTCTTTGGATAAATTGAGATATTCTCTTTTTAAGAATATTATATTGTTGGTAATTTCCTTTAGAAAAAAATTAATTTTATTTTCTTGAAGGCTCTCTTTTGAAGATATCTCTTCTTCCTACCTCTTCACATTATCCCCTTTCCCAACTTACAACAATACAGAGAAACAGCATTCAATTTTATCTTCTTTTAAAATCAGAAGCCAGGACTAAAGACACTGACATGACACTGATGTGACACTGATGACAGGCCTACTGTGAAAGTGAAATACATTGTCACCAAAATTAGCTGAGCGACGGCCTGTCTCCCTCATAGATATGAGAAACTGAGAGAGATGGGCAGATTTACAAGTAAGTAAATACCCAGAAGCATTAGTGTTACCGCGTATATTTCTGTTGAAAATGGCTCTGATTCTGATCTTTGGTAATAATGAATTCTTTATATATATAGTGATATTATAGTGATAGAAGTAACAAACACATTTAAAATCTTCAAGAGGGAGATATAAATGAGAAGAATGTAGATAATTTTAAGATAACACTAGAAACTTTATTGTAACAGTGGAACTAAATGATATTGGACATTTGTTCACTTGACACTTGCTAGGGAAGGATCCTGACTGTTGTAAAAAACTCCACTGTACTCACAGGACTGCAAGATTTTTCAAACACAGAAAAGGATCATAATCCATAGAATAAACTTACAAATACTAAAATGAAACATAAGAGGGTTGATTAAGCATTAGCAGAACTGAAAGTTGAAAATGCTGGGCCCCAGCTTCATGCCTGACACCAGCTGACCCATTTCTATATCTGTAACACTGTAAATAGAGACAGGGAAGCCATCTTTCTTAGTTCCATGATAGTGATATTCAAAAGATGTTTCTTTGAGGTATCTTTTCCTACTGATGTAGGTTATTGGTATGGTAGACATATAAAGCTAATTACATTTTATCTTAAGCTTTTTAATAAAATTTCTGAAATAATGAAACCCACTGAGTTTATTGGACTGTGGCAACTTCCAGAACAAACCTCAGAGGTTCTATATTAGAAATATTTGATCATGGAAAGATAGGTTTCAATTGATTTAGCTCCAGTGTCATATAAGTAGAAATCAGGCTTGTTGATTAGTATTCAATGAACTATGGGTAAAACCTCTGTTACTTTTATAGCAATATATTTTTCAAGATATCAAGATATCTTGTTAATAGATATCAAGATAACAATAAAGGCGAAATTCTGAGTTTATCAATTAGATTGTCTTTCAACCATTTAAACTTTCAGAATGATGAAAAATTTTCCAAACTGTTTATTACTAGCGACAGAACATAAAGACTTCTTACTTTTGATCTCCATTGTTAGTAATTTTTGCTAAATTTGGGACTAATGTTTCAAAATAACTTTTTAGGTCATCTTTCATTCAATTGTACTTGTGGTTTAACTTTTCCTATGTGAATTTATACTTTTATGTATAATATAATTTAATGTTATGGCCTTCAAATAGAGTGTGTTCCCTTCCACCACTGAGGTACACATGCTGGTATCACACTGGTGAAGATCAACCATTTTCACAAATACACACAAATGGGTCTTGAAATCATGAGAGACACTGGTGGCTTTTTCAAAAACACTCTCTGATGCGTGAATTGCCCACAAAACACAGCAGTCACCCTTTAAAGTTGGAAGAAAATACAAGTTCTAAATATGTCTAAGTGGAAAAAGATGTTTTGTATTTAATTAATTTAGGAAATTTACTGTGCCTTTATTAAAGAATCAGAAACTTAGCAAAATCTTCGAGAGTCTCCCAGTGCAAGAAAGGCATTGCAGAGTGCTTGATCTGGAATAGCTTCCCACAATCTGATCACAAAGTGTACTTTTGATTTACTTGCTTGTCTTGTATTCAGAGGACCAAAATGTGGAATAAAATAGCTGGATACCTTGGTATGAACAACCAACAATGCTATAGATGTCTTTGTGGGTACTTCTTCCATCTCCTTGACTGGAATCCTTCCTTGTTACCTTTACCTTTTCATTGTTACTGTGATGGGGTTATGACATGGTTGACCTTAAGATAATAAGGTGGTCTTCACAGAAATATACCAGCCCCTTAAAAGGATGATTTTTCTTTTTGTACTCACAGAAAAGTAAATCAGAGTTTGAAAGCAGAGGATCGACTCGGGGTCATTGCTGGCTTGAATATGGAGGGGACCACATAGAAAGCCAGGCTGGTGACTTTCAAGAACTGAGAGTAGCCACAGATGATAGATAGCTAGAAATGAAATATAGACTTTAGTCCAAAAGCCACAAGTCGCTAAATTTGGTCAAAACCTGAATGATCTTGAAAGATGATCTTCTATCAGTGTATCCAAATGAAAAGCCCCTTTCACTAACAATTCCATTTCGGCATTGTGAGATCTGAGCAGGGAATGGAACAGAAGAGAGCTACAGAACTCCGCTCAAGGAGATGGGCACTTTATACTCCGTAGTGGAAAGTAATTGGTACACAGCAATAGAGAGCTCAAAAATTCACATAACCAAAGCTCAGCATGCTTATCATATCCCATGCCCTGCATGTTGTCAAGGATAGACATTCTGGCAGGCTTCAGAACTCATGATCTCACGATATTTCCTCAATACTGCGATAAGTGGCAGTGGCCTGAACGGATACATCAGAGCCTTGTGCTTCTCTTTTTCTTTCCTGAAAACATGATTAATCTTCCTTCTTTGTCTTTTTTGTTGCCTCCTCTTTTGTTGTTGCAGTTCTACAAATCTATCTTTAACTGTGCAAGTGTAAAATGAGGACAAGATTATTCACCATATATATACATATATATTTAGCTGGTATTAGGATCTGAATGTGAAATGCCCCCCTCCCGCCCGAAGCTCATGTTTTTAACTCATTCTCAGAAAGTGGTATTAGTTTGGAAGTTTATAAACATTTCAGGAGATGAGTGTAGTTAGTAGGAGTAGGTCACTAGAGAAGGCCTTTGACAGGTACAGCATGGATCCTGGTTGATGTCTGTTTTCTGATTCCTGTCTCACTTTGCTGTGAATGCCTCCCGTTTACCACATAGACTTGCTGCTGTGATGGCTCTCTCCATTGTGTGGGTCCAAGAAACTATGGAGAGAAACTTTTGAAATTTTGAGCCAAGGGAAAACATTCTTTCCTTAAACTCTGGCAGTCACGGTCATATTTTATGGTCACAGTGGTGTGAGAGTTAAAAAATATATATATATTTGACAGTTCTTTACTTTTTTGAAGCAGGGTTTCGTTATATTAACTTGGATATCCTGAAAGTCAGTATATAGAAAAGGCTAGTCATGAGCCCACAGAGACCCTCCTTAGTGTTGGGATTAAAGGCATGTGTCACTATTTTTAATAATTCACATAGTATTTCATATATATATGTATGTATGTATGTTTAGTAATGCTTCAAAAATATTACTGTAACAACTTGGTTAGGGGAAAGTCTTATATTCATTCTAGTAAAATTATCAACATCTAATACTATTTCTTTGAGCATGGGCACAGTAAAGTATTTGCCTGAGTCTCTAAATAGCCAAAATTCAAAGGAAGACATTGTCTCTGCTCTTGGTATTCCAATTCAGCCCAGTATCTTTGTTGTAATGTGGTCTATGCCAGTAGTATTTGCCTGGAAATTCTCTTATTCAGTTGAACTCTTTGTTTTACTCTGGCACTTCAGTAACTAGTGGGTGGGGGCATCGCCTGTAATTGATCCTTGTTTTTTAATTCCTCTGGTTTGTTAACGTTTCTTCAGTCAGTTCTACATTTATTAATGGGTACCATCAATACCAACGTTCTCTTTCAATTTCAATTCCAAACCACAAAAGTTGAAAAAATGCTCTTTAGATCCATTTCACAACCCACTAGGAAAATCATTATTTCAAGAACAGTAAGGAAAAACTATTCAAACATCTACGCAGTCCTTAGGTAGCACATTTTAGTGCGTATCATTTTCTACATTCCTCAACCAGAATGCAATACTGAATTCTGTTATGTACTTAAATCTTAATGCAGTATAATGACAATTAAATGTGAATTAAACCATTAAGTGAGAGGAAATTTCCATTTTCATCACTTAATGAGAAGAAACTTTTTTTTTAAAGCAGTTCCTTCCTCTCATTAAGTAGGGAAATCATTGAGAAGTTCTCAGTAAAACATCATGTTGAAGACTAGAAAACCAATATATTTTTTAACATCAAAACATATTGGTGCCTCCTGGTATATTTTCAGATGAATTAGTTGCCATGAATGTCTGTGTAATATTGCAGTGAAAATAAGGGTGTTGAAGTAAGAGGACTACGCTTCCCGTCAACCATGTCTTACTGTTCAGATCTTGCCTAATGGGGTTTTCTGTGCAGTTATTGAAATAGTGGGAAAAACTTGCAGTAATAATTGGATTGTCCTCTCTGCTCATTTTTATCTTTTTAGTTTGCTTCTCTTTTCTTTCAATATAGTTGAATCTGTTAAATTTTAAGTGCGAATCAAGTGACAGTACTCTTCTACAAAATGTATTAATACCCTTGTTGACTAACCTTGAAACGATGAGGGAAACATTTAATGTTCTTACTTGACTTAGTCTCTTGTACAATTTAAAACTTATTTTTGCTTAGCTTGTTCAGAAATGAGGAAATGGGGCCTCAAAGGAGAAGCAAAAATGACTGTCACTGATCATTTACTTTGCATCCATAATTCTGCTTTTGGATTCAAATCTCTAACATTGTCTTATACGTACAGTATGTCTTATATGGATTGTACGTATCTCTTATTGTCTTATTTGATTTACTTCATTAATGAGAGAATAGACTCTATGGAGGTTATTAATGGAGGGCAATTTGTCTAGTCTGAAAATATGCTGTTCTTGTAGGAGGTGAAGTTATAGCAAGAGTCCGCACCCAAGTTTGCCCCTCAAAGCTACCCCGACTCTCTCTGCCCTGGCTTGAGACCAAGGCCTTCTGTGTGAGGGGGTGGGTGGGAGGTTTTCCAACACATTGTTACTTAGCGTTCCAGCCCACACACTGCAGATTTTAATCCTTTTCTATAAGTAGGAAATTTACTTCTTGTGATTCTAATTCATTTATATTCTGCTCACAATGAGGTTTAGTGTTTATTGGAGGAATTTGATCTGTAACCCAGACAACTTTAATTTTTTTTTACTGTTACTAGAAGCAAAATGTTGATATAAACAAAATGAAAGTAACTCAAGCTGTAAGATTAAAAGCAAAACTTAAATCCCTGGGCTGATGCCCAAAATAATGTGTTA
>NW_021620536.1:532413-560542 GCF_004785775.1 Grammomys surdaster | reverse complement strand
AGAGAGAGAGAGAGAGAGAGGAAGGAGGAGGAGGAGGAGGAAGAGGAAGAGGGAGAAGAAGAAGAAGAAGAAGAAGAAGAAGAAGAAGAAGAAGAAGAGGAGGAGGAGGAGGAGGAGGAGGGGGAGAAGAGACATGATGAGAAGAAGAGAAGAAGAGAAGAGAAGAGAAGAGAAGGGAAGGGAAGGGAAGGGAAGGGAAGGGAAGGGAAGAAGGGAAGGGAAGAAGGGAAGGGAAGGGAAGGGAAGGGAAGGGAAGGGAAGGGAAGGGAAGGGAAGGGAAGGGAAGGGAAGGGAAGGGAAGGGAAGAGAAGAGAAGAGGGGTAGGGGAGAAGGAGAGTAGAGGCCAGCTGTGAGTATCTGGAGAGAGAGGGAGGAAGGGAATGAGGAGAGATAGGGAAGAGGGTAAGCAAACAAGAGCAAGAAGAGAAGAAAAGAGAGAGAGAGAGAAAGAGAGAGAGAGAGCGCAGAGGAGTCAAGGAGCCCCTTTTATAGTGAGTCAGACATACCTAGACAAACTGCCAACATTGTTCATCTATAAACAAGAAATGGGAGATTCTCATCACCTCACAATGATGTTTCTGCTTTTGTGATTTATTAATGATATTTTGATGGTTACTTAGTGTCTTAGTTAGGGTTTCATTGCTGTGAAGAGACACCACAATGAAGGCAACTTTTATAAAGGCAAAGATTTAATTAAGGCTGACTTACAGTTTCAGAGATTCAGTCCATTATCATCATGGCAGGAACCATGGCACCCTGCAGGCAGACATGATACTGGGAAAGGAGGTATGAATTTTATATCCTGAACTGAGGGCAGCCAGAGGAGATTGACTCCTACAGGGTGCTAGGAATAGGTTCTTTTCTACATTGGGCAGAACTCAACCTGGGAGACCTCAAAGCCTCCTTACACAGTAAAATACTTTCTTCAACAAGGCTACACCTCCTAATAGTGCCAATTCCTGTGTGCCAAGCATACCAACACATTAGTCTATGGGGACCAGAACTATCCAAACCACCGCAGTTAGGTATTAAAATATTATTGTGAAGATAAACTTATTGTTTGAAGTGGTTATGAACACAATATTACTATGATATGTTGACCAGAATTCAATGATACCTTCCTAAATGGTATTTTATCCATGTATAGAAATTACCAACTAAAATGGTAAATTACTACCTCAATTAATACTTCATTTAGAGAGCAAAATATCTTACCATCTGATTTTATTTTGTATACAGTTGATATTAACCAAATAAGTAAATTTTACTTGCATTCCTTTCTAAAATGGTAAATGACTAATCTATTTCTGGATTCAAGTAGAGTTGTCTAGAATTTTTGCCTTTACTGCTCATAAAGTGCATAATCAAAGATACATGATTTTATCCTAGATAAAACTCAGTTTTTTCTGCCTGTGAAATGGAATAATAAAGGGCAATTTTATTAATAATTATATGGAGTGTGTACAAAATAGGTCAATACAAAGTAGCCAGGCTGGAAATGTAACCAATTCTATAAAATGTGTGTTTCAAATTTAAGTTAAATGTATTGAAAGAGATAAATAAAATCCTGGTAGATCATAGATAAAGCAGAAATATATAATAAAGTGCACAGAGAGCGTCCAGTGATGGTGATTGTGTATTATTATTTGAATCTTTGGCATAAACTATTGACGGGATTATGTAGGCACTTATTATTATCAGCACATGAAAACTGTTGCATAAAGTAGCTAATGTGTCCATTTTATGAGCTTGGAAACTGAGGATTACTAGAGAAACTGCTTTTATCAGGCTTAATTATGATAAATTATGCAGGGGGGCAGGACTTGATTCCAGCTGCATTCAGTTCTCCATATCACACACTTTCCAATCGCCTGCCATTCTAATTAGCATTATTTAAATATAAGTAGCAATTATCTCTGTCAAGAGAATCAAATCATCATTTCTGACTCTGTATTTATTAAATGTCTATTATATGCCAAATATTATGAGCAGGCTTGAATAAATATTTTATAACATAGTCCTTTAGTTGATTTAGCTATTAGTCATGCTTACTAGGCACCAGCCCTTCCACTGTAAATTGCTAGAGATACACTAGAAACATTACATCCTTTAGTAAAAGGGTTCATTGTTTTCTTAAGCTACTTTAGATACTTGAGTAGTACCACATTCTCAGCAGAGAGGAAATTACAGAGATTTTTCTCATCATCCCTTGGACTTATACATAGCTTCACATGTATCCAACCACCCACTCTGGAGGCGTAGTGTGATAACTGGTAAACCTATGTTGACAAATCAGTCACACAATATCTCTGCTTTATATTATGGATTATTCCAGGCATCGTGCATTCTATGGATTTAAACAAATGTGAATGTATGTCATGTCTCTACAGTGACAGAGTGTTTCACTTGTCTTGAAGTCTTTGTATACCAATGGTTCAGTACAGTACCACCATCACTTGTCCCTAACAATGGGTAGCCAATCTTTTTTTTTTATCATTTCTATAATGCCATGTATAGAGAGATACACTATGCAGAGGATTGATATTCCAACTAGTTTTCAACTCTTAGAAATATATCTGAAATCCTTCTCTGTCTTCCCTTGCTATGCAGCTCCTTTATTTCAGCACTAGTCTCTTATCCTGATGCTCCACACTTTATTTGTCCACATACTGAAGGACACACTTATTTTTGACTTTTGGCTATAACAATAAAGCTCATAGACATTTGCATGCTAGTTTTGAAGATATCAACTTTCAAATTCGTTGGTTAGATACCAAGCACAGATACTATATCATTTGGTAAGATTATCTTCAGTTTTATAAGAAACTGCCACATCATCTTCCAAAGTGACAGAACCACTTTGTATTTCCAGAGCAGTGAGTAAGAATGCAAACGATTCCACATCTATAGCAGTGTTCATCACTGCCAGAGCACAGATACTGACCATCCAGTCAGATGTACAGCATTCACTGGAGGCATATGATACACAGTGCCATTCTAAATATTTCTTACCCATAGCATTTCTTTGGAGGTATGTCTGTTAAGGTCTTTGGTCTGCTTTCATTTATCTATTTGTCTTCTTCTCATTGAGTATTTATTTCTTGTTATACTTAGGGATAGAGCTCAGTGAGCCTTCTGCAAATGTTTTCTCTCAGTCTCTTGCCACTTTGTTCCCTCGATTTTATCTTTTCTCAGAAAAAGATGTCTTTGTTTTAATGAAGTCAGAGAATGAAATTTTTTTTCCCTGGATAATGTTGTAACTTTAAAAACATCACCACTTAATATGATTTAACCAATAGTAGTCTAATGCAATTATAATCTTGTAAAAGTCTAGATTTTGCCCTGTGTGATGTTGTAGTTGTTTGATAATTTTATGTTTAATGTTTGGGTCTCTGACAAACTTGTAAGGATGTAAAGTACATTTCTGTCTCTCCCCACAAAAACGTAAGATATCAAAGTTTCTGGGACCACTTATTGAAACCTGACCTTTCTCAATGATCATCATGTCTTTGCTTCTTTCTCGGTGATGAACTGACTGTGTTTATGAGATTCCCTGGATCTGCAGTCTATTTTACTATCCCTTTATCAATTCTCTTGCAATCCCCGTACTGTTTAAGTCACTGTCCCTCCATAGGCCTTCAACAAGATGATCAATGACAGTCTTCCCGTTTGTTCCTGTCCTTCCTCATTGTACAGTTATGGCTCAAATGAGTCTTTATTCAAGCCTTGAGCTCTGTAGGTAGGCCCCAAATAACTCTCTTTGATATTCATGCAGATCACATTCAATCTAGAGAGAAAGTTGGGAAGAACTGGCTTTCAGGTAAAATCGATTCTTTTAGACATTGTATCTCTCTGGTTACTCAGCTATTTAAAGTGATTTTACTAAAGTTTTGTAGCTAATTCAGATAACATCGTGCATTTGTTTTAGGCATTTGCTTAAAATCATTATGGTGGTTCTTGCTCATCTAGATCCTCTATACTCTATGTTTTATATTATATTTTTTATTATTGGTATGTGGGATACAAGTTGACCTTTATATACTAATCTATGTTGTAATCTTATACTTTCATACTAATTCAAGAGTTTTGTTGTTGCTGATGTTATTGTTGTATGAGTAGTGGTAGAATTTAGAACAAGGGCTTTGCATAAGCCAAGCAAATGGTCTACCACTGAGCTATACCCCACCGTGGTGGGTGGTGGTGGTGGTGAGAGGAGGTTGTTATTAGTTTTAATGTACTATAAACATAATTCTGTTATCTATAAAAAAAAGACTTGCATTTTTCCTTCTTGCTATATGTACCACTCTTTCTGACTCTTACCATATTTCAGTAGGGTGTTTTGCCTTCATGACTATGCTAAGGATATGTCTTTCAGCTATTCTCAGAAATATTATAGACAGCTAATAAAACTTCTATTTCAAATATCTGATAGAAATAAAGAATGATTCCATCTGTTCTTCATAATTTCTGCTTCAGAAGGTTTTTGATTACCAATTCAATTGCTAAATAAATATAGGCTTACTTAAAATGTCTATTTTATCTGAATTTTAGCAGATGTTTCTTTCAAGAAATTAATTACTTTCTTCTATGGTATCTAATATGTGAGCAAAGAATTGGTCATGAAATTTATTATCTTTGTAATGTCCATTGAGTGTAATGAGATATTCTGCTTTTCATATATGGTACTATTAAATTCTGTCCTTTCTCTTAATCTTCCTGATAAATACATTGATTTTATTCATATTTTCAAGAAACTAGATTGTTCTTTTCTCTCTGAAGATTTTAATTTCATTAATTTCTGTTCAGACTTATTTTACATCTTTCATATGACTTTGGTCTTAATTACTCTTTCTATGGTTTAAGATGATAACTTCAGTGCTTGAGTTTTGATCTCTGTTCTTTTGTAATATAGGATGCACATGACTCCTCTAGTTTCTCTCTGCTACATCACACAAATTCTGATAAGTTATATTTACATTCAGATATAGTCAAAAATATATTTTTAACTCTTTATACTCCTTCTTCTTTGTCCCTTGTATTCCTTCAAATTGTATGTAATATCTCCATATTTGGAATTTTTCCAGTTATCTTCCTGTTATTGTTTTCTCACTACATTCTACTGTGTGTTCAGGGCAGAAATAGAAAATCTTCTGTTCTCTTAAATATGGAGAGATGCATTTTATGGTTGAGAATGTGATCCATCTTGTAAATACTCTCTGTGACCTTGTGAACAATAAGTCCTGTGTTATTATTTGAAGTGTTCTATAGCTGTCAATTATATCCAGGTGATTGATGGCATTGTTGATTTCTACTTGTGTCCTTAGTGACTTTTTGTCTGTAGGATCTCTCCATTTCTGATAGTGCTTTTTATATCTTTTACTATAATCATGGGTTCATTTGTTTCTTCTTGTAGCTCTGTCAACTTTTGTCTCCTATATATGGATTCTTTGGGTTTTGTTTCTTTGCTTGTTTTATTTTATTTGGTTTGAGGAAACTGTGTTCTCCCCTCCCCCTTCTCTCTCTCTCTCTTTCCATGTAAACAGTTTCTGATTTTTTCCAATTTGTTAGTATTTAAGAATTTCTGTTTGTCATTTGTTACTTGTATCTATTTATGACCTGTCCCTTTAGTGCCTTTATTTTTATTTTGGTATTCACTCTGTTGTTTTTATATGGTTTTGAGGCCATGGTCGAGCTTTGGATATAATGCTTTTTTGTCTTTGCAAAATATGGTTACACTTTCATTGGTTTCCATAGATTTTAAATACATTTACAACCAATGGAATTAGTTTTACATTTACAACTAATATATTCATATTAATTTTGATCCACTTTAGAATAGTGCTATTTTATTTCAAAGGTATTATTTGTCTATCATTTCCATAAGAAAGTGATACTTATTCCTAGTTCTTGTTCTCTAAACTATATACCTATATTTCATTTACCTTTAAGTAACTCTTACCTTATCCACAGGAAACATGTCTTAAGTGTACAGTAAAAAACTCATATTCTAAGATAAAGTCCAAAACCCTATATATGCTACTGCTATTGTGTTATTTCTGTGTAAGTAAACTTTAAAAATTAAGCATAGAAAGATTAATAATAATCACTAACAATACCATAGAATTATTAAAAGAATATACACAATAAGAATTACATGACTCTAATCTCTCTTTATAGTGCTATGCTTCATGTAGCTCTTAGCAATCTCAGCATATAAGTACTTTTCTTCTTTTACTAATCAGCAGTGTTAAATATTTAGTTTACCACAGTCTCTTTGGAATATTCAAATTGATAGCATTATTACACTTGAGCTTTAGAATCATTATTAATTACAAAAAGATGAACTTGAACATAAAGACTATAATAACATGACAGCAAACTAAAAAGACATGATGACTTCTAAATGCCTAATAGAAAGGTAGCATATACACTGTAGATACTATGGACACATTATTTGTGTTTGAGACAGCAAAGAGTACTACAGTACAAATGTGTCATGCGTATTGAAATAAATTACTATTTTTGATATTTTGAGCAAACTGTGGTGTTAGATCAATTAAGGAAAATAAGAGAATATATTTTTACCTATGCTTATTTCCTCTTTGATATTCTTCATTTATTTGTGTAAATTCATAGGGTTTTTATGGTTATTGTGTTTGTTATTAATTGTTTGTTCTGAGACAGTGTTTCATTATATGGTGAAGTTTATCCTCAAACAATCATATAATAATCCAGACTGTCTTCTAAATAATGGATAATCCTCCAGCCTCAACTTTTTAAGGGCTGGGTAGGCTTGCATATTTTAAATATTGATACTATCTGTCTTAGAGTTTTACTGCTGTGAACAGACACCATGACCAAGGCAACTCTTATTAGGACAACATTTAATTGGGGCTGGCTTACAGGTTCAGAGGCTTTAATTGGGGCTGGCTTACAGGTTCAGAGGTTCAGTCCATTTTCAACAAGGGGGGAGCATGGCAGCATCCAGGCAGGCGTGGTGCAGGAGGAGCTGAGAGTTCTACATCTTCATCTGCCAGGAGAAGAGAGACTTCTATAAAGCTAGAATGAGGGTAATAAAGCCCACACTCACAGTGACACACCTACTCCAGCAAGACAACAAATCCTGGTAGTGCTACTCCCTGAGCCAAGCATATACAAACCACACAATTGTCTACTAAAATTTTCAAACACTAAATACAAGGTAAGTCTACAAATATCACATCCTTTCCCCAACCCCTTCTTCATTGCTCTCTCACATAGTTGAGTTATTTAGCAGGAAAAGGAATGTCTAGGCTGGTGAGATCTTCCCATTCACCATTCAGATATTTTGATCTAGTCTTTTCTTTCATGTACATCTTAAAGAAAAGTTTGAAACAATTTTAATCTTTATTCTTTTCTATATAGACATCTTATAAAGAAAGATGTAAGATAAAATTTGTTCTTTACTTTTATTTAAACTGACCTTATTCTATGAGTTTACATAGTTTGAAGTGATACTGATCTAAATTTGGCGGGGGCATAGTAGGAATTCTTTCATTTTACATATCCATCTTCTATGATTTTATAGATCTAGAAAAATACTGATGTATATTTTTGGGACAAAACAGAGATTCTTTCACTATTTGAAGCCTACATTTCTTTCATGTCTGACATTGTTTTCACTCCAACAACCTGGCTATGTGTAGGTAGTATTTGTTGCTGTCTTTCAGTTGTTTCTTTCATTCATTTCACTCAATGCCAGTATCAGAAGAGAAAGGTAAAAATCCCAAATTATTACAGAGCAATTTTCTAAGTGTAACCACAAATGATTTTTATACCATTATTTCTAGTTTCTAGATACAAAATCAAGAATTATTGAGGAACATAACTGCCAATATGATAGCAATACTAGGGACATCCAGATACATGATGAAATCAACTTGATATGGTCACACTAACAACTTCATTTCTTAGAGTCAACTGTTACTAATTTCTGTGTTAGTTTTCTGTGAATGTAACAAGTCCCTGAGCTGATTAAGTTATACTGAGAAAAGTTTTGTTTGGGTTTAATGATTTGGAGATTTCTGTCTAGGATTAATTTGTCCTATTTCTTTGGGGCCTGCTAAAAGCAGGAACCATACCATTGTGAATAGGAGGTGACCATGCTCTTCCGTCAACTTTATGACTGGTGTGTGAAGAATATAGTAGAAAGAGCAAGAGCCTAATTATCTCTTTCAATGATATGGTTCTGAGACCAGAAGACACTCTGTTAGGTCCCACCCCATAAAGTTAGAGTTTCTAGTGATTCCTAACAATGTTTGGATGGAAATTCATGCTGAAATCTATAGCCTTTGGGACTATTTAGTATCGAAACTACAGTATATTTGTAATCTGTGTTGAAGGTTATATGCCTATAATGTCTAATATTAGGTATCTTACCTTGTTTGAAAAAAGCTTTATAGTAGATCATTTGTTTCCATATATATCTATCCAAAAACACATCTGATGATCTGAATGCAGAGTAAAATCTGAAGAAGAGTCCATGACAATAAAGTTAAATGGCATATGCAAATGTGAATGGTGAATCAATAAAAAGTATACTATTCTCAATTATGTTTTACATGAATGGAAGACAAATAGACCTCAGAGAACTTTTTTAATCAAAGAAAAATGATAGAGGTGATAGTTTGCTTTTCATATGTGCTGAACTGAATTATTCTAACATGCAGTTACAACCTAACAGTAATTTAGGAGAGAGTAAAGAAAAAAAACAAATACATGTTTTGCTGTCAGTTTCTGTGTGTGTCACTGTAATAGCTGCTTAATCGATAAAAAAGAAAAATGCAGGATGGTCTCTGGCAGCAGTGGCTTGCATATGGAGATGGCCACTAAACACTTAACAATGTACAACTGCAAATGCAAAATGGAAATGTGCTAGGCAGGTCTTCAAGGGATGCCTGCCTGAGACTAGATGGAAGTGGACTATGAGGGGGTTAGAGAAACGATGTTCCATAGAGGAGGAATACAGGATTGAATTCTTTAAAAATTCACTCAAAGTATTTTGAATATTTTCAGGAAGCCAGAATTACTTCTCCATTCAGAAGTTTGGCAGGGATTTAAGTTAGAGAAGAAAGAAGAGTCCAGACAGAAGCAAATCCAAATAGTGATGGTACTTAAGTAGTTGATAGTTAACAAATTAATTAATTATTACCTGTGTAATCCAGCCAGAATGACATCTTAAGAGAAAGGGTGTGTTTTTGGTAAACTAATATTTACAGCTACCTTAGTCAATTAGAAGACTATAAGACAACATCCCTCCCCCATTTGATGGGCTTTGCTATATTTACTGGCTGAGATGAAAGAACACAGGAATAGTCTCAGGATTCTGAGGCAAGTGAGACTCAGATATGTAATTTCTACTGCCAAAATAAGCCACAGCATCACATGGAGCTGAGTCACATTTTAGAGACATTGAGTGTAGGCTACTTGTAAAAAAAAAAAAAATCAAGTTTCAATGTGTATGGAAATCACAAGCACAGTTTGGAAAATTGGGTGTGCGTTTTGTTTTTTTTTTATAATAAAGCAAAACATAAAGATTAAGTTGAAGGATGTGATAAAAAACAGGAAGAAATAGACTTTATAGAACAGCTGTGACTTACTTTCAGAATGTTGTTCAACGGACATCACTGTGTGTAGATAGAGGTCTCATGCTGGTAAGACCTCATCTCAAACATCTACAAATGTATATATCTAAGGGGCAAGTAGACTGATGGCAAGAACGGCGATAAAGGAGTCCTTGGATGTACTTAGTGCTATAGACCTGTAACCCAGGATGCCAGACGGTCAGCGAGGAAGTCAAGGTTGCTTGGATAAACTTTGTCTCACAAACAAGGAAAAGCTGTCACAGTCTAGAAGGAGTCTCCATACCAAGCCTCTATGAAGAGTCTTTGTTTATGTATGGGTTGCACATTAAAATTCTTACTGTGCCTTATACTTTGTAAGGCACTTCCTGTAGAGTGGCCAATTTCCTGTTCAGACTAAAGCTCTTCCTGTGTTGACCTTTTGTCTTTGCAGCTTTAATTCTTATAGAATTTTAATTATCTTTGTCTTTTACTCGGGGAAGATCCATTTACTTTTGGTTCTTCAAATGTACCACACTCTCTCTTTTCCTTTAAATATGCAGATTATATTTCTTTATACATGCTCTTCGTATCACTGTTTTCCACGGGAGTGCATTCTTGAAATTAAACTTCATTCTTGGGTCCCATGCTTCATCTCTGTGCTCAGGCTGTGGCCAGGACATCACTGTACCTCCAAAGAGTTTGGTTCGCTGGTCTTATTTCTCTTACAAAACCATGTATTACTGGAAGTCATAAATAGTTCCATTTTGACTCTGTTTACCGAGGGCATAGATCAACTTCTACCTCCAGCAATATAAATATTGGTAGGCACTCGAGAAATGCCTTCCGAATTAAGGGATTAATAAATATGGACAGTTTACCGAAGACGATTTGGTGTAAAAGGAATGAGTGCAGAGTTCCTGTCCAATAAATATTAGCACTAATTAAGCCCCACTAAATGCCACGTATGGGTTTTATAGTTGATGGACTCATTGGCCTTTAAGAGAATCATTAACTCAGGTACAGTTATTGCCAGCAGTTTATCAGTGAAAGCTGAAGAACAGAAAAGTTGGATAACATTCTCTGATTATACAATTAATAAATCCTAGATCGGAATTTATCTATGCTTAATCCTTCTTCTACTGTAGTTATGTTAACTTCTGCTGTCTTTCTAGAGGAGGAAAATAAGTATAAGGCCTATTGACTAAATATTTTCTATTTATTGCCTGCTGTGACAAAAAAATCTGATAGGCCCCTGATGTTTTCTCATAACTATCTTTACCTCCTGTTTTCATATCTGAGTTGAAATGAAGTAAGCTCAATTGTCAGGCTCTTGATTGTATTTCTTAAGACCAAGAGAACATTTTATATTATGCATAACATATAGGAAAGCACAATGAATATCAGGTTACAAGTCAAGCAAATGTTGCCATAAACATTGCTATAAAGTCAGAGATTTTTATTATGTCACCCAAATGTTTTTTCTTTTGCAGAAATTATACAATCAATATTATTTTTTTGAGATTGTAGCCATGATGATTCTTTGAAGTTCTATAATCTTCTTGCATTAGTGGGCTATTGTCTCCTTTAATCACACCTTTGGTTACGTAACAACAACAAGCTGAAGGTTCATGATGTGAGCTGAACAATGGTGTCTAGCATTGAAGTTTTAATCTCAAAGATGACATTATCAGATGGAGTCTCTGTAAGGTAATTAGATCATAATTGTAGCCCTCTCATAAATGAGATTAATGATTGTATAAAAGACTGGAGAAAGCTGTTAAGTCTAATCCACTAAGTGAGAGTAAGTCAAGATAGTATTGCCTGTGTATCTGAAAGCAGCCTCAAGAGTTACTGGATCTGAATGTTGCCCCTGAACTTTTTGGTTGTCAGAATTGTGAGAATGAATGTATATAGTCTAAAAACTGTTCGGTTTCTGATATCTTGCTTTAGTAACCATAAATCTCCATATACATCAAAACAAAACCAAAGCAGTAGCAATTTATTTTGATCATATATTGGTCAGATAAAAATGCTCACTTTGTTTTGATTGAATGGAAGTTTTTCATTTACTTTCTCCCTTAATAATCTCAAACTTTTGTAGATTGATTTTAGTAAAATGACTATATCAAAGTCTCCTAGTATTGGGCAGGCAGAACCTGGAGTGGCCATCTTCTGCTACCAAGAAAGGCTTCCAGTGTTGAGAATGGGACACCAACCAGACATAAAACCACTGAATTATAGTTTGTCCTGCTTGCAAGATGTGCTGGGATTAAAGTGGTACAGAATTTGTCAAAGATGCCAAGCAATGACTTAAGGCTCATTCGATGAGAGGGAACCAATACCTGACACTGCCTGGAAGACCACAAATTTGAAGCTGAATAGTCCAGAGACCCAGGATAGAAGCAAACACAAGTGGACAAAAAATAGGTCAATAAAATTAAATGATATTCTGATACATTCATATACTCCAACCTAGCCCAATTGTTATCAGAGAGGCTTCATCCAGAAACTGATGGGAAGAGAAGCAAAAACCCACAGACAAACAATAGGTAGAGTTCAGGTAACCCAGCAGAAGACGGGTAGGAAGGATTATAGGACACAGAGGGATTGAGGACACAACAAGAATAGAGCTCACAGAACCAACTGAGCAGGGCTCGTAGCAGCTCCCAGAGACTAAAGAGACAATCACAGAGGCTGTAAGGGGACCTTAGCTAGGTTCTCTGAATGTATGTTATGGTTATGCAGCTCTGTGTTCTTGTGGGACTCCTGACATTGTGAGTCAGAGCTGTCTCTGTCTCTTCTGTCTGCTCTTGGGATCCTTTTCCTCCTACTCGGTTGCCATATTCAGTTTTGGTGAGGATATGCATGTAGGCTTATGGTAACTTGTTTTGTCATGTTTGATTGATATTCTTGCAAAGGCTGCTCTTTTCTGAAGGAAAATGAAGAAGGAGTGACTCAACGGGAGGGAGGAGGTGGAGGGACAGGAAAATGGTCAGAATGTAATATATGAGAAAATGTTTTAAAAAAATAAAACTTTAAAATTTCATCTACCCTCAACATTATTTTTAACAACGAATTATTTTCACAAAATCGTATATTTTAAGAAAATATTCATTTTCCTACTAAACTATGATATTAATAAAATTGCTATTCTGAGATACTTTAAAATTTTTAACTTAATGATTAATATATTTATCCTAAAGTGATTGTATCTAAATGTAGACTGAGATAATGCAGTCTTGGAAGTGTGTTTTTTTATCTAAAATTTCAATATTGTTAAAGACTTTGAAAGTCAAGAAATACAACATTCTATGGATAAATCACAATTATTTAAATTCATCCCCTAATTCTGCAGACTCTGATCATTTGTCAAGATTTGCTTTCATAACCAAACATGCTAAGATCATTGTGCTAATTCATTGTCTACATTTCTAATTATTTTTAAAGTGTTTTTATAAGTACAACTACTGGATCAAAAGTTGTGTAGATTTTAAGTTTGATTGATGCATGTGAAGAATAATTTTATTCTTGTGCTGATAGATACTCATTTTTGTCAGATCTACTTTTCTGCTTAACTTTTTGGCCCTGCTTAATTGACTCTGTGGACCATGTTTCTTCTGGTGTCCTCCAATCCCCTTTTCATCAATAATTGATAGAATTTTATCAGAATATAAATCAATCAAGGGAATATTATATTGCTCAACCAGGTGATCAGCAAATGACACTTGATTCCAGAACACACTGATGTCAAATCATCATGATACCATCATTTCACCCAACAGCCTCTGCTTCTTGCTGGAGAACTGTTGTTCTTCTATATTTGTTTTGTGTTTATATTTAGTTTACTTATTCACAGATATCAAGTGACTGGGGACAAAATCACATTAGAAATTTAGGAGACACTCAGATCATCTACAACTTTAAAGGGCAACAGTAGAAGCTGTTCAAGTGGTTCTTTTAAAATATCAATATTTACAAGTTGCTAGGAAGAAATGTTCTCAAGGATCAAAGGACTCTTATGTCTGCTATGTATGTTCAACTCTACATTGCAGGTAATTTCACGTTTAATATTCTAAGATCAAACATAATTTAAACATAGATGGCTTCACTTTCCCCAATATCCACGCTTATTTTTCTCAAAGGTTATTTTTCATCCAATACCATATATATCATGTCATCATACACTGAGACAATTAAGACTTTTGTGTAATCTTTAAATGTCAGCTACCTTTTTCTAACTGTTCATTTTCAGCTTGAAAAGATATTTGAATCCAAACATAATATTGCCTTATCATCTCATCTTTCATTTAAACTCACATTACAACAACCTTGCATGGCTATTTTGAAGGAAACACGAGAATGAACTGTAGATAAGCTGACAGATCCTGTCACATTCCTTTCTCAGTGAAATAGTTTATTGCCTCCAAACAGAGCAGTAATACGCTATGAATATGAGATGTGAAGGACGCAATACAATATTCCATTTGCTAACTGATACAAACAATACAATCCTGGTTGGTGGAATTTATAAATGCACTCTATTTATGTACTTATTACAGCACAATGAGAGTCTTGCAATTGTGTTTAGAACCAAATAAAATACAGCCTCTAGCATAGGAAGAATGCCCTAGAGCATGTGCAATATTGCTCCCAGCATGCACTTGGCGAACTAATAGAAAACGATACAGTGGTGGTGTAAATGGTGTTGGAATGTGTGGGGTACAGTTCTGAATGCCAGTCATTTCAGATGGGAAAAGGATCAGTTTAATCATTTGAAGCCTGATTTTCTTAGCTAATTCCGTTGGCTAGGCAGGCACCTGCTTTCTCTTCATACCTCATGAACCAGATTCCTGCACTTGATGGAAATGAATAATCTTTTCTTATTAAGGTTTATTACGTTTCCTACAAGATGCAACTTCTCCAAGTCAGTTACAATCACCTATGTAGATTTTACCTGGACTATTGAAACATATTTATAAATGGCCTCAATATTTCAACTAATTTCCAAATTATTATAGTAAGTTATTTAAAATCCAAGTCTAGATATAATTAAATCCTAACTAAGATTCTTCCGAAGAAGTGGAATGCTATTATATCTTTAATTGTTACTGCATTTATTGTGTGTGTGTGTGTAGACATCAGAGGACAACCTGTGAGATTTAGGTCTCTCTTTCTACCAAATTAGTGCCAGTGATAAACTCAGGTCATGGGACTTGTATGTCATATGTGTCTTAACCCACTGAACCCTCTGTCCAGTCCCAGGGAAAAAATTATACATTGTTGATTAACATATTAAATAATGTCTTGTAGTTTTTTAATTGGTTAAGTACAAACTTAACATGTGATCCAAGGATTTTATCCCCAAGAATCTATCAAAAAAATTGTAATATATATACATGAAGACTTTTGTGTGAATGTTTGTAGCACCCACTGTGGGCTATGACCTCCTATGCAATAACTAATTAAGAAACTGCCTTTATGGACTTGCCTACAGGCCATTTTTTATGGAGACATTTTTTCAGTGTGGTTTCTTTTTGTCTTCTCAGATAACTCTAACTTGTACCAAGTTGACAAACCTAGCCAGCACATGACATCAGTGAAGGTAATAAAAATCAATAAATAGAAGTTTCAAACCAACCATCAGTTAGTGAAGAGATACAATGGCCACACAACCTATCCTTGGTTCCCTTAGGTGCAGTGTCCAGAAATGGAAGTATGTAGATAGAGAAAATAGAGAGCTGTTTACTGACTTGGGCTGTGGAGAGTGAGGATTGGCTTTTGTAAGTAGGTGTAAAGTATATCTTAGAAACTGTGTTGATGAGCACGCATTCCCACATACCACTACCTCTCCAACGCTACCTATTTATCAGGAATGCTTTTCTTCTAAATTAATTAACTAATCTATTAAATCACCCCACTCCCCCCATATCCCCCCTCCCAGAATCTCTTCCCCCTCCTCTTCTCCTCTGAGAAGGTGGAACCAAGCATAACTGTCCTCTGAGAGGCTCCACCCTGCAGCTGACTGAAACAAATACCCACAGCCAGACATTGGATGGAGGTCTGGGACTCTTATGGAGTTGGGGGAAAGATTGAAGGCCCTGAAAGGAATAGGAACTCCATAGGAAGACCAACTGTCAACTAACCTGAACTCTTGGGATCTCTCAGAGGCTGAACTACCAACCAAAGACCATGCATGGATTGAGCAAAGACCCCTGGCACATATGTAGCAGATGTGCAGCTCAGTCTCCATGTAGGTCCCACAACAACTGGTTCAGGGGCTGTTCCTAAAGCTGTTGCCTGTTTGTGGAATCTGTTCTCCAACAAGGCTGCCTTGTTTGTCTTTAGTGGGAGAACATGCCTCTCACCCTGCAAGGACCTGATGCTCCAGAGTGCAGGGATAACCAGGGAAGGGTAGGAGAACCCCAATAGGATTGGTTCTAATGCAGGCTTTAAGTCTCAACTTATGACCCTTCTCCAAAGAAACATACCTCAGTCTGCATATGATCTATCCTACATCTGATCCTTTATTATGCTGTAATTTATTAATTTTTAATTCACTTTATTTAGTCATTTTATATTTGGATAGCAGCCCCCCTCTTCTCCCTCAAACACACGCCTCTATGGGTTCAGACCCTTGGACCATCAATTCATAGCAGGACTAAGTGCATACATCCTCTCGTACTGAGGCCAGGGGGCAGTTCAGGTAGTGGAAGGGATCCAAAGACAGGGAACAGAGTAAGAGACAGCCTCCTACTCCAAGTGTTTGGGGAATCCACATGAAGGCTAAACTACACATCTGCTAAAATGTGTAGAGGGGCTAGTTCTAACTCATGAATGCTTTTTGGTTGATGGGTCAGTCTCTGTAAGACCCCATGGGCCCAGGTTAGTTGACTCCCTAGGTCTTCTTGTGGTGTACTTGACCCCCTCCAGCTCTTTCAATCTTATTGTTCCACAAGACTCCCTGAACTCTGCCTAATGTTTTGCTAAGGGTCTCTGCATCTACTTCCATCCCTCAGCAGACAATTATGCTAGGTTCCTGTCTGCAAGCATAGCAGAGTATTATAATAGTGTCAAGGCTTGGCTTTTTCCCATGGGGTAGGTTTAGGTTGGGCCAGTCATTGGTTGACCATTCCCTCAATCTTTGCTCCATCTTTATCCTTGGGCAACTTGTAAATAGGGCAAATCTGGGGTCAAGGTTTTGTGGGAGTGTTGTTGCCTCCCTCCCTTCCTCCACTAGAAGCCACACCTGGGTATAGGATGTGGTCATTTCAGTTTCCATATTCACAGCTGCTAGGAGATTCTGTCCCAGGTCTCTGGCTCGTCTCAGATATACTCTCCTCACAGCAATTTCCATTCTCTCTCCCAGCCCTCTCCTGACCACTTCCCCTAGCTCTACCCACACCTGATCTCCACCCACATTGCCATCTCCACTTCTTCCACAGTTTCCTCTCTCCATTCTCCTCCTATGTCTATTTTATTTCCCCTCCTGAGTGAGAGTAAAGCATCCTCCCTTGGTCCCTCTTTGTTATTTACTTTCTTTGGGTATGGTGTGTGGGTTTATTTCTTGGTAATTAATTCAATTCCATTGCTCGATCTGTTTTTATACCATGTAGTTTTTATTGTTATTGCTCTGTAGTACAGCTTGAAAGCGGGGTACCTCTAGAAGTTCTTTTATTATACAGGATTTTTTTTTTAAGTATCCTGGGATTTTTTTTTGTCATATGAAGTCGAGAACTATTCTTTCAAGGTCTGTAAAGTATTGAGTTGGAATTTTGATGAGAATTGAATTAAATATATAGATTACTTTTGGTAAGATGGCATTTTTTTCTGTTAATACTACCAATCCATGACCATGGATTTCTATTTTCTGATATCGTCCTCAATTTCTTTCTTAAGAGACTTGAAGTTATTGTTATATAGGTCTTCCACTTGCTTGGTTAGAATTTCACCAAGATGTTTTATATTATTTATGGCTATTGTAAAGGGTTTTGTTTCTCTAATTTTTGTTTCAGCCAATTTATCATTTGTATAAAGGAGAGTCACTGATTTTTTGAGTTTGTATTCAGCTACTTTGCTGAAGGTATTTGTTTGCTGTAGGAGTTCTCTGGTAGTATTTATGGGGTTACATATGTATACTATCATATCATGTGTGAATACTAATATTTTGGCTTCTTCCTTTCTAATTTGTATCCTCTTGATCTCCTTTAGTTTTCTTATTGCTTTAGCTAGAGCATCAACTACTATCTTAGTAGATACAGAGATACATAGATACAGAGGTCGAGGGCAGCCTTACCTTGTCCCTGATTCTAGCAAAATTGCTTTAAGTTTTTCCTCCATTTAATTTTATGTGGGCTCTTTGGTTGCTATATATTGCCTTTAATGTGTTTAGGTAAGAGTCTTGCATTCCTGATTTCTCCAAGACATTGTGAAGTAGTTCTGGATTTTGTCAAAGGCTTTTCCAGCATCTAAGGAGATGTTCATGTGGGTGTTTTCTTTCAGTTTGTGTATGTCATTAATTTCATTGGTGGATTTTCATATATTGAACAATCCCTGAATCTCTGGGATGAAGTCTATTTGAGTGGTTGATTTTGTTATTGATGTATTTTTTGATTTGCTTTGCAACTATTTGATTGCATATTTTTGCATTAAGTACATAAGGTAAATTGATCTGAAATTTTCTTTCTTTGTTGTGTCTTTGTATGGTTTAGGTATCAGGATGACTATGGCTTCACAGAATGAGTGTGACAATGTTCCGTTTGTTTCTATTTTATGGAATAGTTTGAGGAGTACTGGTACTAGTTTTACTTTGAAAATTCTGGTACAATTCTGTGCTAAAACCAACAGGCCCTGCGCTTATTTTGTCTGGGATCTTTTAATGACTGCTTCTATTCTCTTAGAGGATATAGACCTATTTAAATAGCTTGCCTAATCTTGACTTTGGCAAGTGGCATCTATCAGGACCATCATCCACTTTTTTTTAGACTTTCAAATTTTGTGGATTACAGGCTTTTAAATAAGGCCTAATGATTCTTTGGATTACCTCAGTGTATGTTGTTATGACCCAATTTTCAGTTTTTATTTTATTAATTTTGGGTACTGCCCTTCTGCCTTTTAGTTAGTTAGCTAAAGATCTGTCTATCTTGTTATTTTTCTCAAATAACCAGCTCTTGCTTTCTTTGATTCTTTGTATTGTTTTCTATTTCTTATTTATTGATTTCAGCCCTAACTTTGATAATTTTCTGCTGCCTACTCTTCCTGCATGTGTTTGCTTTTGTTGTTGTTGTTGTTGTTTTACAGCTTTCAGGTGTGCTGGTAAGTTAGTTGCCAGTATGCGATCTCTCCAATGTCTTTATGAAGGCACTTGATGTTATGAAAGTACCTTTTAGCGTTGCTTTCATTGTGTTCCATAAGTATGGGTAGGTTATGCTTTCATTTTCAATGAGTTTTAGAAAATCTTGTGTTTCTTTCTTGGTTTCTTTTCTGACTCATTGGTCGATTTTTGAGAAAGTTTCATGAGGTGATAAGAACCTGTATTCTTTTTTTTTTTTTTTACTTTTTTTTATTGGATATTTTATTTACATTTCATATGTTATCCCCTTACCCCATCCCCCACCCACCCGGGAAACCCCCATCCCCTTACCCCTCCACCTTCTTCTCTGTGGATGTAACCCCCACCTACCCCCCCCCACTCCCACTTCCCCACCCTCAAAATTCCCACCCCCTGGGGCGTCCAGCCTTCATGAGGTCAAGGATCTCATCTTCCACCTGTGCCCGGCAGGCCCTCTACTCTTACATATTCAGCTGAAGCCCTGGATCCCTCCATAAGTGCTCCCAGGCTGGTGGTTAGGACCCTGGGAGCTGTGGTTGGTTGGTATTGTTGCTCTCCTCATGGTGCCACAAACCCTTTCAGCTCCTTCAGTCCTCACTCTAACTCCTCCATTGAGAACCTCATGATCAGTTCAATGGCTAGTTGTGAGCCTCTGAATATGTCAGACTCTTGAAGGCCTCTGAGGAGACATCCATATCAGGCCCTTATCGGCATGCACTTCCTGACTTCCACATCAGCATCTACCTTTGGTGACTGCATATGGGGTGGATACTCAGGTGGAAAGGTCTTCAAATGGCCCCTCCTTCAGTTTCTGTCCCTCACTTTGTCTCCATGTTTGCTCCCTTGAGTATTTTGTTGCTCCTTCTAAGAAGAACTGAATCACCCCCACTTGGTCTTCCTTTTTTATGAGCTTCATGTGGCCTGTGAGTTGTATCTTGGGCATTTCAAGGTTCTGGGCTAATATCCAATAATCAGTGAGTGAATACCATATGTGTTCTTTTGTGATTGGCTTACTTCACTCAGGATGATAATTTCTAGTTTCATCCATTTACCTAGGAACCTCTCGAATTCATTGTTTTTAATAGCTGAGTAATACTCCATTGTGTAAATATACCACATTTTTTGGAATCCATTCCTCAGATGAAGGACATCTGGGTTCTTTCCAGCTCCTGGCTATTATAAATAAGGCTGCTATGAACATAGTTGAGCATATGTCCTTGTTATATGTTCGAGCATCTTCTGGGTATATGCCTAGGAGTGGTATAGCTGGATCCTCGGGTAATGCTATGTCCAATTTTCTGAGGAACCGCCACACTGATTTCCAAAGTGGTTGCACCATCTTGCAGTCCCACCAACAATGGAGGAGTGTTCCTCTTTCTCCACACCCTCGCCAGCATCTACTATCACCTGAGTTCTTAATCTTAGCCATTCTGACTGGTGTGAGATGGAATCTCAGAGTTGTTTTGATTTGCATTTCCCTGATGACTAAGGACATTGAACATTTCTTTAGGTGCTTCTCGGCCATTCGAGTTTCTTCCATTGAAAATTCTTTGTTAAGCTCTATACCCCATTTTTTAATAGGGTAATTTGGTTGTCTGGTGTCTACTTTCTTGAGTTCTTTGTATATATTGGATATTAGCCCTCTATCAGATGTAGGATTAGTAAAGATCTTTTCCCAATTTGTTGGTTGTCGTTTTGTCCTATTGACAGTGTCCTTTGCCTTACAGAAACTTTGCAATTTTATGAAGTCCCATTTGTCAATTCTTGATCTTAGAGTATATGCCATTGGTGTTCTGTTCAGGAACTTTTCTCCTGTGCCCAAGTATTCGAGGGTCTTCCCCACCTTCTCTTCTATTAGTTTCAGTGTATCTGGTTTTATGTGGAGGTCCTTTATCCACTTAGACTTGAGCTTTGTACAAGGAGATAAGAATGGATCAATTTTCATTCTTCTACATGTTGTCCTCCAGTTGAACCAGCACCATTTGTTGAAAATGCTGTCCTTTTTCCACTGGACAGTTTTAGCTCCTTTGTCAAAGATCAAGTGACCATAGGAGTGTGGGTTCATTTCTGGGTCTTCAATTCTATTCCATTGATCTTCCTGCCTGTCTCTGTACCAATACCAGGTAGTTTTTATCACTATTGCTCTGTAGTACAGCTTGAGGTCAGGAATGGTGATTCCTCCAGAGGAAGAACCTGTATTCTTTTGTGTTTGGGTGAAATGTTCTGTAGATATCTGTTAAATCCATTTGATTCATAACCTCTGTTAGTTTCATTATTTCCCTGTTTAGTTTTCATCTCATTAACCTGTCCATTGGTAAGAGTGGGATGTTGGAATCTCCCACTACTAATGTTTAGCTTTTGATGTATGATTTAGCGTTTAGTAATGTTTCTTTTATGAATCTGAGTGCCCTTGTGTTTGGAGAATAGATGTTCAGAGTTGAGACATCATTTTGGTGGATTTTTCCTTTGATGAGCATGAAAGTACTTATCTCTTTTAATTAAATTAAGTTAAAATTATATTCTATTAGAAATTAAAATGGTTACTCTAGCTTGCTTCTTGGGTTCATTTGCTTGGAAAAAACTTTCCTAGCACTTTATTTTGAAGTAACATCTACCTTTATTACTGAGGTATGTTTTTAAATGCAGTAGAATGAAGAATCCTGTTTTTGCATTCATTCTGTTAGTCCTACTTTTTCATTGGGGAATTGAGTTCACTGATATATTGAGAGATATTAATATCCAGCAATTACTAATTGCACTTACTTTGAAGTTGGTTGTGATGGTAGTGTATGTGTGTGTATGTGTGTGTTTCCTTCCTTAATTTTCAAATATGTGATTATGTATTTCTGTTTTCTTGGGTGTTGTGAGCCTCCTTGGGTTGGTGATCCCCTTCTAATACCTTCTTTCCATAGGTCTCGATTAGTGGAAATACGTTGTTTAAATTTGGTTTTGTCGTGGGATACTTTGGTCTCTCTATCTATGTTGATTGAAAGTTTTTCTGGATATAGCAGTCTTGGCTCATTTCTGTTGTCTTTTAAAGTCTGCCAGTCATCTGACCAGGCCCTTCTGGCTTTTAGAGTCAGTTGAGAATTCAGGTATAATTCTGATGGTCTGTTTTTATATGTTACTTGGCCTTTTTCCCTTGAAGCTTTTAATATTCCTTGTTTGTTCTATACATATAGTAATTTGACTATTATCTGGTAGGAGGAATTTCTTTTCTGATCCAATCTATTTGGTGTTCTCTAAGATTCTTCTCTTCACAGGCATATCTTTAATTGAGGAAATTTTCTTCTATGATTTTGTTGAAAATATTTTCTGGGTCTTGTAGCCGGGAATTTTCTCTTTGTTCTATTCCTATTATTTTTAGGGTTGGACTTTTCATAGTGTCCCATATTTCCTGGATGTTTTGTGTCAGGAACCTTTTAAATTTAACAATCTCTTTGATCAATATATGTATTTATTCAGTCGTATTTTCTATGGCTGAAATTCTCCCTTCCATCTCCTGTATTCTGTTAGTGAAACTTGTGTGGGTTGTCCCTGTTCTCTTTCCTAGGTTTTCCATCTCCAGGATTCATTTAGTTTGTGTTTTCTTTATTGCTTCTATTTTCAATTTCATATCTTGAACAGTTTTATTCATTTCATTCCACCCTTTGATTGTATTTTCCTGCATTTCTTCAATGGATCTATTTATTTCCTCTTTAAAGTCCTCTATTGTCTTTATAAGATTAGATTAAGGTTATCTTCTTTTACTTCTGCTGTGTTAGAATATCCAGGGCTTGCTGTAGTAGAATAGCTGGACTCTGGTGGTGCTATAATGCCCTGGATTTTGTTGATTGTGTTCTTATGCTGGCCTTTAGCCATCTGGTTGTCCTGGCATTTGCTGGATATTCCTGATGCTGGCAGAATTCCTTAAGGAGGCAGGCAGTGCTGTGGGCTTGGGAAAGGAGTTCAAGGAATAGCAGGCTGCTCACAGACACTTGCTGTATATTTCTAGAAATTAAGGGCCTGGGATCATGGGATGGTAATTCTTAGGATAATCAAAAGGGAACCTGGGGTAATGACTGAATTGATATGTAAATAAAAGACTGAGCTTTTGATTTGCAAGAGATGAGCTATCCAGAGAATTTTTTAGAGTAGCAAGAGAAGGCTGTCTCAGGCAGAACATATAGAGACAGACAGAGAAAGAGAGAAAGACAGAGAGGGGGGGGGTGTCTGGAAAGCTGTCTCTAGCAGAACATAGGCTGTCAGCTTGTAACCTACTATTTGACTACAAGTCATTTGTTTTGATGCTCCCAGACACTCTTTCCTCAGAATTCCTCTCCAAGCAGAGGCTGATCCTTGGCATGCCTTAATTTGTCAATAATAACCACTGAATTTTAACTTAAAGTACATTTTTAAAAAGTGAATTATGAATTTGATCAAAATACAATGTATGGATTTCTGAAAGAATTCAAAATGTAATCTTAAAAAGATTTTTCACTTTGCAATCTGAGTACTAATTCTAACTGTGTAGAATTGATTGAATTGTACAGACATTGTGTGTGATTAATTTTGGTTTGTGATGATGCTATTTACAATTTTTTTAAAAAATCAAATTTATAAAATTACAAAAATATGGGAACTATATGTCAATAAAACTATCTAAAATAAGCAGAAAACTCACCAAAACAAAAAACATTTCAGGAGCTCCTGACCTCAGTCTGGGTTGTAGTATGCCTCTACACTGATCTCTTGCCTAAGTCTCACTGAGATCTTATTTGTTCATTGACCACTAAGTAAATTACTAAAGGGTCTCCAATAGTTTTTCGGATATTCTAAACTCTTTCTTGATTCAAAGTTTGTGCTCAGTTATTTAATGGTCCTTGGATCCAACCTGTTCAACAAGTCCTCTTCTAATTCATCCTTCAAGCCTCCACTCATGGTGCATCACCAAAGAAATATATCTCGGTCTTCATGTGTCCCCTTCCATCCATGATTCCTTATTTTAACTGCAGTTATCAATAGTGTTAATTTTAGTATTTTTTCATACCAAGCAGATCTCAGAGACTCTGCTGAAATTACTCGATGAATAATTAATTAGATTGTGAAATGGCTGCTAGAAGTCCAGAAAATATGGGATCTTCTTATACAATCTTTTATAAGTTTCATCTTCAACATTATTTTAGCCAGCTGAGTTACAGAGAAAATGATATAATGACAAAAGCAGAAGATCATGAGTTAAAATATTTCTATTATGAATTCCTATCAGTTCATGCTTTCCAGAATGTGAAATGGCAGTTTTCTAACCAAATCCATCAGCTGCATGTAGACGGATCTGGTGTGTGCGTGTTGTGACTGGTAGTTCTAACAACGATGATAGATTACACTCACTCACAGGCTGTCATTGTCTGACATGATTGACTGTTCACAATAGAGACCACAAGGGAAGACGGATGACCACTTGGGGACCACCTGTTACAAGACAGGAATGCTCTATCAGTTCTCCTGTTAGAAAATCACCTTATCAGGAGGATTTCAAAAATTAGTCTGCAGACAGCATGTAAACAAACATTCCAGGCAGACCAAACACCAGCAAGTGACACATTTTAGGTACAGAATATTTTATGAATCTAAGGTTTTCATGGTGTTTAATTTATTGTTATTAGAATGGAGAGAAGACTTTGGCATTATTGGCTTCTTCACTGAAGAGATGCTACAAAACTGGACACTATTTCCTCGGTTAGTAAGACCAAGATGCTATAGCACTGTGAAGTGCAAGTGATTTGTTTGTTTTAAGCCTCTAAGGATTAAGATTGAAAATAAACTGCATAACAAATGCCTTAAAAATAAACTGTAGACAGAAATATGTTATGTATTCACAACCATGCAAGTAATATGAGAAGGATCATTTAGAAAGCAATAGAAGGAATAATATGTAGCCTTAAGATTTTTTCATGTGAACTTGCATATTGTCAATCAGATTTCCATGTCGAATTATTTCTCTCAAGTTTGCAAAGAAGAAAAATGACAATTTCTTAAGGGGTCATAGAGCTCACTAAAGATGCAGATAGGGTTTAGTTACAAGAAACCAGAATTTCTATTAGTTGAAGAGTGAAAGTTCAACTCTTTTTCAGACTTTATTTTTAAACATTTATGAAATATTGTGAGAAGCAACTGAAGATGGCAGGGTAGGAATATCTCTACCCTCTTCTTTGAAATCAGCTTACAACTCAAAC
This sequence comes from Grammomys surdaster, assembly GCF_004785775.1. Lineage (NCBI taxonomy): Eukaryota > Metazoa > Chordata > Mammalia > Rodentia > Muridae > Grammomys > Grammomys surdaster. Next base: position 535,397 of record NW_021620536.1, on the reverse strand, counting down.
CACAAAACAAAGAAGCAGAAATGAAAGTATGCAAAACTATCATGGAGTTGCTAAATGTTATCTGGTTCACATGAGGTCAGTTGTAGGAGTGTATGTTTCGGGTTCACAAGGAGCGAGTATTACTCAAGGTAAGCTATATTTGCTGACCTGTCCAACTGGTGACCTCCATGAAACACAAAGTTCAGTTGCTATGTGGGATATTGGCTAGTTCTATTGGAGTAAAGAGATAGGGTAGGTAGAGGCAAGTAAAGTTCTTTCTTACTCTCTTGAGGAAAAAGAGATTACAAACCAAAACGAAAGTCATTAGCCTACTCTGATGCAGGGGAAAATGTTATTGGCAACTAATCTTTAATACGTCAATTTGAACAAATCATATGAACTTGAAATCACTACTGAAAATCCGCTTGAATTCAATCTCTCTGACTATAAAGGCAATTCCACTGATGCCCTTTCTGATGTTATATACTAGGGTATTGACAGCCAAAAAAAATTACTTATCCAGTCATGCATGCAAGTTTTATCTATCTATACATTGTCCTTTAATAAATAGTTGAGGCACTTCTTGGCCTTTAGATGTCACTTTTTTCACAACCTAAAGTAACTTAAGAAGAGAATATCTATTGAAGAATTGCACAAATCAAATTGGAATGTGGGCATATCAGGAGGGGATTGTCTTAGTAGTTAATTTGTCCAGGCAACTGTGGGCCCTGTAGGTTAAAAAAACTAGGGGTTGGGAAAGATGGGTAATAGATCAAGCAGGCAGTAAGAGTGCATTCTATTTTCTCTGCTGTTGTCTATGGATATGATATGGGTATGACGTGATGAGCTGCTTGAATTCCTGCCTTGAATTTCTTGAGATGATGGACAGTGACCTGGAACTATGAGGCAAATACACCTTTTCCTCCACAAGGCTACTTATTATGGACAGGATATTTAATCGCAGCATTAGAAAAGAACACCTGGGAAAGTAGATACATGAAATTTATGTGTAATTTAAGTACATACACACATACACACAGAGACACAGGGAAAGAGGGAGAGGGAGGAGAGGGAGTGGGAGAGGAAGAGGGAGAGGGGGAGGGGGAGACGGAGAGGGGGAGGGGGAGGGAGGGAGAGGGAGAGGGAGGAGAGGGAGGAGATGGAAAGGGAGGAGAGTGAGAGGGAGAGAGAGAGAGAGAGAGAGAGAGAGAGAGAGAGAGAGAGAGGAGAGGGAGGGGGAGCGGGAGGGGGAGAGAGAGGGAGAGAGAGGGAGAGAGGGAGAGAGGGAGAGAGGGAGAGAGGGAGAGAGGGAGAGAGGGAGAGAAGGAGAGAAGGAGAGAGAGAGAGAGGGAGAGGGAGAGGGAGAGGGAGAGGGAGAGGGAGAGGGAGGAGAGGGAGGGGGAGAGAGAGAGAGAACACAATGGTAAGAAAACTTAAAAGTACAGATGGTCTTTAAATTTCAAGAGTAAATGATTCATGTGAAATGGTTCAAAACATATAACACAAAAGTAGAGGATTAAAAAGTACCATTAAATGTTGGAAAAAATGAAATTAGCTAAATATTATGATGACATAAACTAAATAAGGCCAGAAAGTAAAATATACAGAAACAAATTCAAGGTGCATTTAGACAACATACAACTTAAGGAAAGACACATTGAAATAGCAAATAAAAATGATTAACAGTGAAATTACATAAATCCAAAGTTAAATCAACTGTTTCACTTCATTAACTGAATAGCATAACATCAAAATTCAAAGTACCAAGTTTTCAGCAAATATAAAAAATAGAAAGAATTATAACAGCAAGTCTTGACAGACACATTAGGCAAACATTAAGGAATGTTTAGAGAAAAACAATTAAAATAATTATCTTGAATAAATAGCAGTATTTATTTTTAAATAGAATGAGACATTTTTCACATTCTTTAAAAATTTTACACTGCAAAGAAAACTGTTAATAAATTCCACAAAGTGAAGTTTATGAATACTATAATCTCAAACCATTATGAAATAAAATCAGAAACAATAGGAATTACAGAAAACTAACACTAAACCATGTAGAAATTAGAACATGAACACAAAATAACCCGTAACAAAAATAAAAATTGTGTTGTAAAATGAGTAGGAACATTCTATAAAACTTCATAACTACTTTATACTGTAAGCTACGTAGAGTTTTAGTGTTCAAAACAAATTGTATTGCACCAAATATTCATGTTACTGAAGCCATAAATAAATGATGTAGAGGTTCAGCGTAACGATGAGATAAAGTTGAGTAAAAGCACCAAATAAAGAAGAAAGAAAATATTAATGAAGGTACATTTTAGGACTATAAACCTGAAGTACCATAAAGTAATACTGACTGTAGGAGTAAGGTAAGGTCTAAAACAAGAAACTATTTTTTAAGAAGAAATACCCAAATTACAAAATAAATTCTTAACCTTTAAGATGATAAAATAATTACAGACACTTAGAATCCACACTGAAAATTAATATGTAACTTCAAATGAAACATTATACTTTGTACATTCCTGAACATTCTAAAACAGCTTTGAAAACTGAAATGAAATACATAATCCTTTGGTAAAAAAATAACTCGCCAAATATGATTCGGAAAGATTTGTAAACTCTATGAAACTTTATTAAAATACAAGAGTTGTAGTAGCACACTCACTCCAATGAAACTAACCCAGACAGCATTCACGATAAATTCTTCAGAGGCATTGGAGGAGGAGGAGGAAAAATGTGAAGGAAGAGACAGAACCTGGAGAAGGAGAGGGAAGGAGGGAGAGGAAGGTTAAAGGATAGGGAGAAGTAAAACAAGATAAAGGGAGAGAGATCTTATTTTCCATTGTAAAGCCACCATAACTGTTAACTAGGAGTACATACGTAGATGACCTCCACCACCATCACCACCACCACCACCACCACCACCACTACCACCACCACCATCATCACCACCACCACCACCACCATCACCACCACCACCACCACCACCACCA
>NW_021620536.1:522657-532013 GCF_004785775.1 Grammomys surdaster | reverse complement strand
CCACCACCACCACCACCATCACCACCACCACCATCACCACCACCACCACCATCACCACCACCACCACCACCATCACCACCACCACCACCACCACCACCACCACAACAACAACAACAACAACAACAGCAGTAGTACAGAATCTAAAACCATATATCATGAAAAAAAATGAAGATCCTTGAAATGTAGACTTACTCAATTATGAGTAATCTCTTAATCTAATGTGAGTTAATAAAGGGTGAGGACGTGTTTATTCTTACAGGATTGGAAAAATGTATGTAATAAAGCTCACCTTCTACTAAAGATTCATTTTTAAAACCTATAATAAAATATGAATATTCCTTAACATACATGCCCAAACACCAACACGTATACAAGCACATGCTTGTGTGCTCATGTGTGCGCCCATCCCCACCACATTCAAACTAGCATCAAGTTTAAAGCTGAAAGATATGACCCATACCCATTGTATTGAAGACAGACATGAAACTCATATCTGTAAAAAACCAAATTTGTAAGCTCAAATTGAGAATATGGAATCGTATGAACTCTGCCCCACTAGTCCCTGAAAAGGCTTCCACGTTACTTATTCTCACATCTCAACAACTCTTATTTAGCTCAGAATACTTCATCCTGATGAAGAATATATATTCAGCTGCTCAGGTACTATCAACATCTAGAGATCAGATGCAGAATTCTGTTACCTAAGATGACATGAAATAAAACTAACCATTCCTATTGTCCTACTTTTATTTAACACATGATATGTGTTCTAATTGCTATGGTAAGAAAAAGAAAGTAAAACAAAGAGAATAAAGAAGAAAGCAGTGTGTTCCTAAGGTGTGATCATTATTGCTGAAGAATCACAGGGGCTATAAAAACAATAAACAAAAAACAAAAAAAAATGCCTTAGAACATGTCAATGTATCGGGATATAAGATTACCACACAAAATTGAATCTCATTTGTATTTACCAAGAATGAACAGGTGGAAATCAAATGAAATGCACAATGCTCTATAGTTTTAATAAACCTATAATCTCATTTGATATTTAACAACTTTTCAGATTACGTGAAATACCACTAAGACTTTTATATATGCAAATTTCAATTATAGTCCACTATGAAATGTTTGCCCTTTTTGTGTAAACTCTTTGCTCAAATAAGTTATCGGCTTTTCCATATGGATTCAGTTGTCTTCAGTAACATTCTGCCTTTTCTAGCCAGTTCTTACCTTGTTTCTTGGGCATTAGTGAGCTACTACAAGCTAATTGCTACAATTGTGATTTTTTTCTACTCATTCTCTTTCTTCTGTAGCTGATAGAACACTCTTTTATTAAAATAAGATAGTTCGGTAATCTCCCAAATGTATGCAGAAGGAAAGGGGTATAGTTTTCCCTCCCTATCTCCAAGCCTCCACACCTCTCCTCTCTACAGAACAACACTTGCTTCTCAGCCTAAGAATTATTGGCTCCATCCAGCAGTTTGTCATAAAGTATTTTACATGACATCCATGCTTTGTCCTAGCGCTTCTATTTCCTGCAGACTCTTAAAGATCTTTTTAATATCCTTCTTCTCAAATCCATCAATTTCCGTGTTAGGAGAGAGAAGGCCTTTAGCAATTACCTTCTCTGTGTAATATTTTCCTGACTTCTTTTGAAAGCATCTCATCCTGTATTCTACACTTAATGTATTCCTTTGAAACTTTAGCCTATTTTTTCTTGGACTGTTTAATAGTATTATTTACACTTCGGTTTTCATTTTCTAGACCTTTTACTGTTTCCCTGAATTCTTTTAACACCTGAATAGTTCTCTCCAAAATATAGCTACATTGTATCCATTTTTCTTCTTTTCTGAAATTTTTATGATGAGGTAGCAACTTTGAACTTTTACCTAATTTTATACTTTTGATATAGTTCCATCAAAGGGGCATTGTCTGTCACTTGTACTATTTCTTTCTGCTTTATCTAGATCTTTCTTCGACTTTTATCTCTTAGGTTCAATGACACAGACTCTCTTGGCTATTCAGGTGTAACATTTCTAGGAAAAAACATTTTTTCTTTTTTATTTGTTCTTGGGGCTCTCAAGTGTTTGTTAATTTTCTTGGATGTTTTATACCTCCCTAGTGATCATGTCTGGTATGGAAATCTCCAAAATATGTCTTTCTGGCTGAACTGGGATCAGCTCTCATTTGTGGTCAGTCATGTTGGTATGACACAAACTATCTTGAAAAGCGATGGTTTGAAACCGCCATCCTTTGCGTCTCTTAAGACTGTGGTCAGACTGGTCACTTTTGCTCTGGGTCGAGTGCTCCTAAGACTAGGTTGAGCACTTAGAATTCCTTTGTCTCTACTTTGTGGTGCCCCATGCTACTTAAATTAATAGGTACCGTGCATATTTTGATGGTGAACCACAAGAGGCCCAGAATGGATATTTAAAGCCTCTGTCCATGTCTCCTCTAAGCTTTCAATTGCTAAAGGAAGTCAGAGGAATATTTTGTATGCTCTACTCTGCTCAAGATGGACAGACAAATTGAAAGCAATTGTGCATTTGACCCACCACTGTACTGTGTGGTAGATTCAGGGTATTTTGACTAAGTACCCCCTCCCTTCTCGAAATTTCCTTCCCATATGCTGCATCTTGCTCCGTGTACAGTCTCTGTCTGATGTTCAGCCCTTTTCTTCATAGTCTGCCAACAGGATATCTCTTCAACCAGTGAAAGAAGACCTATATGCAGGGACACTAAACAAGCCTCCCTTGGCCTCTGTGGTTCATTGTCAGCATATGCCCAGGGATGTTTAACGTAGAGAATAAGGCAATATGGGACAAACATAAAGGAATTCTGTCACCAGGAAGATGTGAGCATTGGCTCTTGTGCAGAAATTGTGAGACCTCCTGCCCTGTCTATAGAGTCCGTGTGCCCCTCGTAATCTCAGACCCTGCACCAAGAATGCAGTGTTCATTTTCCTCAATGGACCTTGGCTTTCACTCGAAGGAGGATCTTCCTTTCCTGTTATCCTCTTTGGCTGCATCTAAATAAACATGAACATGTCTTCCCTAAAAGTCATGCATATGTTGTAAACTACTTCCAGACAGTACGAGTTCATGAGCCTTGAACTGTAAGTCTTAAACAGTATGCTATCCTTCAAAACGTGGCAGGCTTCCATGACAACTGCCTTTTTGGTCATTTCCAAATGTGAGTCAACAAAGCCAAACATCTTAGATAAATGGAAATTTTAAGCTTTGAGGAGTCTGGCCTTTTATTTATAGACCTGCGCACTCTGCTCTTCCAAATAATTTTCTGCTGCCGTCTGCTGTCCTTAGGACATGTGAAATAATGCACTGTCCTTGCCAGCAGGCTAACAGCTTTTGTATGGCATGGCACCAGCCATATTTATTGTTAAGACTAGAATTTTCAGAGGCTTCTTTAAACTGTCTCAACTTGAGGAATAAGCAGCTGGTCCTTTCTAGCCCTGAGGGTTTCCAAATTACCAGACTCTTTCCAACTGGGATCACAGGTTATAGGCACAGAGTAACACTCTTACCAGTTACATGGCTTTTCGTCTCAGCCCCAAGAGTACTTTGCTAGAAATTCCACCTTGAATTCATCACTAGCTTTAGGAATTTGCTGAGACCCCACATCAGTATCCCATGTGTCTTTAACACATTCTGAGTTTTTCTATAAACTTTGTCAGCATATAGTTGCCCTTTTGCTATGCAGCAGGAGCTGATGAGACTAGGCATTTTGTACATGTATGATATGCATAGGAAGCTTCTCTGGAACTCTGCGTCCACACCACTGCCATGTCTTACTTCACTGCTTGAATCCTTTCACATTCAAAACCTCACATTTGGATCAAACTTTGCACTTCACCAAGGGAAGACACGATAGCAGAAATGGCTGTGTCTTAGTCCAATCTAAATCTTATTTTTCCTTTGTGAAAAAGAAGTTTGAAGAGAAACCACACATAGCAACTCTGGAGACACAGACATAGTATTAGAGTCCATTCTAGTTTTGTTCTGATGGTACATTTTTTACAATGAAGCTTCCTTCACTGAGTTTACATACAGCCTTAAATGGTGGTTATAGCTGTAGCTATTGTATATGGAGGAAGAGATAGAAAAGCACTTCTCAACCTGAATTGCTTGGGCCACTTTATGTAGCCTTTTCTTCCTTCCTTCCTTCCTTCCTTCCTTCCTTCCTTCCTTCCTTTCTTTCTTTCTTTCTTTCTTTCTTTCTTTCTTTCTTTCTTTCTTTCTTTCTTTCTTTTGTTCTTTCTTTCTTTCTTCCTTTCCCTCCTCCTCCTCCTCTTCCTCCTCCTCCTCTTCCTCCTCCTCCTCTTCCTCCTCCTCTTCCTCCTCTTCTTCTTCTTTCCTCCTCCTCCTCCTCCTCCTCCTCCTCCTCCTCCTCCTCTTCTTCTTCTTCTCCTCCTCCTCCTCCTCTTCCTTCTGTAGACTTTCAAGAAAACTACTTCTTTGGCCACAACTTAAACATATAACATCATTTTGTTACAAAAAAATTCTTAGAGCTATAGTGTTTTAATTACTAACTGAATTCTGTTGGAACTTGTTAATAAAGATGACAGAGGTCATAGGTATTAGGTGATATTACTGACAGTTGCAAGACAGAGTAGTGGATTTAGGTTTGGCCTTGAGACTTATATTCATTTTTAAGCATGTTCTGTTAAGTTTTAATATCCTGAAAGAACAGAAAGTGTTCTTTCGCCTTTATTATCACCACATTGCCATTTAAGCCGTCTCTATTATAGCAGCAATTTACTCACTGTCTGTGTACACACGCCACTTCCCCAACCTTTGTGGAAATTAATTTCAGCCATTACTCTCATCTTATTAAAAAGACAGGATCTTCTTCTTTATATAGCACAACAGTAATTCTTTTGCATGGACCTTGTCAAATCAGTTGGTCGGTTTCCTTTTCTTCTAAGTACATTGAACACTGTTACTCTGTTTATCTAAATAGATTTTGTAAAATTGGAAATAACCTTAGTAACTATCTGATTTAATCCTCTTATTTTGCAGATGAAGATGCTGAGGCTTGGAGACAGAATACTAACTCACTTCTGTCATGCAGCAAGGAATTATTAAGCAGACTTCATGCCCATAATGCTGAATTTATTTACAACGAGTTGTGTCTACATATTTCCATCCTTTCTCAGCTCCCTGATCCCTTCTTCCCCTTTTCTAGGCTGTGTTTATGTGTTGTATAGGTGTTTGTGTATGCATTTTAACATTAGGCATCCCTGTATCTGTCTCTGCTCCCTCTCTCTCTGTGTGATTTGACACCTCACTGAGGCATGAAGGTTTCTCAAATGAACCGAGCATTAACCAACACAGCAAGTTTAGCTAGCCATCTTGCTCCCCTGATACTGAAATTATAGGTGGGCAGCCATACACCTCTGGGATTTATGTAAATTGTGAAAATATAAACTCTAGTTCTTCCACTTGCAAGCCAAGGACTTCATCCACAGAGCCGTCTGCTCAGCACTGGTACTTTTAGTGATGTAGTGAAAATCCCCTTCTGATGATTCTTAGAAGATGCAGAACATAAGTCATGACCCAAAGTCATATTTCCTTTTCACATTTCTCTTCAGACTGGGATGCAGCACAGCATATTCATAAATCTGATATTTCCTCTCACTGAGGAAATCACACATATGATAACATATCTTCCACATCAGAACTCATGTATCTTCGAACATTTGCATTTCTGTGATTGGACACCCTTTGCCTTTGTGAATTTATTTTCCCTTATGGTCGATGGGAAGTGTCTGGAATAAAGTTCCCACCTGTCAAAGAGTAAATCTCATTCTTATTCCTCCTAAAATTCATCTTGTTCCTCTTCATTCATTCTGTTAATTGATTAAGTTAACAGAACTTACAGAGTGCCGGTGATATTCAGGTTGCAAAGAAACTTGTCCATGACTTAAGATGTGAGTGCACAGCACACGTAGAGTCATAGCACAAGCATCTGTATCTCATTTGGACCCCAGAAGTGCTCTCTCAAGTCCTAGGCCCCTCCCACTAGCCTGACTTGCTTCCTACAGTGTCCCTTTATTGCAACAATACAGAAATGAATAAACAGAAAGTACTTCTTGGCCAGTATGGGACTTCTTGCTCTGCTGCTTTCTTCCCTATCTTTTATAGCTTGGTTCATTCACATAAGTGTAGTGGCTGTGGTTGTTTGATTGGAAAAAGAAGTGTGACGTCAGAAATCCCTGGATAACTTGTAGTCTCAGCGTTTGATACTTCTGGCTTCAGTATCCACATGACTCACATCTTACATTTCCTTCCTCATCAAGCCCCCTATGGCTTTGCTGATACCAAACAGTCATGTCCACTTATCTGTTGGAAGATATACTTGACCTTGAACCTCTGTATTCTCCTCCCTAATTCTTTCCTCTTTCCGTGTCCCACCATCTTCCTCTTGGGATTTCTTCTTACTACACTGTTATTTTTCACATTCGAGGTAACCGCAAACTTGAGATCTTTTAGATTATTTTATGATGTTTGACGTTCATCAGATGGGATTGTCCTTAAATGTATTAACTGATGTTTGGTCATACCGTCTGCAAAGTGGGTACAATTGGGAGAGAATGGGCTAACTGATTGAAGATATTAGAATTGCTAGCTAAATGATCTTCAACGAGTATTATGGCGGGGAGGCAAAATAATTGATTTAAAGCCTCTCCAATTGTGATGACTTAGATTAAATAAATACCATGGGTTTATTCTTGCATATTACACCTGCATCATAGTACCCGTCTTCTCCTTGGTTTATACTATGTTTACATGATACAGAAAAATAAAGAAGGGCTTTTGTAATGAACCACACCTGAGTTTAAGCCCTGGCTCTGCCAAAATAGGCAAGTTCATTAAACCCTTTCAAGCTCCATTTATTTTGTTGGAGTGCTGGAGGGGACATTACCCACATCACTGGGATGGTCTGAGCATAGATTTGAAGTTCATAGCCAATGTGGTTGCTGTGTGTTACAGAGCTGCAGAAGTCAGTTTGTGTTCCTGTTTTTTGGATGTCACATTTTATCCTAGATCACTGGCAAGTCATAGGCACCTGGAAAGCCTTAGTAATTACCTATCAATTATATTAAGATCTATGAATGTACGCATGATCAAAAGAAATTTGAAGGAGAAGAAAAGCTAACAATTTGAATAAGTACCATGCAACTTTGAGCCTAGATTGAATGTACGTCTGGGCATTCCTGTCACCCTTCCAGGCTGTGGTTAAGGAGACGGCTTCATGGTGGTAAAGAACTAATGTGATTTTATTTTGTGTAAGCTTGGAGGGGAAACCCATCTATCTTTAGCGTTTTCCCATCTTATCTATATAAAACGGCAACTGATTTAGGTAAAAGCTCTCCAGAAACTAGTCTTGTAAACTTAGCTCTAATAAACTAAATGTCAATGTGATAAAAAGTCTTTACTCAGACAAAAATAAATCCACTCCATGCCAATTCTGAAAAATCTGCTTTGTTGTAGTTCTGAGAAGCATTCTGGTTTCCTCTCAGGAGCCATTCACACAGGCTGTGCACGGCACACACTCCCAGGGAGAGGCAGCATGAAGCAAGAGTACAGTGTTCCTCACAGTGGGGGCTGCAATGAATCAGGAGAGAGCCCCTGTGATCCTGTGCTGCAGCAGGAGATCCCTTTCTTCAGAACAGCCAGCCTTTGCAGAGCTGGCAGGAAGGGGTCTTGTGCATCATGCACACAGGCCAGGAGGATGCATGGAAGAATGATGGGCTCCTTTTTAAAAATGACATTTTATAGAGAGTACTGTAACATCCTTCACTTAAAGGTTGAAAATGGACTCCCCAGGTAAAGGGCAGGTGAGACAGATCTTAAGAACGGCAAACACTGGAGAAAACCCCCTTGCATTTTTTTGTGGCCACTGAGGCTCCTTCCCAAGCTACAGACTCCTCTCTCTCTATAACTTGCCCTTTCATCCTCTATTTTTATCTCTTCACCATTTCTCTATCTCATGTCATTTTCAACTCCTCTTATTTTGTGAAACATATTCTGGGCTGATTTGATCGGAAGCATTCACAGATTATTTCTTCTTTCCGAGAAATTTCTTCACCCTCCTTTTTGCATGGATAACTCTCATCTGTCCTTAGTGACAGTTTCGGCCTAAGTTAGGGAACCCACTGAACTCTAAACTTTCAGTGAATTATGAGCCTATCGATGGTTTTCTAATTCATCATTTTGTTTTTAAATAAACAGGACCCAGCCCATTGTTTCTATAGCCTAATGCAAAACATGAGTGCATGGTCCTGACTATGTGAGAGTAACCCAGTCTCCTCTCTGATGGGATGATTTCAGCCAAAGGCAGATAAGCAATCCCCATGGAATCATAATCTCTCCTGAGACATATCTGATAGAAGGTTGATTGGAGGTGTCCAGCACACTCTATGCCAAATCTGCTATGGCACTGCTACTTCTCAGACAGGGATGCCCACTCAGGCGGCACATCTGCCTGCTTTTCTTTGTTCTTAAGCGCTGATGGTCACGTGGAGGCCAGGCAAGGCCAATGCACAGAGTACAAAGTACAGGGCATAGGGGGAGCTTGTGAGCCTTGGAAGGGGTCTGAATCTGAGCTCCACACCCCTCACACACACTCCATTGCCACTTTGAATTTCATTGATAAACCACACATTTTAAAATGGAATAATGAAATGTATCAAGACAACCACAGGATATTAAACTTCTAGAGCCTGGCTCATCTTAGCCAGCACTTGAGTAAGCGCACTGGCCAAGTGCCTGCAAAGCTCAATATTATTTTTTGTTATAATAAAACTCATTTTGTCTCTTTTCTGTTTCAATCACACCCCTGCACGCACGCACGCACGCACACACGCACGCACACACATACATTAAATTCTGAGCAGCATAAAAAAAGAAGGTTAAAGAGTTAAAGTTAATCCAGAATAAACATTTGTAGAGTGAATAAATGGATAGTGTGTATTGCCATTTATTGCTGTATGTGAAAGTATCTTTTATTTAGCAGATGTAATTGTTGTCTTACTGCTGAATCTGATCACCTCATCTAGTTCTTTCTGAACTCTGGCAGGCTGGTTCAACTCAACTTTCCTGGCTCAAACTCCCCTCCAGACTGATTCAATCTGGCTTCTCTCAGCTTCTGACTGAATTGCTCTGCTTGGCCTCAAACTAACTCTGGTGATCTACTGTAATCTTCTGGCTTGTTCTCATTCTCTGGATTATTCTGTTTTTAACCACAACTCTCTGTAAAATTCTTCCACTAAGACTGCTTCTCTCTGCTTCTCTCTCTCTCTCTCTCTCTCTCTCTCTCTCTCTCTCTCTCTCTCT
>NW_021620536.1:516083-522647 GCF_004785775.1 Grammomys surdaster | reverse complement strand
TCTCTCTCTCTCTCTCTCTCTCTCTCTCTCTCTCTCTCTCTCTCTCTCTCTCTCTCTCTCTCCCCCACTACCCTCTCAGGTTGCTATTCTTTCAGATCTGTTTTTCTGAGAGTTGAGTATATCCACTCTCTGACTCTTTCTGTCAAATCTTTCTCTAATCCAACACTTTGTCTGCTCCTCAATTAGAAATCCTTTTCAAACCTTCCTTCCATTGTTTGGTATTAAACGTGTGTACTAAAGGGCATGCCTGTATTCCAGACAGATCATACTGTAAACCCAGAGCCCATCTGCATTCCAGCCAGACCACATGTCCTAGAAGGTCTCTGGGTGTGATCCCTTGCCAGAGCAGCCACATTGCTTGGTTCAGATTCCACTACAGTTGCAAGTGTTAGACTTTATGGGAAATTATGCAGTTCCTTGTCAGTCCTGCCAGCCAGTTTCAACTCTGTCCTCTGCTTCAGAACTCCAAATCACTCATTTCAGAATTCTTCATATTCCTTTCACAATTGGAAACATTCAGAGTGGGTTTGTTGGCCTTTGAGGTCATATACTAAATTACAGACACAATCACAGAATTTCTTTGACAAGGTAGTGTTGGCTGTTCCATGGTCCAAGGAAGGAAGGCCTGACTTGTTCTTGCGCTGTCCAAATTCCTGTGTACTTTCCTCCCTTTTGTCACGTTAGTCTCCTGCTCTACGTACAGATTAAATAAATATACTCTATTTTCATTCTCATGAGCTCTCTCTCTCTCTCTCTCTCTCTCTCTCTCTCTCTCTCTCTCTCTTGCTCTCGCTCTCGCTATCGCTCTCGCTCTCTCTCCTGAACATCTTATTCTCCATTGACTGAATGATGGAGTTGAACTTTAAAATATTTTTTTCTAAAAGAATGAAGTTTCTGTTACTTAATATCAATTTTGTGGATATTTCTTAATAGTCAGTTCAATAAATATTTTAACTTATTCAACATGTTGAATTATGTAATCTTGCATTCCAAGATCTGTAATGAATAAAGTTATGGTGTTCCTTACCCAACAAGTGTATAACCTAATAAAAGAAGTAGATAAACAAAGTGCAGTGTTATACCATGTACTGAACACATGAAAAAGGGAATCATTGACAGTTAATTGGTTTCTAGTGTTAAGAAAGCCACAAGATGAAGGAACTGCGTGCTGTATATTCTGAGTATTTTAGAAAAAAAATATTTTCTAGAAATCATTATAACTAAGATATAACTTAAAAGTTGTACAGTTAAATGGTTATATGATTTATTCTGTATTTCATAAAGAGTAGAAATAGAAAAGTAATAAGTAGTGATCATGTAGGGTCAATTTTAAATCGGGAAAAAAATAAAATGTTTAAAAATGAGGGCCCTGGAAAACAGCATAGATTTCTGCAGAGAATAGGCTAACTCACTGCAGGGTTATCCAGCATGACAAAGGGTGATTGGGGTTGCTTGCTGAATCTACAAAGTGGATAAGCCAAAATAGCCACAAGAAGATGATTTGGTGTGGTGGATGATGGTAGCAAACACCAAAGTCAGAATCTTAGCCCTGGTAATTTTTTCCCTTTTATGATGAAAAGGTTGACTCCATTGCCTCACTAGAAATTTTGAGATGATGGCACCTGCTTCAGAGAAGTCTGTAGAATCTAAATAATCAAAGAATTTATAGATACTAAGTGCAGTGACATATGAGGCATTGTTACTTGTACTGATGATAATAAGCAAGATACTATTTTCTTCTTATAGTTAGGTAATGGATTACAAGTGATCTCACAGTGAATGTTGGACTGAGAGTCAGGATATCACTCATGGAACTAAGAACATTTTCTCTGTAACACTCTGCCTTTGTGATGGGGCCAGTCTGACTTTTCACAGTTTCCAGAGTCAGGTAGGAGTCAAATCATCCAAATTGTCTAATTCCTATGGTTATATGATTTTTTTCACTCAGGATATTAGATAAAAATAACCATTGGCTGGATTGATCCTTTCTTTTGTGAACAATACCTTTCTTTAATCAATCTTGACAGGAACGTTTTTCAGGTAGGTGCTTTAGAAAGGTACAAAAAGGATTTAATCAAGATGAACTGAGGACCCAGTTTTGAAATTACATGTGACATACAGAGCCGTAGCTACTGCATGGAGTGTTAATTGCTGTAGTCAGGCTGCTGCTGCATAAAAATACCTCAGATAAATTAGCCTGTGAAGAGGGTATGTGGCGTATGTGGCTTTATACTTTCAAACATCCATTCCCAATTTCACAGCCTTGTTTCTTTAGGGAAATGACAGGAGAGTGTGAGCATGTGGCTAAGGGGCCTGCTTAATTTATGACAGCAGATAGCAAAAGAGAGAGGTAGAACATGACTGGGGTTCCAAAGAACCAACCAGAAGACACACTCTAACAACTAAGTTCCCCGTTCTGGGTTCCAACTCCTAAGGCATCTATTGCTTTCAAACAGTGCTACAGACTGATAATAAAAAAAAAAAAAACCAAAAAAACAAAAAAAGAAACCCCAGCACATGGTGTTTGGGGGGAATACCTTACATCCAACTATATTCATCCTATTCCCAGTTATCACATTAAACGCACAGTCCTTTCTTTTCTGTCGCATTCGACATGCTTTACAACCTCTACTTCTTAATCTCATGCAAAATTTAAACTGATCATGTTTTGTGACAAAGAGAATATAACGATTTAGTTACTATTTTGTGCAAATTATCTGATATGACTATGTGCTTGTTTGTGTGTAAGTACCAGTGCACGCAGGTCATGACCCGTGTGTAGATGTCAGAGGACATAGATTTCTATCTTGTTTGCCACAGCATATCTCCTGTTTATTGGTGTGGAAGAGAGGCTAGCTGGCCCAAGAGTTTTGGAGTATTCTTCTGTCTCTACTTCCCAGTTGACTTTTCAAGCAGGTCAAGATGAAAGAAACATCTATCTTGCCTTGCTGTACAAGAGTTTGCAGGATCCAAGTCAGCTGTTTGGTCATGGACAGCATACATACTTTACTAACTGGTTAGTCCTCCTAGACGCAAGTGGTTTGTTTTATGAGATAGGATCTTCTCATGTAGCTGTCTCAATCCTACATACATTTTCCTATCATTTCTTCTTGGTTCTAGGATTATAGACATGAGCTACCTTGCCAGGAAGATACACTTTAGCATGTTTGCAGTCTGCATTGACTGTTCAGTAACATAAATGCAGATTATTTTCTGCGCGAACTATTAACAAAACAGGACCTATGTTGATGCCTTTCGCCTTCTTCTGCTGCTGAAATGTTTTCATGAAGGAAATTTAGTAGATGCGATTCTTTGTTCTCTGAAAAATCCTAAGGTTCTTTTTGAAAATTTTCTAGGGATTCAATAACAGGTGTTTTGTATGGATTCCTTGAGTTTAAGGGCAGACAACGAAAACTGTCTAGGCTGAATGCTACTTTGTATACCCCAGGCTATCACTCAAATCTTCTTTCTTCTGTCTTTCTCTGTCTGATTCCATCACAAGCTTTCCTCTCCCCATTTATAGAATTCCAAATTAAAAGCCTTTGGCTGCAACAAAGTGTTTTCTCAATGGGAGATTGTTATTTAACTGTTTGAAAACCATCACACACAGGTTCCTCTCTTATGCATTTAGCTCGTAAATATGCGCCAGAAAAAAAAAATGAGAGAATGGTTATATACAACCAACCCTTGGAAAAAAGTAGCTTCTAAGCTTTTCATTTAAAAAATAATAATAGTAATAGTAAATTTAAAAAAACACACTATTCACTGCCTAAGTAGTTTGGGAATATTTTTCTTCCTTTACCTGTCAAAATGTATAAATTTAAAGGGCTTAAAATGTTTCAATCACACAGAGTGTTTTGATTTTAATTTATCCTGCTCTCATGCAATGCATCTGACTACAGCTTCCCTTCCCTCCAACACTAACAGTCCCCTCTCCCCCAGATCTGCTCCCCAAATCTTCTGTCTCCTCTACTGACAACTCGAGGCATAAGATCAAATCACAGCACAAGATGCAGGACACCGATGGAGCTTTAGCTCCACCTGCAACTCAAGTCCCGCAGCTCACACAGAGAAAGTGTCCCTCCTAGGTACTCACAGCAAGGACCCTTGTCCCACTCACGTCTATTACACATGTATTTCATATGTATCATCCATATATATATATATGTATATATATAAATATATATAATTATGTATACATATATGTGCGTATATAAATTATAATTATAATTCCACTGAAATAGACACACACAGGCCAATTTAGGAGATGAATATGTGTATATATATAATTTTAAATCACACACACACACACCCCTGGAGATGCTTCTACCATAATCTTTGTCGTCATTTCAGTTAGCTCAGTGGGAAAGGAATGAAAACAGCTTCCATCACAGACCATCTCTGATCTTCTTCTAACTGTCACCCTGTCACCGGAACGCAAAGAATGGCTTTCCCCTCTGAGCGGCAGTGCTGCACGCAAGGCGCTTGTCGCTCTCACTTTCGTGCTCAGGGGCCTATTACAAACAGGATCCACTTATATTCCATTACAATTGATTGAATATTATACATCAAAAAAAGTAGAAGGAAAATGTTTAAGATTTTATGAATGTCAGCAAAGTGATTAGAGCTCGCAGAGGCGTTGAGTTCTGAAGCTTGGCTTCTATCGTGTTCTTACATAGGCATCTTTGATCTCCTCTTCACCCGGCTTTTAAGACGGCTTTTATGTGGTCTTATGATTGTTTTATTATTTCAAGAGAATTAGTCATGTAGACTTTTTTTCTCAAATAAAGATTATTTTTAAGAGAAACTTTCAACTGCGTTATAAATTCGGGGGCTTCTTAAGCTAGACTGGATGGGTAGTGATTCTTCTCTGGCTGTAATGGGCGGAGTGGCAAGAGCTGGTGTGTAGTCCTCGGAATTCCTCAGCCACACTGTGGCACTGGGCACATGATTGATCCACTCCAATCCAGTTCACTTTTCTCTCTCTGCAGTGGGTGATTTTGTCATCATTTGTAGGATTAAGGGAGTTGGTTAACTTAGAAGAGATCTGAAAAGTGTTCTAAGAAAATGAGATATTAATTTAAAAATCCCTATCTTAGAGAAAAGCATAATAAAATATATTTACTAGGTAAGAAGGTACCGTATAATGGACTGTCAATTGCCTTTCAGGTGTTACTGTTTTCTCATTAGTAGCTACCCTTGACTGTGACTTTGTGTCCTTGGCAGGTTGCCAACCTGTATTGCCATCCTATGAGAAACCCCATAGGAGTGATCTTTCAGAAAGCGTCAGAATTCGGAAACACCTGGAAGCCTTCCTTCCTATGCCCAGGTTGTCCACTGGGGTCTCAAAACAATATGATTTAGCTATTATGGTTTCACTGGCATCCGTGTCCTATTCATTTGTCTGATATATAATTATTGAGAATATCTGCTATAGCAGACACTGTTCAAACATAGGACATACACTTCCCAGACAACAGCCCAGATAGTTCTGCTCTGAGGAGGAGTGTGGTGGCAATTGACATTTCTGTGACAGTGTTTCTAAGAAAATAGTTGATGACGTGTAGAGTTCTGTGAAATTGGCTTTCATCTTTCTTTCAGCTGCTGTTTTCATTTCATGTCTGCGTTCCCCTTTCCTGACCTAACCAAAGCTCTCCTTCAGGCAAGACACCCTTGGTCACACCTGTGCCAGTCTCTGTGTTTTGTCCTGTCTCTTGTCCAGTGTTTGGTATATTTAAGCCCATTGTTCATAAAGTCAATGCCAAACTCATCAATGTCTATGGAAAGTCCTGTAGTAAAAAACTCCCTTACTTCAATGAAAAATTTTGAAGGAGCAAAAATTAGTGTTATGTGTAAGGTAATGGAATGATTAATAAAAATAATTATGTAGCTAGGCGGTCTAATATTTCTAAAGCTTTTGAAGGATCTACGCTGTGGTGAAATGTCACTATTTGACACAAATACTAAAGAATTTCTATAGTGTTAATACAGAAGTTGAAATTTTGAATATGTGGGTTTATTTCATTTTCTTACAGTTATAATCATCTGCTTTTTAAAATTTGCTTTCATAAAAGTAATCTATAAAATTTTTCTAGTCAAACTGACAATTCATTGACTTTTATAAGAATAATATAAATAGATTTTAAGACCTTTTCCTTGATGTGTGGTTCAATATGGAGCCATCTACAGGGATAAAATCAAAAGGCTCATCGTAAATGAGTGTTTTATTTACTATGTAGGGACATTTATTTTTCCCCTTTGTTTAGACTTTCAACACTGCCATTGTACCTCATTTTCCCTACCATGAACTCTTTTTTCCCTGTTATCTGCTTCACCTATCTATCCTGAGTGATGCATACATGATAGATAATACTGACAACCAACAATAATATAGATACTTGTTGATTGTAAACTAGGACAGATCTAGACTCTCTGAGCACACAAACATTTTTGGTTCATTAGTTCATGTCTTTAGCTCATTAGTTCATCTCTTTAGCTCATTAGTTTATCTCTTTAGCTCATTAGTTCATCTCTTTAGATCATTAGTTCATCTCTGTAGTTCAT
>NW_021620536.1:485972-516073 GCF_004785775.1 Grammomys surdaster | reverse complement strand
TTTAGCTCATTAGTTCATCTCTTTAGATCATTAATTCATCTCTTTAGATCATTAGTTCATCTATTTAGTTCATTAGTTCATCTCTTTAGTTCATGAATTCATGTCTTTAGTTCATTAGTTCATCTCTTTAGATCATTAGTTCATCTTTCTAGTTCATAGTTCACCTTTTTAGTTCATTAGTTCACCTTTTTAGTTCATTAGTTCATCTCTTTAGCTCATTAGTTCATCTTTTTAGATCATTAGTTCATCTCTTTAGTTCATTAGTTCATGTTTTTAAGGAACTTGATTCTTTACATGTAAAAGAACAAGATGTCAAGACACTGAACTGGGTAAAAATGGTGTAGTTGGAAGTAGTAGAGAATAGGTTGAAAACCAGAGTCTAAGTGTGCCTGTGTGCTCCTTGAACTGTACAACTAAGCAGCAGATTCCTCCTCATTGGGGCCTTGGAGAGAGGTTCTGATCCTGAGATGAGAGAAAGACTAGGGAGAAGGCTAGTGCTGTCAGTCACGTGAAGGACGCAGGTAACTGCTGTGTCATCAGTGACTTTTCAAATTAACTTTAAAAAATGTCTACCCCACCAACACTAACTCACTTTTCAATATTTTTGTAATTCTAAGAACGTCTCTGGCATTTCAAAGCTATAAACCTTTTATATGGACTTCTGGAAGAAGGGGAATTAAAAAGCATCAATATGCAAAAATAAAAACACAAACAAACAAGTAAACACAACAACAAAACAAAAGAGAGAAAAAAATCAATACAAACCAAACCAATCCAAACCAAAAACAAACCTTGAGCAATATGTGGTGGTACACTACTTTAATCCCAGCTCTCCAGAGGCAGAGGCAGGCATATCTCTGTGAGTTTCAGGCCAGCATGTTCCTTGAAGCAAATTCTAGGATGGTCTTGGTTCTTGCACAGAGATACCTTATCTCAAAAAACAAAAACAAAAAACCCCCCAAAACCAAAAAAAAAAAAAACCAACAACGAAACAAAACAAGGAAAAAAAAGAAAGAAAAAAGAAAAAAACCCTTCTGTATGCAGATATTTGTAAAACTTCTTTGCCTGTGAAACTTCCCTTTTCTTTTGCTTCATATTGTTTTGTGAGTGATGGTAACTGACCTTAACCAACCTTAACTGACCCTAGCTGATTTTAGCTGACTTTATCCTACTTCAACAAATCTTAACTACTCCTACCTTAATCCTCATGTCTGTTTTCCCAGCATAAACTTGTTTTCTTTCTTCTTTTTCACTTTTCTATGTTAGCAAATTTGGCAGGGCCACTTGGAAAGACTCTAGGAGCAGAAGACCAACATGTCTGAAAGGCAAAGGGAACTTCAGAGAAATTTTAATATGTTGCCTTCATGAAGTCCATAAACTTTAAATTGATGTACAGCTCCAGCTTAAAGGGCATAGAGAGCTATGTCTGTTATCATGTGAAATACTCCTTTTAAATGTTTTACCCTACTGATTAATTATACACAGTACATTTCATTCTGGCATGCCTACATGTGTAAACAATGAATTTCTATTATATCTACTTCCCATGATGCCATGTCTGTCCCTTCCCACTCTCCACAAATCCCCATTCTGTTCACAAGTAGTCTCCCTCTAAATTCATTTTTGCCAATATGTGTCTTTGGCTAAATGAATTTTATTAGGGATATACAGGATTATGTTTATAGATAGCTGCATAGTACCATTAAAGGAAATATCCCTCTACCCCATTAATCATCAAGAAATGAGACAATTTTTATTCTTTTGCATGCTTATACTATGTTTTCTAGACTGGCTTTATAGATCATAACTCAGCTGTTAATAAGGGAGAGCATAGAAAACCATCTATCTTTTACCAAGTCTTAAAAAGATTTAAGCCTCTAGTGGTGAACGATGCTTTGCATGTCTATGAAAAAAAGGAAGACAAAACCTTTCTTATAATTAAAACCTTAAATGAAATATACATCATCCTCTTATGGGATAAATTAGTGATGAGCATGTTAAATACTCAGAAATGTTAGTTGTGCATGCCCCCATCATTTTAATGTGATTTGACAATTACAACCGGTTTGGAGTAGCATAAATGTCCAATTATGGTGACCAACAAAATGGTAAGAAATTACCAACAGTCAGAAAAACATTGTGGAATGCATGGCATGTCAGAAACATCATCTCTGTTGTGTTAACACATATAAGCATGTATTCTTGCTGGTGGCTGAGCTTCAACAGAGCAGAAGAAGTTTTAAGCATTGTGAATGCAAATTTACTTGCATCATTCCCTTTCTTCTCCAGTTCTCTAAAATCTGGTAATTTATTTAGGTTTGTAAAAGTTCTACTTCTAATAGGGATTGTATCATTGTTCAATTATGTTTTTATTGTATGGCAATATGATCTGGGACAAGTCACTCACCCTGTGCTTCTGCTTGCTTATCAATCATAGTTGGAGGCTCACATCACGGATTGGAAAAGGAAACACATTGAGATTACTTGGATTGCTGCCTAACAGATGATGGAATATTATAAATATGTATTAATAATTCTGTTGTCACTATAATTATCATTGATATTACTCATGTAGCATCTTATAATTAGCCAATTGTAGATATTGCATGCCTATTAAATGAGAAATTAAGTATATGCAGCCCAACTTCTCTATTACTTTGGAATTTTTTTTTCACCAATAAAAAGAAATGAACCCAAGCAACTTGGTAGAATGTTGAATTCCAGTTGTTCTTGATTGGCAAATAGGAGAGAAATGGTATCGTTGCTTGTCCTATTGTAGCTTCTTCCAGTGTAAACCAATGAGAAAGGAGGCTGGTGGTCAGAGCCTTTTTTTCTCACAGCGATTCAGGGTCTTCCAGTATTTTTGGGTTGGGTATTTATCATCTAACTATGGTTTCAAGTTTGATGTAGGAATAGAACTTTCCTGATATGATTTTCCTTCTAGTGCTTATATTGGGCATAGAAACAGTTAAGATGTTTTTCACATCAGAAAAATAAAAGTCAAGCATAAACTGACAGATGTCCTTTCTTAAGGTCTAAAATCGGCATGATCTAGGACTGGTTTCTAGAAATGAGTCTTCTCTTTCTACAAATCACCTTTTTTACATTACTGTGTTTAATCCTAAAGTGGTGGTTGGTTTATTATTTACATGCTGCAAAATGTAAAAAGAAGCTGTCCCTCCTGGAGAGTAAGGGGAGAATCCCTTCTTCATATACTACCTCTTCCCCAAATCAAACTTTTATTAAATTTTCTCAGTAAAGGGCTACTGACTGGTTCTCCTAGCTCATACTGTTGTATGAGATCCTGAAGAATGATCAGTCCACTTTAGGCTGGAGAGATTATGCCATTTAAGCTGCATCAACCTCCAAATGTCTTGGCTGTGCAGACTGGATATTAGTCATTATGTAGTCATCCCATTGCCAGCTACCAGCACCTATCTCTCCATCATCCTGCCACTTTACCTACTTAAAGCAGATCTCCATCCAGAGACAGGAAATCGTCTAACTTGTGGCATTTCCTCCATATCAGCCCCAGGGAGTTCCCCTATTCCAATCTACCGTAATCTAAATTGAATGTACAACTTGGATTGAACAACTGGATTAAATTGATTTGAAGAAGTATTGTTGGCATTATTGCAGCGTGATGTTTTACATCTATCCTTAGACATTTGGTCAGATGTTCCAGAATATTAAAATATGCCCACACGTCACTTTGTTGATTCTTTGGGTTTGATTATATATATACATCACACTTATTTTCTCTTTAGTTCTGAAGCTGACCACACACCACAATTCCCTCCTCTCTTTTCTAGTCTTACTCCTTACTTTGCCTTCCATTTTTTCAAACTACTCCATAATTAGTACCAGAGATTCAAACTTCTCCCAAGTCCTATTCTGACTTGACATTCACACTCTATGCAGATGTCAGTGTGAACACACCACTGAAATCCTCTCTCTAAAAGACAGAGAAGGCAACTCCTGCAGGGGCTTTGTTGTCAGATCAACAATTAGCTCCCATTTATACAACTTTTCACTGACTGAATGTATAGCTGTTGAAACACAGGTTGTGGTAGTTCTATGAAAGAAAGTATTCAACGTAAAAAGAAACAAACCAATTTTGACTAGATTATTGAAGAAAGTGGCATTTGGAAGATATGCAATCCAGGTACCAAAAGATGTGGGAAAACCTATCTAGATCCAGGTAACAACAAAGATAGAGAGTAGGCTTAGGAGTTTTCTGAACCAGAATGATGTTTCTAAATAGAACTTAGAGACACACTAAGGATAGGACATAGGGCAGGTGCAATAGGAGAGCTGGATGATACCTAAGTCAAAGTAGCTGGGTAGCTCTAAGATTTCAATGCTTATTATAACTACTGCATGAATAACAAAATAGAGAAGGGCCAGAGTGGAAGAGGTTGCTTTGGAAACTGCCTAGATATTCTAGGCTGGAGATGACATTATTTTTCCTAGGGTATGAGCAATTAATAATGCCAAGGTAAATGCAACCTACAACTGAAGAAATCCATTTAGAACTATGGTGGTCTAAATATGCTTGTCCCATGGGAAGTGGCACTATTAGGAGGTGTGACCTTTTTGGAGTAGTTGTGGCCTTGTTGGAGGAAGCATGTCACTGTGGGAGTGGACTATGAAGTCCTATGCTCAAGCTCTGCCAACTGCAGAAGAGAGGCTCCTCCTGTTTGCCTTCGAATCAAGATGTAGAACTCTTGGTTGTTTTAGCACCACATCTGCCTCTTGGGTGCCATGTGTCCCACCATGATGATAATGGTCCGAACCTCTGAAACTGTAAGCCAGCCCCAATTAATTGTTTTCCTTTATAAGTGTTACCTTGGTCATAGTGTCTTTTCACAGAAGTGAAAATCCTAAGACTTGAACTGAGGGAAACAAATCAAGGATAATTTTTGTGTTTCTGATATAGACAGCTGAGCAGAGGTGGTTTCCCAGGATGAGAGAACTAAGTGGTAACGTGTTATTGGGATTCCTTTGAGTGTTTTGTTTTAGGGAATCTAAGTTCAAGTAGAGCTTTCAAAACAACAGCAAGATATAAAGTCTCCTGCTCGAAAGGATAAATTACAACAGGAGAGAAATCTTTGGCAACTGAAAGCATGTGGAAAGTCCTAAGGCAAGAAACCGAATGTCAATTAGGCAGGATCAGGAAGACAGGAAACATGTTGGAATGTCCTGGACTTCTATTTTTAGGTCAGATGCCCCAGTGGAGAGTTGCTGATAGAACTGGAAAAAGGTGGTTTCATAGACAGGGGAAATCTGGAAAGAGTAGTAAGTCCCAGAATCCAGGTGGCACAACATGAAAAGGTGAGCTTACATGTTTCCAGAGCTGCTGGGAAAGCAAGTCTCTGAGCTGCACAGATCTGCTCTGTGTAGCTCATTTGTGATTTGGAAGAAGCAGCTTTGTTGGCATCAGAGGGGAAAATGCCAGGTTGAACTGTTTAATGGTGACAGGTAAGAGAGACTTGGAGACAAGTACTATAAGCAAACTTTGTTTTATTTGAAATAGTGTTTTAACGGTCACATGACACGGGGTCATGCTGAAGAGAGCAGTATTTATGAAGCCATCCACGCCTATCTTCTAAATCTTTTTGTTTGCTTGTCTGTTTGCATTCGGGACTCTCTAACCTCTCCTTCTGTTTCCCATCTACTCTTAACCAAAGAGATATATATCAGAATTGCCATATGGGGAGGAAAAGGAGGCAGATCAAAAGATGTGTGTAAAAACAAAAGCCACCCCAGGAGAGACAATGTGAGCAAAAAGAAGAGGGGCAGATGGATAAGCTCACCACACAAGAATGAGCCCTAAGTCTCTGCACAATCAATAAATGTTGACTGGCTATTGACAAAGAAGGGGACAGGAGAGCAAGGCAAGCACATTGGAGGGAAAGGCATAGCTTCTGAACAGCTGCTGACACCACCACCAAGCAGCTGCTCAGGTCTGCAGCACAGAACCCTTAAGACAGTCCTGGGCTCCCAACTCACACCATGATACTGCTGTCGAGGAAGAGGTGTCATTGTGATTTATACCGCGTGGAGCCAGAACTTGTTAAATCATGGGATAAACCAGGAGAAAATTTTGCCTTGAGTAAATGAAGTTTATACCTTCCTTTCACCATGCCTTGGGTCATCTTCAAAGCCACAGTACTAGCCAGCCAAACACATTTGCTGTTTTTCCAGCTCAAAAAGAGCAGTCACATTCTTAACAAAATAAAAAATAAATTTCTACTTATTATTACTATCTCTCTCTCTCTCTCTCTCTCTCTCTCTCTCTCTCTCTCTCTCTCTGTGTGTGTGTGTGTGTGTGTGTGTGTGTGTACATGTGTCTGAGTCAGGGCTACATGTGGCATGGTACATGTATGGATAACAAAAGTAAACCTTTGGAAGTCATTATGGAATGTTACCTGCTGAGCCATCTTCTCAGTCCTGGCTTAGAGATTTAAATGGAGACTTGTCCCTGTCAAAGAAATGGAATTAGTATTAGGACAATCAAGACTAGACTGGATCTAAATTACTGTACAGTCTGAGTATCTTACCCATGAGTTCCCATGCTCTGTCAGCTCCTTAACTGCTTTTGCCTATTTTATGTATAATGTTTCTATTATATATAATATAATATGATACTATGTTTCTATTCACAAGGAACACATATATCACATTCTTTTTATTGTAAAAAGAATATTAATTGATTCATTGCTTAAAGGTATCCTTTGTGAAAGGGAGGATATTTCTCTCACTGTGAAGGCTCGTGTGGTCGATCAGTGGTCCAGCCTACTACATTCATAAACAGACTTTGGCTTAGTGGAAATCAGTATGGTGAACTGCTGTGTTCTGCTTATAAGACAGAATGAGGCTATATTACACTATAGCAAACACGTATAGACCAAACAATGACTGTCCGTGACGTGGGATGGTTGATTTCAATGTAAGAGAAAAATGTCCAAATATATTTGGTTGTTGCTGTTTTTTTTTTTCCTTTTTTATTCTTCAGAAAACCCCTACTTGTAATTTGGCATTTCATAGCAAATAAATTCTGAGTATATGAAAAAAAATGCTTATATTGGCATGAATAAAATATTCCTCATTTTGGATCAACATATCCTAACTTCAGTGCCATTATTGGCAGGAGAGGGGCAAGTGGAGCTGAGAGAAAATCAGTGAGTAGGGAGGAGAGACGTAGGGTAGGATGAGAAGGCTGTGGCAGGTGAGTGTCTGAAGCATATGAGAGTGCTGCTGCCTCTATTCTTAGAATCATGCAGTGTAGCCTATCGGGATACAGTTCTCAGCACAGCTATTGCAGAAATCTGGAGAATACTGGCAAATGTTTGTCTTTTGTTCCCTTTTCCTCAAGACTTAGGAAAGACCACCCAGAAAACTCATTTTTTATGCAGCCTATAATTACTAGGTTTCATCTTTACTTATTGCTTCTGACAAATAAAAACATATGTTAACGTGCTCTATGCTCTGTGCCAGTGTTCGGCACTAATGATTTAATTACCATGGCATGCAATCTATGTACACATTTATTCTATTCATTTCCTGCATTAAGCAAATCTTCCGTGACCCTGGCTTATGTGGAAAGTGAGAGCGAAATGCAAGAAATTAATCCAAAACAGTGGATGTTTCATCAGTAAGAGTCGGACTGTACAGAGAACAAAAGCCAAGAGGGATGGGATTAATTCATTCCGTGTGTACTCATGGAGCAGTACACTACACAGGACGAAACAGACATAAATAATATGTCCTTTTGCAGTGAAGGAGTTTATCTTTCAATAAGGAAGAGGGTCAGTTAAAGAAAATCACGTGAAAGGTATGGAGGGTAAGAAAAAGGAGCCACAGTGCATCTA
This sequence comes from Grammomys surdaster, assembly GCF_004785775.1. Lineage (NCBI taxonomy): Eukaryota > Metazoa > Chordata > Mammalia > Rodentia > Muridae > Grammomys > Grammomys surdaster. The sequence continues at coordinate 508,199 of NW_021620536.1, read as the reverse complement.
AGAAAGGATCTCATTCCAGTCTAGAGGGTGAGAGGGAAGCAGCCATTGAAAGGCATAAAGCGTAAGAACCAAGCTGTGACTTGGAAAAAGGTTTTGATATTCCAGGCAGAGAGCCACAAGCAATGTCCTGAAGTGGAAGAGAACAAAACAAGACTCGGGAAGTAAGATTGGTTGGTGTGGCAAGCTCCAACTCAGAATTGTTGTGAGGAAAATAATCAGTGAGACGTGGGGAGAAGGAAAGTATGAGCGAAGGCCATTAAATGCCTCTCTTTTATGCTGTTTGAACTTTAACTGAAGCCATGCACAGCCACTGGAAAAAATTAAGTCAAGAAGGACACAAATATACTTGGATTTTAGAACGATGACTCTAGCAATATGAAGAATGGAACAGAGGAAGTAGAAACAGAAGGAGCTAGGAGGCCACGTGAATATTGTAGAAAATATAAAATGAAGACATTGTGGTCAACATGACCCAGTGTTGTGGAGAAAGAAGTAGACCTACAGTCTAGGTTAGCCAAGTGCCTTGAGCTAGGACATGCCATTCCATTGATTTAAACAAAAGTTTACTTTGAGCTTACAGTATGCACATTGAATTCTGGATGTTAGAGAAATGACTTTATAGACAGGCTCCTATTGTTCACAGAGCCTTAGCTAGAAGAACAAGAAAGATATCAAGTTTTCTGAAGCAAGTATACAGGAGCCTGAAGTGTTAGTGAGGCCATCTAAGTAGAATGTAGTAGGAAAGGGAGGAATATTGCTGCTGATAAGAAGACAAGTTAACATCTTATAGAAAAATTTATAAAACTGGGAGAGAAGGTAGGAGTGCAAAGTCATGGACACAATTCCTGAACAAGTATTGCAAAGCTGATAAAGACACTCAGTCTGTAAAATCAGAGGCATAAATATATAAAGATAAGCCTCCATGGGAACCAGAGCAACAGGAACAAGAACACAACCAGGAAGAGTAAAACGCTGCTAGGAATGAAGTTCAAGTTGGTGAGTGCTTGCCTCGCACACATGGAAGTGCCTGGCACTGCCTAACCTGAGCAAGGTAGTACAGCACACAATCCCAGCATGTGGAAGAGTATGGGCGGAGGAGTGGAACAGGCAAGGATGGGAAAAGAATGATCAGAAATTCAAGGTCATCCTCTACTATCTAGAGAGTTTGAAGGCCAGGCTCTGCCACATGAGGCAGAGCCTCAAAAAAAAAAATTGTTACGAAGTAAAAGGAGTGTACTAAGGGGCCCAACCAGCAGAATTTTAAGAAAAAACAAAATATTGACTATTCTAGGATTAGAGTTAAAGTTAGAGTCAAAGTGAAGGGAACTAAAACACTAAGGGAGAGCTAAGCACATAGGGACATAGAAACATATTTGTTAATATAGGATATGGTTAGAAATGCTTAACATAAAAGTAACTAAGGGTTCAGGGAGATAATGGACTTCCTCGAGGGGATAATAGTTGATAGATTGAAGTTCTTGAGGATCTAAGAAAGACTGGAATCCTGGACACAACACTGCGGGAACGAGTGGCTATTTATACTGTGAAGGAAGAGGAGGAGGAGATGGTACCTATCTGCAGCATCAAGACGAGTATGGGTCAGGGCCTTCTTTGTAATCATGACCTCAGTCTTTACAGTTGGGACATGATGACATTCTGGACATGAGTCAGGATGATGGGGTAGACTCATCGTTGGCAAGGAAAAGGAGTAATATTCATTTATACTCTCAAGGAAGCTTTCAGTTTCTCATGATCATGGTAGGTGGATATGATCCTCCATTTTCAGCAGTGAAAAGGAAGCAATGGATGATGAGAATTGGTGAAAATACAAAATTTCAGTGAAAATATTCAAAATTAGCTCCATATTATTAGCATCACAGACTGTGAGCTGTAGACCAAGAGTACCAAGAAGAGAACAGTGGTTAAGTGAGTAGGACAGAGGAAATATACACTGTTCAAGGATCTATGAGCATTAAGACCAAATGGGTGACCAGAGGAAAGGGTGTGTTGCCACAGAGCTGTGGAGAATATCCAAGGCATAGATGTGAAGGAAGATGACCAAACAAACAGAAGATGGGGCAGAATTAATTTGCTTTAGAATAGTGGTCTCAGAGGAAATGGTTACTGCAAATACTAGAGGTTTAACGAAGTGAGAGCCAGAGCAAAATGGAGCTTATGCACATAGATTTTAATCATTGTCTGGGCAGAGATATTGTCACCTTGAGTTCCATAATGACTACCGCACCCAGGCAGATCAGGGGCAAGGAAGATGGAATTAATCCCTGCTCACCTATTGCCAAGTATGTTTCATAAGAAAATTTTAATGCATGCATTTAATTTTAGAATAAATCATAATATGCAAAACCCATTTCTTAGGGAAAGGTAAATACAAAAGCTGTGGGAAACATTCTATTCTGGTTACATGGGTAGGGGTATCAATTGTGTTAAATGTATCTTCCCTTTTTCCAAAATGAAAACACTTTTTAGAGAATTATCATTAAAATAAACTGAAAAGAGAAGATATTCCTTCAAATGCTATACTTATCAAAGAAGTTGACAGGCTTCTAAAAGCTTTTTATTTTAAATTATATAATTGGTTCCAATAATTGAATTACTTTAAAAAGTTTATAGGAAACTCTTTTATAGATTTCCTAGCATGGAGGGGGATAACATAAGGCTGAAATCCAGTGTACAAGGAGAATCAGCATTGTAACAAGACGTGTATAGTTTAATTGTACAAACGTGGCTGCAGAAATTGTGCCAATGGAACCCCAGTGAGACCGACTTCATTGTTAACCAGGAGTTAAGAGACAATGATAAAACAGAAAACAGTAAAGGAAGCAAATACTGGGAATTCACTGTAGGTCTCAATAGAATAGCTACTCCTGCTAACATACCTTTGTCCTTCCAACCTTCCTGCTCAATGAGATAAATCAGTGATATTTACTGTCAGGCAAACCTGAAAAGCTACCATATAGCAATGTTAAGTAGCCATACAGGGTGAGTGAAGATCTTTAATGGTAGGTGCTAAGACCATCCTCCTTCTATAAGTTGGGGCCCAGTATCTGACTGCCATGCACCACACAGTGCTCCTTTTTTTTTCCTGGACAAACTATTAAGGAGATATGCATTAAGGTATGAGGAGGAAATCTATTTTTTTGTATCAGCAGGAAACACCTGCATGGCCAGCTAATCCTCAATTATTTTAACCAATAAATAACAGTCATAAAATACTTAATTCTATCTAGAATTATGAAAGATAAACTACTTCATAAACAAATCAAAAGATTTTTGTAAGTTTTCTCAAGGTAACAAGAAATGGAAAGTTCTTTACATCAATAATACTAAAACTATCTTTAATTAATATTCATATAACGTGGTAGAACCTATTATAGCCCAACAGAGCAGTATTAAATGCTGGGAAAATCAACTATTAAGAGAAAGAGATGCCAGATTATAAAAATGTAACTGTTGAATCAAATAAAAATAGGAACAACCCACTGCAACAAACAACAACCATCCCTCTAAAAAGGTTCCTTTAAGTAAATGCAGCTTTACTCTTTCCCGTTGTCTAAAATATGTTACAAGCAGCTGATGTTCACATTTGTGAACGTGATGTAATGGCTGATTAGATGAATTGCGGTATCAACGGGAATCAGGCGCTTCTCTTCCTTTTTATATTTTATTTTACTTCGTTATGTTTAGTGCTTGTTTTGTATTCTTGAGACTGCATCATGCTTTAAGTGGCTGCTGGTGTTCCCGTCCCATATCTGTGCTACTGTTTTAAGTAGACACAGGCGGCGCGTATCGCACGCGTGTCTGAAGTGCTCGGCAGCTATGTTCACTCATCTAAGACTACTTACTGAAGTTGCATCAGGTCATTCTTCTTTAAATTATTGATCATACCCAGCTACAAGTTAGAGCCCCCTAATTTGCAGCATACAGATGCGAACTAAGATGGAAGAAAAGCAGAGTAAAACAATATAAAGGAACCTCACCGTCCTCCTTAGCTCTGGGATGGCCTAGAGTCACCTGAGAGAAAAGCTGTTTCAGGGAACTGGCAAGATCAGATTTCCCCTGTGTGCATCTCTGTGTTGAGACTGTCTTAACTATTAACTGACGCAGGAGGCCCAGCATACTACTGATAGCATCAACCCTAGGTAGGTGGCCCTGGGCTACAGAAGAAAGTTAGCTAAACCCGAATCTGTGAATGAACTTGTGAGGGAGACATTGCTTTCCAAAAAGCTGCTGGGTTTTGCCTCCTGGTTCTCGTGTTGAGTTCCAGTTCCTGTCTTCTCTCAATGGATTGTGACCTAAAAGTAAAGGCCAAATAAACTCTTGGTCTCCCAAGTTACTTTTGACTAAAATGTTTATCATAGAAACAGAAAGGAAAGTAGAATATTCTTTACTTCATAAGAAGGGAGGGATGGAAAATAAGGCTCCACTGGACATAAAGTACCTCACTTTCCCAAGCTCATTTACCAACTAAGTGGAGATGTACCCTGGCAAAATGAAAAACTAGAGATTAGTCAAAAGGATTTAAGGACCAAAGTGCAGAGGGATGCTTGCAAGAGCAAAGGCAGTAGACCCTTCTCAACATGGAACTTCATGATTAACGTATCTGATGGATAACTTGAATCCTGTCTTATTTCGTCTCATTTAGAAGCGTGTTTCAGAGTATAACTATTTCCTGTCTTCATGCTAATTAGAGAATAACATCACCAGCTTTGATTGTTTTTAAGTTAGAATAAAGCATGTGCTTCGATCTAGAGAAATGGTAAAAAAAAAAAAAAAGAAAAGCAATATGAAATGCTTGAAAATTAGTAAGCAGTCTATTTTAAGGGTTACTAGGTCACAAGAGAACATATCATTGCCTTCGCTTCTGAGTGGCACAATGGTTGTGTATTGTTGATTGTGTGAGCAAATACAAGTGTTTACTACTGGATTGAGCAGTGTGTACAAAAGTAGCAACTGAGGATCCAACCTCCCCAAGACTGCAACTTGAGACTGCTCCCCTACAAGGCCCTCCTACTGACACTTCTCCCAAGTCCTTGTGCCAAGGTTCAATATTATTTGCACACATTTCTTTCAGAGAGTGCAAAGTCCTGTGACACATCTTTACTGTACATGCATTGGTGTGTCTGGTCTTTCTCTCTTTCCTCTCTGCTGCAGGCAGGTTTCCAAGACCAAACCACGTAAGGCCTGTAGAGACCTCGGTTTTTCCACAGAGAGAAACGAATGTTGACCTTTATCTCAGTCCATTCCTTAAAAATAACTCGACATGCATCCAAGGCCTAAATGTAGTGATTGTATTACATCAAATTTATACATTTTTATTCTCATGAAAGATATCTGCTTTAGAAAATAAAAAGGGAAACCAGTGACTTAGTCAGGCAATATTGGGCTTGTCTCTGTGGGAACTCATATTCGCTTAACAATAATTATAGACAAAGGCAATTGTAACAAGCAAGAGTTTTGAATATGTATTCATTTCATAATAAAATTCTATATCTGATTATATGAAAAGAACGTTCAGCTCGCTAGTCGTCATAGAACTAAATGCAAATTAAATTTAAAATTATTATGTATTTTCTACATATCAAATAAAATGTGGAGTCGCAGCAGCACTAAGTATTGACAAACATAAAGTGAGTGATGCAGAGGCAGTGTCAGGCAGGAAATGACGTGGGGGCACTGTCAATTTGGAAAGCTGTCCATCTTTTCCTCATTGGACTAAATATACATTTACCATCTAACTCAACAGTTAGGCTAAGTAAAAAAAATAATGTATATTCAAATATTTTCACAAATGCTCACAATTTCATTCACAATATCCTTTATCTTGTACAGCAAAAGAAAAATTATCCCACGAAGCTTTCCTGTTTTTATCTCTCAAATCTCTGAATGTCACATAACTTGGATAAAGTGACTTTATAGATGTGACAGAATCAACACTCTGAGATTACCCAAGACAATCTGGGTTAGATTAATTTAAGCACAGTGTTTTTATAAGTGTGGAAGAGAGGCAGAAAAACCAGAGATTAGAAGACATGATGCAAATATCTACTCTGAGGAGTGGTTAGTGCCCAGTAGAAAGATATTAAGCAACCTCTTGAGTGAGAAATGAAGCATCTTAACATTAGGTCTGTTGGACATAACATATTGGACTTCTGATCTCCAGAAGTTTTCCAATATCAAGTCCACACTGTGTTGTTTCCTGGTGTGCATCTGTCTGTTATAAGAACAATAGGAAACTGAGACCTCTGATGATTAACATAAATATTTAACATCTAATGGGTGTATAAATAGGTTATAATTCAGTGGTTCTTCACCTGTGGATTGAAACACCCTTTCATAGGAGTCATGTATCAGATATCCTGTTGAACTTATATTTCAATTCATAACAGTAGCAAAATTACAGTTTTGAAATAGCAATGAAAGTAATTTTATGGTTGAGGGGGTCACCACAACATAAGGGATTGTATTAAAGGGTCACAGCACTAGATGTGTACTGGATAGTTGGAAAGTTGCTATTCACAACAAAAAGTAATTAATCCTCAATATATACAATTATGTGGATAGATCGCTGAAACACCTTCTTTGTGCTATCTGGTTCCTTGTGGTTAATTTTATCTGTGATTTTTCATGAAAAGAATTAAGTAAACCAGAGCTGTGTTGAGTAGAGGTTGAGATGAATGATTACCAAGCAGAATACTGGTGCTTTTCTGACTGTAGAAGTATTCTTTTTCTTCTCTGTGGTGTCAAATGCATGGTTATATGTTCATTGAAGTTCAGTTTATAACGTTCACAGAGACAGATTACTGGAGAATAGCGGGTTTATAAGAAGAGTAAAACCATGACAGTCAGAGAGAAGGGCAATGGCATGGTAAGGAAGCTGAGTGGAATTTAAGTCCATGCAACAGAGACCACATGTTGGGATGCCCAGGGAGTAGAATCAGAGCCCATTTGGTGGAACCCCATGGGAGTCTGTTTCATAGCCTGGGAGGGGGAGTGGGGGAAAGTTGGACCAGATTTCACAGCAAGATCCAGCAGCCAGGCTTTCCTCCTTTCTAGGCATGAGGCAGAGAACAGGGTGGAGCACAATATGTACCATGCAAATGACCTCTTGGTGTTACCTTGATTCTCTAGTGAGAGAACCTGAGTGTCTGTTAGACAGGGGCTCACAGTGTCTCAGGAGGGTTCGCATTGATCTCTGGGAGAGGAAGCCTGAGCAGAGATAATTCTCTATCTTTACATTCTTACAGGATTAGATGCATTTTTTACATTTCAATAAAGTTTACTCAAAAAATATAGAAACAGAAATGCACCAGGGTTGGAATTAAAAAATACGAGCTCACTTATTTAATGCAGATTCAAAATAGGAACACTGTGTCAAACTAGGATTGGAAGGAACAAAGCCATTACTGTGAACGGAGTCTTTAGAGAAATAGAAAACTACTAACAAAAAAGGCCAGGGTAAAAATAGGTTTTCCAAAAAAAGAATTTAGCTTTATGGCAGAATTAAATTCCAAAGTAAGTGCTCAAATTATGCCAACTAGTATAGCTTATACCAGGAAGAGCTAATATAAATTATACCCAAGCATAAAATTCACTCATTAAAATAGTTGTGTCACAAGAAAATAATAATGACATTTGGGTAAAGATTTATGTATGTATTTATTTTTTAGTTGTACATGTATCTGCTTGAATTTATGTGCACCACATGCAGATGCCAGAAGAGGGTGATAGAAAGCCCAGGCCCTGGATATTTACAGGCAGTTGTGAAATGCCATTTAGGTGGTAGGAAAAAACCAGTGTCTTCCACACTAGAAACATGCATTCTCTAGCTCAATTCATGGATATTATTGAAATATAGATAATGGCATAAAATAATGACAGACCACGTATAATCCTTGTTTCTTAAATATTAAAGTATGTTGCTATAATATGATACATACTTACTCTAAAAAAAAAAAATTAGCAGATGTAGTCCTTATAGGAGCTGTAAATAATTTACATTTGGCCATAGTAGTATGGAGGGAATTAGTCTGACAAGGATTTTCATTAAAAAAACAAAACTATTCATTTTGAAAATTGTGATTACAATCTTTATTAAGTCATGCTTTTGTCATTAATAAACCTTACCTTTTAGACTTTAGTCCACTATAATCTTTCTGTCCTCATCCATTAATATTTTGCCATAACTAATACTGACTTCTTGTTTCTTGATCCAACATTTGAATTCTACATTACTCCTTACTCCAGCAGCATTACCCAGGGTAGAGAACTCCCTCCAGCATCGTTGTCTTAGGTGAAATGCTCCATCCCACAGCATTTGCCCAGAGTGGAGTGCTCCCTCTAGCAGCAATGCCCAGGGTAGGGTGCTATCTCCAGCAGCATTGTCCAGGGTGAAGCGTTCCCTCTAGCAGCAATGCCCAGGGTGAAGTGCTCCCTCTAGCAGCCATGTGCAGGGCAGAGTGCTCCCTCTTCTTTGGAGTGGTTTTTCTTGTGCTTGCATCTTTATCCTCATGTTTATTCCTCTAAAAGTAGAAACAAAGCAATTTCTCCACGAGTAACCTCACAGCAAATGCAGGATTATACTTCTTCGAGTTGGCTAATGTTGGGGCTTTCTCCAAAGTGACCCTATGACCCCAAATTGCTCCTCTGAAATCTTATTGTTTCACTTCACATCTCCTTATAAAACAATGATCATCGTGTGCTGGAATTTTCGCTACACGCCAGATGCTGTTCTTGAAGCTTTGCACGTGTTAATTTATCTTTGTAATTTTTACCCTCACATTATTCGACTTTTTTTTCAGGTTAGAAAACGTAGTCACCAGCTAGTGAAATAAATTGTTTAAGGTCACAGCTTGTGTTTGTAACTTCCTCTTAGTCTGACTACAGGGCTCATGTTCTCAGCCAGGTGTGAAGACCATGATTTACTATATAACATTTCTCATGATAAAGCTGACATTTCAAGCCAGAATAAGAACGTATAGCCAAAAGCAATATCACCATAATTAGCCTATTATTTGAGAAAATTAATATACTGATAGACTATTTCTTCATAATACTTGCTACGTGAATTAAAGACTCAGGAATAAAATGCACACCTTTAAAAAGTGGAAAACATGCATATGCTTTTCAAAAATACTTGGATAGAGAGCTACCTTGTACATAATGTGACAGGCTGAAACAAATATGAAGAAGCAGCAGGCTTGACTGCAAGCTCTTACCACAAAAAAGTGTAGACAGATATAAGTCTTGGACAAGTCACTAAGGAGAAACAAAAGCAATGGAAATGAAGAGAAATGGAAAACAACAAATTTCTCACAGAAACAAACATACACACATATGTGAACATATGGAGTTACTATCAAAATAGAAAGGGAAACAGCAGTTTTCCATTTAGTTTGCTAGCATTCATTTTTAGTATTGATTCCCAGCATGCTTATCACTGTGGTATGGAAGTTTTGTTAGTCCTCCATGGCTGCAGTGTGTATAACTGGTAAGGTTATTTGATAAAACAATTAGGTAGTGGATATTTTGCCTCAAATTGTTAACTTGTTTTGCAAACATTCTTATCTTTTATCTCATTATTTCTACACTAAGATAGATATTTTAATATAATGTCTCATTCCCATGCATTATTTTAAAGCAAGTTCTTCCTATGTAGCCCTGGATAGCTTGTTATTTATTATGTAGTCCCTGGTACCTTTAGGTTACAGCAATCCTACCTCAGCCTCTCAAGTCTGGGATTACATGAGTTCAGCCATCTTTGCAGGCTAGTTCATATATTTTAAAGGAAATTTATTTCAGTTAATCACAGCAATCTGATAGTGGCATCATTCTACACATGCCAACTGAGAGGACTGCTATAGATTCCAAGAGATTGTGAAGTTAATTGTATTACTTTTACATGACACACATGCTTGTGAATGCCAGTGTTTACATGCGCTTTCAAAATAGCCTGGACACACTCCATTGTCAAGGCTGCGCTTGCAACCAGATGGAAATATACTCAGAGGCCTATGAATATCCTCAGAGTAGATTCCAGGGCAGTGTATGGGAAACTTCTGGCTTCAGATATAATATGAATCTATTATATTACATCACTTGATCCTTACCATATTCTACTTCAGAATGATACTGACCATACTCAGTAATAATAAAACCAGTTAATATCTCCTAAGGCTGTCATCAAAAAAAGTTATTTCCCTCGAGAGAATGTCATTATCTACTTTTTAATCATCATCATCACTCTTTCACCATCCACCTGTTGTTGAAATACTTGTACTATTCAATTATACTAAGACATATAGTTTAAGAATGTCATCCCTTTACATTTGGTCAAAAGAGACAGTTGTTTTATACTTAAAATGAAGCATCAACCCATGACCTTAGAAAGTTATAATGGAGTTCACATGCAAGGTTGAGCACTGATGTCATCTCGCTGTATGGTCTACTCCAAACTTGGCCAACATCTGACCCTGTTGAGAAGCAGAAGCTCCAGACATACCACTAAGTGTAGAACTGCTGACTTTAACACTATACAGAGAAGACACATGCCCTTAAGAATCTCCCCACCATCTTGCAAGATTGACACCTAATACACAGGCCACTTCTTTCAAATCTGGATTTCAAATGAGCCACAAATGCTTTTTGAATACATTTGAAATACTGCAAGAGTTGATTGTGACGTGCAAACTAACAGTCATTTAATATTTCATAGTAAGGATTTCCCTGGATGCACTGAAGATGTTGAAGAGTTGCACTGATGACAGATACTTGTCTCAGAGCAATTGGGTCTGAAGCACTAATTGCATGGGGCATCCCTCACTTGTCATTTGCTCAGGGAATATCTTGCTCTTGTCATTCTTTGGGTGTGGCAACTCTCTCATTGGTGAATTGTTTTCTTTGCTTCTTCAGTTAGTGATTTCAGTTCTCTGAGGCAGCAGCATCATTTCCACAGTTTAGTATATCTTGTTCCTCCCTTGAACAATGCCTATCTAAAGAGTGACCCCATTTTGCACAGGCTTTGTAGTGATTTACCATGCATGTTTTTCATAATGATGGTATTAACGTAAATAAAAGCAATGCACAATGCTGAGATTTAAATAAACAGCATTGAACTTTCCAATAATTCTATCCTAATTATTATTAATTACACTGTATTGTTTTAAATACATCCTATGTGGTCCTTATAGAGCAATTTTCAAATATTATACACTTTTTTTTTCTTTTGGTTAGTGGATGAAGGAAGTAAGCTTTCCACGTCAGATAGGTATCCAACAATTAAGAACTTGAAATATCACAAAAACAGAGAAATTGTGAATATCAAAGATTGAATTAATGGAATACTTGGAGGTGGTATGTGCTATATCCAAAATTCCAAGTTACTGTCTTGACATTTGTTTTAAGATGAGAGTATACATTTTTTTTTTGAGAAAGAAAACTAAACCTTGATATTTCATATAATGAACCTGTATTAAGTTTCTGTATCCTACAAAGAGGCATTTGTTTTCAAATTGAAATTTCCAACAGCAACTTACTTAAGTTTTAATATTTATCTTATTCAAAGAAGCTTACATACCCCTTTGTTCTTCATATCATGAGTTTTTATTTCTTATCAAGCATGTGTTTGTAAATTCAATTTCTGATTAAACCTGATTTTTATACAAGCCCTCCCCAAGTGTTCCATAATGGCTTTCACATATAACTCAGAGAAGATATTTAAAATGATTTATTGAACAATCATACTTATCAGAAGCCCTTCCTTTGAGATAAAATTGAGAGGATGAAATACTGTAAATGTTTCAAATAAAAAAAAAAGGAATGAATCGATGATGCTTAAGGAAATGCAGTAAGCTTGATTGAAATGCAAGATTTAAACAAAAATGGAAAAATGACAATTTGACATTCTCTAGTCATACCTAAAACCAGATGGAGAGAAACAATGGTTTCAGCAGAATTCCAAAACTTGTTGAAGCATGTCACACACGCAGTGCTTTTCATTTGTCCCATCATTGATCAATCAAATGTTTTCTAAGTGTTTATTCCCTGAATTTTATTTTGGGCATATTTGCTACATTGTCCAATATAAATCATTCTTCTCTTAGAGATTAAATTCCCATGTGATGCTTCCATACTGTTCATACATTATTGAATTGTGCTTGGTAGATGAGCTACTACTGGGTTAGTAAACTGTCTACATTCTAGAAAGAGAAAAAAGAATAAAAGAAGATGAGAAATGTGGCTAGTAGAACTGATTGTCTTTTCTACCCAAATTTAGTTTTGTTGATTTTATTTGGTTTTTTTTTGTGGTATTCACAAGAATATACTTTATTATAAGTCAGATAGAGTAATTTATCTCAATTCTAATTCTTATATCAAGTCTGCCTTAGAAGTATTCACAATACTCCAACAAAGTCTACTTCAGCGTTTAGTGATTTAAAGCAGTATCCCTTTTCAGTTGATAGTAGACTAATATTTCAGAACATATAGCAAACACAGACCAGTACAAAATGATGCCTTGAACACTGGGACAATAGAAAAACCTGTAAAGCTTTAAATACTTGTTTTCATTTTCTGAACTTATCTTGCTACAGACAGATAAAAGCTAATGGACCACTTTTTACCAGGTATTAAAGCTTAGCTTACTGTATTTGATTAACTGGGTCCAAGTTCTATCTCTTCCATGTTCTACTCACAAGTTCGCTGAAGATACTTACATGTAAAATGAAAATAATATCAGTACATACATCAAAGCAATGAGGAACTGAAACATTATAGGTAACATCATAAATATGTCACAGTGAACCATGATAACAACCGGATAGTTTCATAACATCCAGCATGCTTTATCCTACGTCAGTAGCTTTATTTTATTCTCTAAAAAATCTCCTTGGAGTATATAAAAATAAAGTCATGATCATCCTCTACTGCATAGCGAAGCAATCCAAGGGTCAAGTGTTTAAATGGTTTCTGAAGTGTTTAATTTCACAGCTAGTAAATGGTAAAGCCAGGAGTTAAGAGGACATTAGTTCTCCCATGTTCAACACACACACACACACACACACACACACACACACACAGAGAGAGAGAGAGAGAGAGAGAGAGAGAGAGAGAGAGAGAACGTCGAAGGCTACATGTTCTTTTATATGAAGAACAAAATATTTCTGCTGATTTTCTGAGTTTCCTGGTGTGATGTCATACTTGCTTGATAAAGAACAGGGCCACCCCAGCATTTCCAGGCTGTCTGAGCCCCTCTTGAGAGTAGATTTCTTCCATAGGAGGGTGTTTGGTTTGACCCTACACCTATGTTTCTGCTTCTCAGCTACTGGAGAGCAACATCTGTCCAGATAAAACTTTCTGTTCCGTGTGCTTTGTATCTGGCTAATGCGATGGCAGCTAGGTTTCAGATGTTGGACATGTGCATTAGAAAAGTAATTTTCAGCACTAAAATGAAAGAAATGGCCATTTCTTTTCATGTGTTAGTGGATGGTCTGGCTTATATTGAATTCTTGAACATGCCCAGATGCCACAAGAGGTTCTTTTTTCTTGGGGACTGAAAATTTTATTTCCTATAAATCTGAAGAGATTTTATATATTCCTCTAGTTAAGTTTTGCATATGAAACCTCGGGAGGCAAGCACATAAGAAATTCATGCAGGACTTCAAGTGTTCTAGTAATTATGATCTTTGTTTGATTCAGAGATGAAGGGGAAAACAAATCTACAAATTTGAGAATAAAAGTTCTCTGCATTTGGAAGTTTAGAAAGAAATTGCAAAAAGCAAATGCCATGGCCATATTTTTGTCAGCAATGCCCTCCAGGAAACCTGCATCATAAGACTCTTCAATTACACAGCTATACAAAATGAGTTCAATGGAAAGCAATCATTGTCCAGTACCCCAAAATAAGTAATGAAAAACCACTTAAATACACTACAAGCAAATAATGATGTAAATTATTAGGGGGACAGGGTTAAGATACATGGATGAAAGTAAATGTGAAACATTTCGAATTACTCTAAGTATATCACTGTGGTATCAAGCCTCTTCAGGAAATGGTCTTCTAGAGGAAATATTCTCTCCTCCTGAAAAGTGTCAAGTAAAGGAAGCAACTCAGTCATGCTTGCTTGTAAGTGATCCTGTACACTGAAAATTCTAGGCTGAGGCCAGGAGAGCTAAAGAACCCATGATGAAATGTGAGAGTCCATCACGTCCCAGACTCTGGGTTACTTCACAGACAGAACTTCAAACTAGATAAAGAGAATTTCCAGACATTGTGCAGTTTGCAGTTAAAAATGAAATAAAATGAAATAAAATAAATAACCTTTCACTGGAAACTAAAGATTTCTAAGATCTAATGGTTCAAGACTGAGACCAAACCATAGAAACATGAGAGAAACTTGACTCCATTAATGGAGAAGGAAGATTACTGGGGTGGCTATAATATTGCACACATTCTGCTTAAAAAATCTCTATATTTTATGCCCTCAATAGATGATCTAATTTTTAAAAGAAAAAAATGTTAACATATGAGAGAGAGGACATTCATGATTAAGTTTAGTTTCTGCAGGATGAAACTTTGGGCATAAGTTCTTAGAAGTGAATGTATTTGACAGGGAATCTCAGAACACAGAATAGAAAACTGAAGCAGAGCAGGTATAAAATGATGGGTACATTCCCAAGTCACTTACTGACTTTGGCAAACCAAGAACTCTGGGACAAGGATCCAGCTCAGCACAGGGGCAAGGAAGTACATCTTTCTACTTAGTCTGTTCACAATTACCTGTGTACAATACTTTAATGTCTCATCTGCTATGTTGGTACCTTCTGAATCTGGACACGTTAAGATCTTAGAGCCTATGTTTGGAGTACTCCTAAATTCAGCTTTATGCTTTTGGATTTTATAGTTATTGATTCTGTATCCTTACATATTTTCATATGTGTTTTACATAGCAAATATCTTTACTCATATGCAAACATTTCTATTTTTAAACATGACTGATATAGTGGTAAAAGAAAACCCCTCAAGAAATCAAAGAAGACTTCAGAAGATGGAAAGATCTCCCATTCTCATGGATTGCCAGGATTAATATAGTAAAAATGGTCATCTTACCAAAAGCAATCTACAGATTCAGTGCAACACCCATAAAAATTGCACCTCAGTTCTTCATAGAGTTAGAAAGAGTAATTCTCAAATTCATTTGGAATAACCAAAAACCCAGGATAATGAAAACTATTCTCAACAACAAAAGAAATTTAGGAAAATTACCATCCATGATCCCAAGCTGTACTACAGAGCAATAGTAATAAAAACTGCATGGTATTGGCACAGAGACAGGCAGGTAGATCAATAGAATGGAATTGAAGACCCAGAAATGAACCTACATACCTACTGTCACTTGACCTTTGACAAAGGACCCAAAACTGTCCAGTGGAAAAGGGACAGCATTTTCAACAAATGCTGCTGTTTCAACTGGAGGCCAACATGTAGAAGAATGAAAATTGATCAATTCTTATTTCCCTGTACAAAGCTCAAGTTCAAGTGGGTTAAGGACTTCAACATAAAACCAAATACACTGAATCTAATAGAAGAGAATGTGGGGGAAAGCCTTGAGCACATGGGCACAGGGAAAAATTTCCTGAACAGAACACCAATGCCTTATGCTCTAAGATTAAGAATCGACAAATGTGACCTCATAAAATTGCAAAGCATCTGTAAGGGAAATGACACTGTCAATAGGACAAACTGACAACCAACAGATTGGGAAAAGACCTTTGAATACACTTGAGTCAGATCCTACTATTCTTAAATTTTTATAGAGGACTTAGCTCAGACTACATATAAACATTAAAATCATCACCCAAAGGTATGTGACCCACATGGCCCTTTGACTCCAGGCACTGTTTCCCTATCAGTCTCTCTCCCACTTCTAAGTCATAGTATGCTACTTGCCATAACATTTTTAGATACTTTGAATTTGTTATTTGCTTTTTAGAACATTCTTTTCTAAAATCCATCTTGTGAATAATTTCTAATAACTAATCCTTATAGTAGCTCTGTTTTACATCTCCATTGTCTATTCCTCTTAGTAATAATTTTATTTTTAGTGCTCATAACTCTTTGAATTAATCCTGCCTGTTAGCTAACTTCTTCACTCATAGTCTCACTTATTAGGATATAAAATCTCAAAGAATAGCTTGGGAATGGTTCGTTCTGTGTTTTTGGTTTGTATGGAGTTAAATGCACTAATTGTAATTTTTGTTTTAATAATATACCCATTATCTTGGGTTTTGTTGTGTATCCATTATCTTTTGTGTCTTATTCTTTGTCTCTCTTTCCTCTGTTCAATTAACTGAGTGCTGTTAGTATCCCTTTATTTGTTTTATTATATTTTACTTTCCAGATGTTTTTCTTTTTTCCTTCTTGTCTATTTTTTTAGTAGATAGTGTGTTGAAATTCTTGTATTTAATAATATTCTATGACAATAGTATATTACCTCTTGTCCAAAATTTAATTTTCATAACTTTTTATCATTTTTATCCACTCAATAGCTGCCATAATAATTTTTACTATGGTTTTGTCATACTATCCAATATTACTGTTGAGATGGGTAGATTTTGTCAGCTTGACACAAGTTAGAACTATTATGAAAAAGAGAACCTAAGTTTAGAAAAATGCCACTACAGGATTGGACTTGGGGCAAGATGTTGTGCATTTTCTTGGTTGATGATTGATGTGGGAGTATCTATTTCACTGTGCATTGTGACATCTCTGGGATGATAAAAGAGAGCAGACTGAAAAAGCCATTATAATAAGCCTTAAAGCATTAGAGCTGGGCAGATATCAACACTCTAGGCTATTCTGTCTACTTCTCTGTCAATAATCCTGTGACAGCATTTGCCATACTTTGCTTAGGCTGTTCCTACTCCGTCTTGCTGGCCCTCATGACCATTTACTCATGATATGCTCACTATATGACATCTTTTTTCTTCTTCTTCATGGTCTCTTTCTCAGACTCCAAGCCTAAGAACCACAGCCTCACCTACCTTTCTTCTGCCCAGCTAATGACTGCAGTCTTCTCTATTCAACCAATAGCTTTAAGTTAAGGAGCAAGAGTCACACAATAAAAGCTGATATACATGAGAATTCACTCACATTGAGACAACTAGACCTTGGGATATAGAATTTAGCATTACAATACATAGCAACAGATCAATCCTTAACACTTCCCCTTTTTGGTTAAATAAGAAGGTTCTTGCTCTTCTAATAAACCCATACATTCGGAATAATCATGAATCAATTATGAAAACTATTAAGTAAGAGTTACATTCGAAATGTCCAGTCCAGTCAATTTGTATTTGGCAATTTAGGAGAAATTATTCTATTATCTATCATATCCTGGTGAGTTTGGAGTCCTTTATCAAACCATTTTTATTGCCATTTCAAGCATTTAAATTCTCTAATTTTTATAGTATGTAATTACCAACCTTAAAACACATCCTAAGACCCTAAAACATTTTCCTCAATCCTTTATAACTTAAGTTTAATGATGAGACTATAATTATTTAGTCTTCAACACCATCAGAGACATGAGAAGGAATAAATATTATCTGTATAAGCAGGAATTGCAGACAAGCAGTTTCCAAGAATTACAGAAATGACAGACAGCTGACTGTGGGAAGCCATGGCAAGGCCTTACTCGTGGCTAACACTCATCCTTGGCTCTACTATTCTTCTTTCTGCTTACCTTCCATGATTCACTTGTCAGTTCTCAGAACTTCAAACAAGGCCTCATAGCAACCCACCTTAGTAACCCTTCCTCCGGATCATTAGATTTAACCAACATCCTGCTAGATAGATGTTTTTTAGAACCCCAGGTAATAGCAAGGCTTTGTGTGAACAACTTAGTTTGACCCCACAGCTGCAGCTAGCTTCCTCCACCTGCAAAGCCCTCTTTCCCTTCCTACCCCTCCCCATATCCTGTTTTCTGAGTACATAACCTGTGTGAACAATAAAATCTTTGCCAGCTTGATCAGACTTCTTGCCTTGCTGTGCCTCCTTATTTTCTCTCGAATCTCAGTCCTCTCCACAGGGTCTAAGGGTCCCACTTGATTGTCCAGCTGGCCTGGACAAGCTGACCGTCTGGACAGTCCCCAACAATCTCTATAAAGTTAGAGAATCCTTCTGACCCAGTATTTGTAAAGCATGAATTATGAAGGACTTGCTTACCCTGTTTTGGCAAAGCCTAACAATCAGCTTTCCTGAATCCGTTTGTTCTTTCTGGATAGCATTCTGTCTGCAGGTTTTCATTGCGGAGTGTCTGTCACAATTGAAGCAACTCCATATGAAGGTTTTTAATGTTCATATCTTCTTTCAAGTTGAGTGGGGTGCTACCAGGAGCTGATATGACTCAATGTCAAAAGGGATATAAGTTAATTTAAAAAAAACCTTTAAATCCCACGTTCTGTGAGCCTCTGAGGTTTTTGAAGACCATCCATCTATATTTAACTTATCTTAACATGCAAACATTGATTTCTACTAGGAATTTATTATCTGTTCAACCCAGGATATATATTTCATTGATGATGGGACTAGTATCAGACATAATCAAGAGGTTGACTGTCTGAATATTTATTATAGTTTTTAACGATCCCCAATAGTTTGAAATAGCAGCTCTCAAAAAGACTGGGACTAAACCTTGCATTTTTAAATGAATTCCTTAGGCATAGTATTTATATAAGAATTGAAACATATATTATCCTGTAACAATATTATTCTTAAATTTGTATCAATATATAAAGATTCATACCAATGAAACCTTAAACCTGCATCAATATACCATAATCCATTAATCTGTAACAATGGCTTATTGTATACTGGTAAGTGGTCCCCTATGGCTTCTACTTCATTTCCTGCCTGCTGGTTCCTGCCTGACTTCCATCAGTGAAGGAATATGATGTGAAACCTTAAGCTGAAACTAAGTCTCTATAATTGCTTTTGGTTATTGTGTTTTATCACAGCATAGGGAGCTTAAACAATTATTCTTCTGTAAAATATTTAACTTTCCATAAAGTCAGTCTATTTGCTTTTTATCCCTTTTGTGTTTATTCTTAAATTTTCTTTCATAAATCTATACTTTCGTTTAATTTCAGACCAAAAACCTTTTTACTTCTTGTAATTTCAATCATTTTGGTCTTGTTTTGCTTTTCTGAAAATGTTTATATTTGTCTTTCATCATTTAAGTGTCTTTACTATGTCATCTTTCACATTAACATTTCTTCTTTCAACATTTTTTATTTTTAAAATAATTTTTATTTTAAATTTGGAAATTATGCTTCATTATTTCCCCTTCCTAATCCTTTTTGGAACCCTACCATATACTTTTCCATTCTTAGTTTCAAATTCATGGTCTCTTCATTAATTACAATTTTGTTTTACACACACACACACACAATTTCCAATCAGAAATATACACTGAACAGTTCATATAATATTACTTATATGCATTTTTTAGAGATTACAATTTGATATCATATAATCAATATTTTGCTTTTATATTAGAAAACTCGTATTTTAGATGGTTCAATTTGTTTTTCTGCTCTGCTCATTGCAGCCAAATCTATATTTGCTTTAGTTCTCTTTTTCCCTCTGTCTGAACCATTCATTTTCCAGCTGTTCTCGGTATATTTTTAAATTCACCCCCCAAAATATACACTTGTTTCTCAACTCTAGAATTCTTTCTTGGTTCATTAAGGAAGTTCCCATGTTTCATCAAGGTTTTCTAATTTTGTCAGTCATTATGGATTTTTATTCAGATCTATTAAATATCTTTTGTGTGTGTATGTAAAGCTATAGTGGTCATAGATTATACACACACATAGACACACACACACACACACACACACACACACATATATATATATATATGCACTATTTGTTTGCACTGTCATTTAGTTGTCATTAAAGTGAAAATTGTAGTGGTTTAACATTAAATAGGAAGGTGTGTGTTGGATGGATCAGGGAGACCATCCTCAGGGATGAGATCCTCCTTTCTTTAAGATTCCCTTAGATCTGCCTAATTGGTAAGTGTTCATTGTTTTCATAATAGACTATTTGCTAAGTTCAAGATACCAAATAGAGACTATTACTCAGCTATTAAAAACAATGAATTCATGAAATTCTTAGACAAATAGATGGAAGTAGAAAATATCATCCTGATTGAGATAACTAAATCACAAAAGAACACACATGGTATGCACTCACTGATAAGTGGATATTAGCCCAAAAGCTCAAAATATCCAAGATTCAACTCACAGACCACATGAAGCTCATGAAGAAGGAAGAACAAAGTGTGGGTGCTTCAGACCTTCTTAGAAGGAGTAACAGAATACTCATGGGAGCAAAGTGTGGGACAGAAACGGAAAGAGGGACTGTCCAAAGACTGTTCCACCTGGGTAACCATCCCTTTTACAGTCACCAAAGGCAGACGCTGATGTTGATGCCAGGAAGTACATGCTGACAGAAGCCTGATATAGCTGTCTCTTTAGAGGTTTGCCAAAGCCTGACACATGCAGAGGCCAATGCTC
This sequence comes from Grammomys surdaster, assembly GCF_004785775.1. Classification (NCBI taxonomy): domain Eukaryota; kingdom Metazoa; phylum Chordata; class Mammalia; order Rodentia; family Muridae; genus Grammomys; species Grammomys surdaster. The sequence goes on along the minus strand of NW_021620536.1, from coordinate 487,601 downwards.
ACAGATAACAATTGAACTGATCACAGGGTTCCCAATGCAGGAGTTAGAAACAAGACTGAAGGATCTGAAGGGGTTTGCAGCCTCATGGGGAGAGCAACAATACTAACCAACCAGAGCTCCCAGGGTCTAAACCACCAGCCTGGGTGCACTTAGGGAGGGACCCTTAGCCCCAGCTGTATATGTAGCGGAGGATGGCCTTGTCGGGCCTAGGTGAAAGAGGAGGTCCTGGGACCTGTGAAGGCTAGATGCCCCAGTGTAGGGAAATTCGAGGGTAGGGAGGTGGGAGTGGGTGGGTGGGTGGGGGCATATTCTCATAGAAGCAGGAGGAGGGGGATGAGATAGGGGGTTTCTGGGTGGGAGGGGAAATGGGTAAAGGGGATAACATCTGAAATGTAAATAAAATATCCAATAACAAATTTAATTTTAAAAAAATGAATTCTGGGCTTCCTATCACTATCATAAAGAAGTGAACATTAGAATGTGTAACTACAGCTATCCTTCTAACTCTTAGTGGGTTGTCAGTCACGGTTATTTTCCTGATGCCACAAAGCAGATAAATTAAGACCCTGTCCTTCTTGTCCTGTGTCTGAAGTTGTAATATGAAGGGAGTTTCCCTGTATCTTGTGCTGGTAGGAGGTTGCTAGGCATGGCAATTGATAGCAATTGTAAAAAAGACAGCCATCAGTCTCCTCTGTTGGGTGAGTGTGTGGCTTACAGAGACCTAACATATGTAAGATTTTCTTTAATCTTCAAACTCACTGTGATAAACAGAATCTTTGTGGAATGTGAAGTATTTTGAGACATTAGTTGTGGAAGTATAGACTGCATAGTTTTGGCTAAATCAAATGGAGACCAGTGTTCTCTCTGCCTAAGGAACACTCTAGTTGTGACTCCAACCAACACTAATATCCTGAAAGCTGTCAATACCTTGCCTTTTGCTATCCTCTTATTTTTTGTATGGATGCTGTAGGTTAAGAATGTGTCCAAGTCTACTGTGGACTTTTCTGTATTCTCTATATGAAAATCCATGCCTTGATTCTATTCCAAACTTGAAATGAATTACAATCCAATTATTTGTTTTTAGATTAAAAACTAGTAAAAGCTCATACTCTGAATAAACAAATGATAAAAATAGCTATACTTTTATTTTGTTCATATAAATTATATTCGTATATGTCAACTCACCTAAACTCTTTTTTGTGAGGAAGAAGAAAATAGGATCAGTTAAAAGCATAATACATGCCAGAAAGTGGCTATAAATAACTAATTCTTAGTCTGCATGCTAAATATGTGAGTTATGAATAATTAATTCAGGCTTTATATAGTAAATGTCCAGATATGATAAGTGACTGGCTCAATAGCTTGTTTTTAAGGGACAGGGAAAGAAGGAACTCACCTGGGTTTTCTGATTTACAAATCCTGTGGATGTCACATTATCACAATTGCTACCTCTGACACTAATGATAAACATTGGAAATACATTTCCTCAGCATTTGCTTTTGGGTTATATTTTAGCAGACATCCAGAGTGTAATGCACTTTCATCTTGTGTGTGTGTGAGAGAGAGAGAGAGAGGGAAAGAAAGAGAGAGAGAGAGAGAGAGAGAGAGAGAGAGAGAGAGAGAGAGAGA
>NW_021620536.1:477056-485962 GCF_004785775.1 Grammomys surdaster | reverse complement strand
GAGAGAGAGAGAGAGAGAGAGAGAGAGAGAGAGAGAGAGAGAGAGAGTATCTAGTGGTATAAACTCCTCTGTTTGCATGTGCTTCTATTTTGAGAGTTACCATTTACATGGCCATGGTCCTGAGTATTCATTGGTGGTCCATTATGATTTGCTTGCTTTTTTCTCATTAATATCATAAAAGTGTGTAGGGTTTGATAGTTCTATGTGACAGAAAAATATTTTCATAGATAGAACAGACGCCCGAACCATTGCAATTAAGCTTGTCCAAAACAAGACCAAATATGTCAACATATTTATGCCTTGTATTATGCAGACTCTTCCTATGTTATTTTATTAATGTAAGAGTGACTTTAATTATGCAGAGCTACAAACTACATCATTGATATTCTAGAGCATTAACTATACCCTCTTATAATGAAGTTAAAATAATTCAGTCTCTTATTTCTCAAGATTCTTAGAAACTCTGTGGTATAAAATGACAAAATTTAATGACACACATTATTAGATACAGCCAGGATAAACTTACTTTTATTGTTAAAATTTCTTAGATCTATACCTCTGGGTCTAATATTCTCATGAATTGTAGTGTTCTTTGAAATCTATGTTGGAAGCAGTTTTACTTTATTTTTATTTGTTTGTTTTAAATATGGCTGTAGTTAGTACTCATTTTAAAAAATGTATCTTTTCTCTCTAATTCACTCAAAAATTTATGAAACTAATTTAGGGAGTAGGTTGCCTATTGTCACTTAATGTGGAACTCTGACCCTGTCAATGACTTTATATCCTTTTTTAATAGTAGAAGTAAATTATTTTATTTTATTTATTTGCATTTGAAAAGTTATATCCCTTTCTGATCCCCAATCCTTCAGTTCTTCACTGACCCCTGTCTCTGAGAGGGTGCAACCCTATGGTGCATCCAACACCATTTCATCCCCACCAACATCCCTCTTCCCTGGGGGATCAAGTTTCCATAAGATTAATTGCATCCTTTTCCACTGATGCCAGACAAGGCAGTCCTGTGCTACACATGTGCCTGGGTTCATGAAGTAGCCCACCTACACTCCTTGGTTTGGGGGATTAGTCACTGGAAATTCTGACAGATACAGGTTACTTGACATTCTTATTCTTCCTACGGGGCTGCAATCTCCCTCAGCTCTTTCCTTCTTCCTTCATTCCTTCCTCTAAATCTTCCATATGGGTCCCTGACCTCAATTTAATAGTTGGTTGTAAGTGTCTGCATTTGTCTCAGTTAGTTGCTGGTAGAGCCTCTCAGAGGACAGCCATGCCAAGTTCCTGTCTGCACATTTAATATGGTGTCAGTTACATGTCAGGCTTTTGTGAGTGTGCATGGGATGGATCCCAAGTTGGGCTGGTGATTGGGTAGCCTTTCTTTCAGTCTTTGTTCCATTTTTTTTGTCCCTGAATTTATTTTATATGGGAACAATTCTGGGTTAAAAATTTTGAAGATGGGTAGGCCATCCCCTGTCTCAACCAAGGGAGCCATGTCTATCTACTGGAGGTGGTCTCTTCTGGTTCCATCTCCCCACTGTGGGCATTTTGGCTAATGTCATCCCCACTGAGTTGAGTACATAGCGTGTATGTCCTTTTGGGTCTAGGTTATCTCACTCAGGATATTTTCTAGTTCTATCCATTTGCCTAAAAAATCCATGATGTCCCCATTTTAATAGCTAGGTAGTATTCCATTGTGTAGATAAACCACATTGTCTATATCCCTACTTTGGTTGAGGGACATCTGGGTTGTTTCCAGGTTCTATTAAAAATAAGGCTGCTATGAACATAATGGAGCACGTGTCCTTGTGGTATGGTGGAGCATCATTTGGGCATATTCCCAAGAGTGGTATGTCTGGGTCTTCAGGTAGAGCAATTTCCAATTTTATGAGGAACTTCCAGATTGATTTCCAGAGTGATTGTACCAGTTTGCAATTCCACCAGCATTGGAGGAGTGATCCTTTCTCCACATCCTAACCAGCATCAACTGTCACTTGAATTTTGATTTTATCTATTCTGATTGGTATAAGGTGAAATCTCAGGGTCATTTTGACTTGCATTTCCCTGATGAGTAAAGATATTGAACATTTCTTTAAGTGCTTCTCAGGCATTCAATATTTCTCTGTTGAGAATTCTGTTTAGCTTTGTACCCCATTTTTAAATTGAGCTACTTGGGTTTTTTTTGGAGCCTAAATTCCTGAGTACTTTTTATATTTTCTATATTAGCCCTCTAAGCTAGTTTCTAGAATTGGTATATTTACAGGTTTCTCATGGAGGCTTGTGTTGCTTTCTTTTTGTTTTTCAGGGGAGAGAGAGTTGGGGTGATCTAATTGTTGTTAAATGGTCTTAATATTAATGATCTACTAGAAATAAGTCCCATAAAATTTACACTCTTAAAAAATTCCTAAGAATGACTATAGGTCTCAAAGTCTGAGCTTACAAAAATCTAACATCTCAGGAAATCTACCATGGTGCACTCTATTCTGTCTAGGGCATGATCATACAAAAGCCATGTCCATCTCGGTATCAACTATGAAAAATCTAAAACGATGTGAGCAAATGGCTTTCATGTCTGTAACTCAGGTTGTCAGAAATATATGTTGCCGTTGGGGCCATCTTTATCTTTTGGGCTTAGTTTGGATTTTAGCTGTACATAGATTTATAGGCATTGCTTTATGGTGTTGCTTGTGAACCTTGTGGTGCTTAGGTGCTCTGTTTTTTTAATTCAGTGCCTCACAGTATATGCATATTAGGTATTTTGTCTCTTGAAAAAACACAGAACCAGCCGGTCATGAAGCTTGTGTTCTAAAATTTATGGTTTACTGAATAGAAAGACATTGTAGCAAAAGGCACATAATCAATTACAGATGTTGCAATTAGCAGTGAAACTTTAAAACAACCCTTAGAATACATTAAATAAGAAACATGCATGATGGTTGAAGAGATGAGAAAATCTTCAGAGAGATTGAAACTTGACATAAAGAACTAAGTATAATATACAAGATAAAATAATTCTTTCAAAAGAATTGAAAGCAGGAAATACGCTACACAGACAGGATTCACAATCTTGAAGGCATACCAACAGATATTCGACTATTGCATAGAGATCGAAAGTACAAAAAACAAATGATGGCCTGAAATCCCTGAATGACCTGTAAGTTCAACTCAAGGAAGAACTGTTAGTTCTATGTGGAACTGAAATCTTGGAGGATAAAAGAGCTAAAGTGGGGCAGAAAAGTAGATATGTAAAAAATAATAGCTAAAATTATTCTGAACTTAAAAGGAGAGTTCAAACAACAAATGCAAAGTGAAAGCTATGCTCCTCATGTCAGAGGACTGAAAGCCTGTGAGAGAGAAGGAAGGATGTGGGAATGAGAAGACGGAGTCGGGCAGACGGGACTGCGGGTCCTAGTTCATGTTCATGTTCTGTGATAAGCACCAATGACCAAAAGCAACTAGGGGACAAAAGGGATTTTGTAGCTTATACCTCCTGTGTCAAAGTCCTTCGTGGAGAAAAGCCAAGGCAGGAACTGAAGCATACCCATGGAGGAAGGCTGCAGCTCACAGGTTGCTCAGCTGTCTCTATTCTATAGCCCATGATGACCAACTGTCATCTGGTAGAGGAAAGATTTATTTGGCTTTCAGGTTACAATCTATCATCAAGGGAAGCCAGGTCAGGGACACAGTGGGAATGTTACTAACTGGCTAGCTCCTTTTGTCTTGATAAGCTTTTCTTTTTATATAGCCATGCCAGTGTGCCCAGAGACACTAATGCCTAGAGTGGTCTGTCTCCTCCTCCATAAATTGGCAATTAAGACAATGCTCCATAGATGTGCTTATAGGCCAATCTGAAGGAGGTAGTCCTCAAATGAGATTTCCTCTTCCTAGATATTTATGTCTAGGTTTTTACTAGCAACAGTGCTGAAAACTAACTGTGTATACTCTTTTCCATCCCAGATACAGTTGATAAATTTCCTCCCAACACATATGTGAACACACCACCTACCTATCTATATCTCTATCATCCATCCATCCATCCATCCATGCCCCACCCTTCTCTCTCTCACACACATGCTCAAAAGCCTTTAATGTAATAATGACAAAATAACAATGTACATATATATTATATATTTTCTATCACATATGAAATATACAAAACATTAAAATAGAAAAACATGTTGGTATGGCTGTATGACATTAGCTGTTTCAGGCCTAATATGAACCAAAATAGTTTTCTTTAAGGTATGCCTACAATTTGATTTATTTTTCAAAAAACAAGTTACAATTGTTTGGTTGTTCATGTTTTTTTTTTTTTAAAAAATGCCTGAGCCAACACAGTTCTTGAATATGATGTGTACTTATACATTTTTAAAGATTCAAATAAATTTAAAACATAAATAATTTTTCAGGAATAGTTTCACAGAGCTATTGACAAAATATCTTACGGGTACACTTACTGCTGGTCTTTCCTCAGCTTCCTAAATCAATGACCTTTGGTTCTTAATTATTGGTACTCTGGGATTTTTGTTACATCATTGATTTGGTTAAAACATGTAGGCTCTTGTCAAGCTAAACCACCTTTGTCAAAACGTATTGGACACTTAAACCCTTTCTTTCAGAAATATATTGAAACTTCTTTGTCTACAGCTTCCATTGAAGCAGGGACAGAGCATTAAGATGCCTGTTTGCTCATTTGATTGTTTCCTAGAACTGCATTAATATGAATAATTCTAATGTCTTATCTTATGTGTGTGCTGAGGATGTGTTACAGATTTGCATTCTGATATATTTGTATTCTCATAATTATCTTAATTTTGTGAAATAGATGTTTGCTTTGTGATAGTTTTTTTTTATCAGTTTGCAGTTAGAATGTTTCCATCATTAAGTATTATATTATAGCACTTTATATCATTGCTATTTAGATTTTAATATGCATTTGTTTTGAAGTACAGTATGTGGTTATGATAGCTAGCTGGTTCTCAGCGGTTTTGAAGATGGACCTTTTCTTATAACATGCAGCTTGAAAAGCCTGGCATTGAAAATGTAGGATACTTATTAATTGATAAAACAATAAGATATATTAATACCTAATGTCAAGGATAGACAATTGTCCATGTTTTATAAGATTAATATTCACTCAGAAGTATTGTTCACTCCTGTAAGAGTTAACCTAAGTGGAACTGATCAACACCTGAGCAAAAAATGTTCCTTAGGAAAATCTATAAAACTTTAGAAAGAGTAACAGAGGTAGATAAATGGATAGATAGATGCATAGGTAAATGTTAGCATACATACATCTCTCTCTCTCTCTCTCTCTCTCTATATATATATATATATATATATATATATATATAGATAGATAGATAGATAGATAGATAGATATAGATAGATAGATATAGATATAGATATAGATATATAGATATATAGATATAGATAGGTAGTAGATAGATAGATAGCTATATCTATTTACCTCTCTCTATATAAATATAGATATACAGATAGATGAATAGATAGGTGATAGACACATACACATATATGTAAACACACAGACATCCATATATATATATGTATATATGGATATGGGGGGGAGAGAGAGGGAGAGAGAAGTTAAGGGGTAAAATCTATGTAAAAATACAGAGAACATGGCAGCTCACTGGAAATCTCAGCAGAAGGAAGGCAGGATTGGGATACCTAGAACAAGTTTTCTATCTGACTAGTTTTCAACAGATGATACAGAGCAAGACTAGAAAACCAGGGTGAGTCAGAGTAAGGTCCTGATGACTAATGGGACTTCAAGAGTTTCCCAACATCTACAGAGAAAGTTATTTTCTCATGGACTAAGGATCTTCCCACTGTACCTCTTGCTCTAGTTTTTGCTCTGTTGCTCTCTCCATCGCTCACTTCCTTTCTCTCTCCCTCCCCCTCCCCTTCTCTCTACATCCCGTGTTTTAGAATTAGTAAAACATGCATAATTTAAAAAATGATGCCCCAAAGCTATACTTGGAGGTAGCATCCATTATACAACCCAACACATGGTTTGTTTTGTTCCCTTGCATGTGCTCTAGGTGTGCAATATGTTTCACTGCTATGATTTACTCCTGGCTCGGAGAATAGGGGAATTAGGAACAGTACTGATAGGGGATTGTTTTTGATTCTATTAAACATTAATGAAGTGAAAGAGGACTTGGAAGGAAAAATGTAACACAGGAAAATGACTTGGAAATGAGGAAACTTCTGTTCTATTATTTTGAAAAAGCATTTAAGTTGATCGATCTCTAAGCATGACTTCAGACTGAGTTCTGCAGTGTGTGAATATATATGTATATGTATGTATATGTATACATGTATATGTATGTATATGTATATATGCAGTAAGATACATGAATACCTAATATTAAAGATATACACCTATCCATGCCTTATAAGATTAACGTTGTCTACTCCTATAAGAGTTAACCTAAGTGAGATTGATAAATACCTCAGCAAAAAATGTCCCTTAGGAAAATTTATATTTTAAGACTTTAGAAAGAATTACATAGGTAGATAGATAGATAGATAGATAGATAGAAAGATAGATAGATAGATAATAGATAGATAGATAGAAAGATGGATAGATGGATAGATGATAGATAGATAGATGGATAGATAGATAGATGATAGATAGATAGATAGATAGATAGATAGATAGATAGATAGATAATCTGCATATCTTAGGTAGAGCATACCCAAATGAGATATTCTTATTTTCTTTTCCTAAGTCTACATCTCTCAGTTTCCTCATGTCAAACATGTGAGACATCACACCTCTGCTCTGTGTTTCTGTATGTTTTAAGTTAGAGAGAACATGCAAGAGGTTACCACATGATAAAACCTGTAGTAAATATTTCACTCCATTATTTCAAAAAGAAAATATTTTAACATATCATGCCCACCGCTCCTTTGTCTTCTCATCAGAAGAGCTAAGTATTATCTCTTACCCTACAGGTAGCTCTGCTGTCCTCCCTGGGACAAGTTGAGGGGAAACAATTTCAAAGTCTCCCTGATTGGGAAAGCAGGGCTTTGAAGTTGCCTCTGAAGGCTCAGGAGATCTGAAAGGAAAGTGGAACAAGGAGATGGAGCAGCAAGAGAAGCAGAAGGATTTTGAGGACAATAGTGACAAACAACAAAACTGGGGGAAAATAGATTTCTGATGAAATCTCACTGAATAATTCTGACTCTGTTCTTGTCCAGAGGCTAGAGATAGGGTATCCTAAATGAACAAAGCTATACTTTCCTTGTTTAAATAAGAATCATTTGGGGACAGAGGGCTGCATGGCTACATCAGAGTCTTCATCTTTTCCCTACTGTGTTACGGATGCAAAATTCTCCAATCAGAAATCACCTGAATACAAAAATGACTCGATCAAAACTATTTGCATGAAAATGGTCCACTAAATCAAATGCTATTTTAAAAAATTATTTATTATTATAAAAGAAGAAATTTCAAGTAGCCATAGGCATACACTATTCTATCTATTAAACAAATTCAAAGTAATATAGTTTTTAAGTGTTTCAGAATATGTATGGATGCCAAAAATTATTCTCAATAATATTACTTGATAATGGTCAAGAAAATGAAACTATTGACAAAAGTGTTGTTAAGAATATAAGTAGGAAAACAGAAAGGAAGCATCAAATCCTGAGTATTGTCAGAGGAACTTGTCAGCATGTGTGCTGGTAGATGATCTCCTTCATGTGATTCTTCTGGAGAGCTATAGCACAACTCTAAAGTGAGAACAAGAAAACTCATGAAACTGACATTGCGAAATAATTTCTAACAAACCAAGATCTGTTGAAAATTCTGTATTTAAATACAGTGTTTCCTTTATATGGCTGCAATGAATGTCAGTATTACTTGAGGTACTAATGGAGACTAGTCAAGTGTTAGGAGCTATCTTTTCATGGCGAGGTTGCCTATAACTTTTATTTTCTTTATTTGCTTACTCCCCCCTACCTAAACAGAGCTCCCTATTAAAAATATAACCATGTAATCATAGGAGTGCTTTTCATAGAGTAACCATTTGAATCTCTTCACCTAACTTTTTTTATCCTACTTAAATCCACTTTTGTTGTTTTTATTTTAATATGTCATGAAAATTGATCCCAGTTTACATATGGAAACAGAACTCTGTTGGTAATTTTCAGGGGTTGAGGGCCAGGGCATCCTTGGTAAACTTTCTCTAAAATATGAGAATGGAAGGTGGATTCATTGAGTCAATCCAATAAGGAAGTGATTGCTTCCAAGTGAAAAATGGTCTCAGTTCTTTGCTGAATTTGTTGTGTCTTGAGGCCTTTAATAAAGACAGCAGCAACACACACACACACACACACACACACGCACACAGAGACACACACAGACACACACACACACAGACACACATAATTTACACACACACAGAGACACACACACACAGACACACATAATTTACACACATATGCAGACAATATGAACCAGAACCTGAAATGTGTCAAAGAAATGACAGAGGACTACATAATTAAGGGCAACACACCTCTCTCTGCAGCAACATGTCAAGCCTGCGCAATATAAAGGCTAAGCTTTAGCTTGAAATCATTGGCTAAGGCATGGCTCTAGTTATTTCCAGGCAAGGAAGGAGTTTTCTATGACAAAAACTAAGTTTTATAAACAAAATGCACTCCCTTTCTCAAAATCTCTCTGTAGCAAACATTTTCAATGAGAAAATGTAATATTTGCTCCACTGAAAATAAAGCCAATCTTTGTAAGGAATGCATTTAAATCAGGATGCCCCAAAGGCCTTATACTGACTTCTTTGTGTCTCTGTGCAAATGTTTTATATATATATATATATATATATATATATATATATATATATATATAT
>NW_021620536.1:468571-477046 GCF_004785775.1 Grammomys surdaster | reverse complement strand
TATATATATATATATATATATATATATATATATATATATATATATATGTGTGTGTGTGTGTGTGTGTGTGTGTGTGTGTGTATGTATATATATATACATATATGTATATACATATATATGTATATATGTGTGTGTGAGTGTGTGTGTTTGTGTGTGTATGTATGTATTCATATGTGTACATGTATATGTATACATTTCTGTGTATATATAATATATATATACACATGAATATGTATTTATACTTGTCTACGTATATGTTTATGTGTGTGTGTGTGTGTGTGTATTGCTGGGCATAGAGGGCATATATATATATGTATATTTGTATGTGTGTGTGTGTGTGTGTGTGTGTTTGTGTGTGTGTATGTTGCTGGACATAGTGGCACTGATCTTTTATCCCATATGCAGAAGTAGGTATATCTCTGTGAGTTTGACCTCACCATAGTGACTTGCAGTCTAGCCAAGCCTATATAGTGAGACCCTGTGTCAACAAACCAAACCAAATACATACTCTTCAGACTGAGGATGACATTCCACGGCTCTTTCATCTGTTTTGTATCCAGGAAGTTTCATTCTCTGACAATCTACCTTATGTCAGGTTTGCTTTGTTTGTGTTTAAAGTTTCAAAACTATGGGAAGACATTTACAGGAATGCTTCTTTTTCTGTTGCTTGATTAAAAAATGCCAGGGTTCCATCAAGTGAAAAACATACACTTCCTCATATGTTCTGCTATGTATTTTATGGGAAATACATCTTTTAAAATTATAACATTCATATTTTCAAAATATGACATTATCTTCACACATTAAAGTTGGGAACTTTGGGGTTCGCTTTATGTTTCCACGGACATTTTGTAACACAGTCTCTCTGTATTAAAGCAAATGGTGCACATTTTCAGAACTCCAAATGAAAAACGTCCATGTTTAAGATTTTGGAAACATCTTTTCCACTTTGGACCTTTTTAATGTGGTCTTTAAAATATATGTAACAGACCACAGGGCACATGTTTCTCAAGAGTATGCACATTAAATAGTCAGAAGTGAGTACGTAATTCTATGCAGATGTTGTCATGGTAAATACCCATGATAACACACAGGAAAGTGGCCAGAACTCAAGTTTAAATCTAGCCCAGCCAGACTTGAATTACTGGCTGTTATTTTTCAAAACATTTTCCTTTATTTTAGTCTTAATGAATAAATGTTTTCAAATCTGATACAATAATGTTTGAATTCTGTTGAAACCACAGATTTCCCTCTTCTGCAGCTCTGTGCGACTAGTGCAGGCAGGAGGTAAGGGCTTGCCCTTCCCTGGAGAACTCCTTTTAGGATATTTACATCATTTGAGTTATTTACTTCCAAATTTCAAGGTGATCTGCTAGAAAAGTCTCATAAAATGTTCTGAAACTGCTTTCTTAAAGAGGAAGCCTTTTTTCTTTAAGCTGTTTTGTTATACCATTGTCTGTTGAAGAAACACAAAACCAGAATGAACTGGTCACAAAATGCGAAGTTGTACTAGCTTCAACACAGACAGATATATTTTAGAAGTCTCCAACTGAGAACATCTTTGAGGTACTGTCTGCTTGTAACTTCTGCACTTGGGATGGCGTGTGGGACCATGCTTGGGATTCACCTATGCCAAAAAGAGAAAAGTGATAGGGAGGTCAGGGTGCCTGCTGCTTTAAAAATTGATGCTTCATGACTCCTTAAAACTCAAATTTGGACTTATCCAGAGCTTTCTTGAAGCTTTTAATTCTACTTTGATTCAGAAAAGAAAATCGGAAGGTGAATTTGTGCCTAAACTTCACAGTATATGTTGAGTCAAATACTAAGGCTCTAGTTATTTTCTTGCCTTCTCTCTGTGAAGAAGACTTGCAAAATAGCCTCATTCGAACACTTTGTTTAAGGTTTCTATAGGCTTCATATCCTTCATCAAGCCACTCAGTTAATGAGGAACCCAGTTTAAACTTTTATAGCATTCCTAAGTCTTAACAAAACTGTAAGCTATATAGTAGGTTATTGATTTATCATCCTAAATCTCTTGCAATTTTATTGTTTATAAAATAGGATAGAATAATATAGGAAATAATGTGTTCCTTCTTGGCATCCCATGCAGTTCTCAGCACACAGTAGGCACTCAGTTAATGTTTTCAGCTATTGAATGGTCTTTGCAGTTTATTCTTGCCGGAATTTCTGAGCAGACTTTGGGCTGACATGCATTAACCTGCCTCATCTAAGATGAATACTTTCTTTCGCCTTCAGAGATGACATGCTGTTAACAGCATGGTCTGTTACCTGATATAACATGTGAAGTTTAATCACCAAAAGTAGCTCCTTCCGAATATACCTGGAGGAATGACCTGATTAATGGGGCTTATACCCATAGCAGAAGCTTCATCTTCCATGTATTCTAAAATGCAGAACACAAGTTTACCTGAGCAACAAGCACTGGAGTAAGATTCAGCCGATTCTGTTATTCATTTTGTTCAATCACCTGTGAAAAGGACCTTACTCTGTGATTGTTTATGACAAAACATATTCTCATTGTGTTTCTGTTCTTCAGCTTTGGTACCCATTATCCCTGCTAGCAGTCATTATCTATGTCCTGGGCTCTTGGAGGCTTATAAAGAGTCAGCTGAAACAGTTCTCTTTATAAAATGCAAAAGTCTTTTCGAAGAATTCCCTCCGGGAATATGTACAATAATCTCAGAACATGGGCTAGCTTGAAGTGGCAAATGCTGACAGTTCCTGCCTTTAGGGAAAAAAAAATGAGACAGTGGAGACTTTCTGACAAATGTGTAGTCAACTCTCTTGTTTCTTAGCTGTTCACAGGACAAGTGTCACACAAGGGATTACAGAGTCAATGGCAATTTCCCTATTAACATCCCTGTTTTAGGCTGAGTTCCAGGGCAAGAATAGTCAATCCTCCACTAATTTCTTAAGACTCATCAGGCCCAGAGCAATTCAACTCTGCAGGTAAAATTACCTCATATCATGGAGCATTGGTTTTTAAATAAAAAAATGAGACTGATTTATTTAGAAAACAAGATGCTAAGTCCCCGTACCTGACCTAGAGAGAGGACATTTCTACAGAAGGAATGACAGTGCCCTTTGGAGAGTTGATATGTTTGATTTTTGTTTCCTATAGAAAAACAGATAGGCATGAGCAAAGAAAAATAATGAGTTTTTAGATTCCTCTAACCAACCCTATGGGTCACAAATCCAGATTGGCCTATTCCTTCTCTTGGTCCAGTTGTTCCACTGTTAAGGATGCACTCAGCTGTAGAAATGCATGGAAGAATGGGAGAGAAGCAGGAAGAGCACCATGCCTCTTCTCTGATGGCTTTGAATTTCAAAGATTTTGTGAGCTTTTTGTTTTATTTTTTTTGCTTGTGCATCTACTGTTTTGTTTGATTGGTATTGCAGGGACAAAGATGGATTTTTATTATAAAGTCCATCCATCCACTCCATAAAAACAAATGTTGTATAAGTTTTCTGGGGGCAGAGGGACAGGATGTCTGGCGCTCTTCCCTGAGTGTATCTAGAAGTGCATCAGATTTAGAAGCCAAGGAAATATTTACTACATACTTCTGGTGGGGGAAGGGAAATGAGCATGTTTTCAGATTGTGAATATTTTTATTTTCAGCAGATACTTAAAAATTAGAAGAACCAGTGCAATTGTATGTTTCATTTACATTACCTTTTTCTGTTCTGGTTAATCTGCTCTTAAACTTGTTCTGAACAGTAGCATACATTTTTATTCTTTTTGTCATAAAACTAAAGTGTGGAAGTGGTCCCCTGTGGGAAGGAACTCCCGAAAGATGGCAGGAGGGCTAGGCCTTCCACTTCATTATGTTCATGGGAATCAAACAAATCATGGTTCAGGAAACATGTTTTGAAAAGATAGGTGTCAAGTGTATCGCCATGCAGAAGATGGCAAGAGAAGAGAACTAAAACAGGTCTCTGATTTCTACCCCTGTGGGGCTCCCTGCAGGGGGAAAAAAAAACCTTTGGATAGCATGACTACCACACAGTTAATTTACAGAACCTTGGTGTGGAACCCCTAATTCAAGGGAATGAAGGTTTCCCTGGTGAAAAAGCTATTAATGACTGTTCATTTAAATGAGTTAGTCTCCAGGATTGTAAAAGCATGGATGGGACTCTCACTGTGGAGTCTACACTAGGGTTACTGCATTTTCTTTCCACAAACAAGCAGACAACACCAAAATCCTCTTGCTTTCTGATTTTTGTTCTTTTGAACAAAGCAATAGTAGCTCCAGTGCATTACACTTTTAATTACCTTTATTTAAATAACAAGTGATTTTATTAAATAGTTAAAGGCACAGCTTAGCAAATGCTTTCCCATTACTAAACCTCCCTTCATTTCAATGAATTAGCTTGCGCCATGTAACGGAGATGCAAATATTTCAGTGTAGAAGATCCTTCCTAATGGTTAAACACAGTGCCCATTTGATGCTGAGCCTGACACTCAGATAAGACATTATCTGACTTCATTACCACAAAGCTCACCTATTTTATCAGATGAGTTGGGCTTCAGTAATTCAGACTATGATTAGCCAAAGAGCAAAATAGCCCCTAGCAATTAGGGAGCATATTTAAAAGTACTTTAAACCAAGTATAGGATTTCCATCCCCCCCCCTCATTCTCTTTAGATCATTTTCCAAACTCAGGCTTATAATTGAAAGAAAATTTAATCCTGCATTAACCATATAATCATCTTCCAAACTGGGTTCCTGAAGAAACTGCCCTTCTCTGAAGTGGGTTAGCCCAGACTATGTGGATTAAAGATACCAGACCCCATTTAAAATCTTGTAGATTTAGTTTTGGTCACAAAATCTCTATTTTCATCCATACTATGTTGCCTGAATACTAATTCTTGAACATTTAGAACATTTCTTTTCACAGAAAGTTCAAAAAATTATGAGAATTGAACAAAAGAAGTAAAAGTTGTGGGGTGAAGGGAATAAATACACTGCTATTGCCTGTTTAGCAATTGGGGAATACAAAAACGGAGCCACAGCCATTGTTAAGGCTTGCTGGGGAAGAGGGGACATGCCCAGGTGTGTGTGCAGACACACATGTACATGTGCATCCTGGGGAAGGCCTGAGTTATATCGTGAGTTTTCCTGTGTCCCCGTCTACCTTACTCATTGAGACAGGATCTCCTGGTCACGCACAGAGCTCATCCATCGATTACCTTAGCTACCCAGAAAGTATGACGACCTCCTCAGTCTGCCCTCTCAGCACTGGTCACTGTTACTCCCAACCCCCTCCAACTCTGTGCACAGCACTGATGTGGTTCTGGGGATTCTAACTGAGGTCTTCAGACTTGCTGATTGTACAGTAAGAGCTTTAATTACTAAGCCATCTCCCTAGTCCTGTAAGCAGGCTTCTTGGTAAAATGAAACAGGTAAGCTTCCCTAAAAACATCCAAACTAGAAGGGCATAGAATTTAATGTTATTTAGTCACTTTTGGTTATAGAGCTTATTTGGATACTGTGATATAGCAGCATTTTATTTTTAACTAGAATAAAGTCTTAAATTTTATTTCAGGAAGATGTACAAATATAGTATTAGCCATCTGTTTACATATTTCTATGTTTAAAAAGTTCTTAACATGCTTTATCTCATCAAAATATTTCTATAAATTTGGAAGGTGATATGACAGTCAATGTTTTGATTTTTAGAAACAGAGTGACAGAGAAAATTACTATTTTAATGGAGAAAAGCGTTGGGTATCGGTTCTAACATTTTAAATTGATCCAGTTCCCTAATCAAGAATCTGCACGTCCAGACTCTGAAAGTCCTTGTCCCCAATTGGGTTTTGATCACTCAATAATGATGCCAGTGGACAATGACTGAACAAAGGTAGATGGGATAGGAACTTGAGATTTTGTGGGCTAGGATGGATGAGGGAGGAGATGCAGAATCGCCATGGACTGGGGCGGGGGGGGGGTGTTGGGGAGGACTGATGGATGTAGGAAGTGAAGGAGATAATGTCAATCAGCTCTCTGATTGGGCCTAGGGTAGTAGGAGGAGGCTTCGAAGTGTCAAGTCATTGAGTTAGCCAACACATTTCAAAAACAAGCTTTTGTGTGTGTGTATGCCTTTCACCCAGAAATCCAAAGAGATCCTGGGTGAGTAGCTGAAAGTTCGTGACCTGCCAGAAGCATAAAGCAGCCATGTTACAAGGTAAATTTTAAACAATCCAAATACACACTGAACATTTGAATTTGAGGTTCATAATAAAATATACTCTCTTTCTGCTTCAACTCTCAACCCAAGCAGGGGAATTTCCTCTCACTGTTCCATTCTTGAGGGAAAATTCTTTGCTTTTGGGCTATTTCCCATAATTCTTAGGAAGATATTGATTGATATAGCTCCAGTTAAATATCTACTAAAATAACTGTCATGGCTAATCATTGATTGTATAACATAGGTCAGGTGACTTCTTTAACAAAATCAATTTCCCTTAAAACATCTAAACTAATGTATTTACCATAGTCCTTGGGAAGCAAGCTTGAGCCAAGAGTTGGGAAGGTGTGGACCTGTTCTCCAGACAGGAGCTCTAGAACTCTTGTTTAGAGACCCATGTGGGTTCTTCAAATTTTTGTTCTACAAATGAGAAGTTCGAAAGCAAAAGAGATTCTACAATTTGACGCATGTTTTCAAACTACTTGAAATCAGTTCCAGTATTTAACTGATCAATTTATTTATTAATTATTTTTGAGACAAGGTCTCTTATACCCAAGCTCCTTACAAGTTTATTATGTAGGAATAGATGATCTTGAACCTTAATCTTTACGATCTTGCAGCATATAGCTCTTGAGTACTAGGACTAGAAGTGTGTTTTAGGAATCCTGGACTATTCAGTGCTGATAAGCACGCTCTGGACTTTGTACATGTCAGGTAAGTATTCTACCAACTGAGAATATAGCAACTATAGCCCCAGTTACAATCATTTAAGAGCATGGTTCACATCATTGAAGAGTATCCAGACCCTGCCCCCGCCCCCGATTCTAACATTTTGAAAGATATGTCTTTCTCAGAAGAGTAGTTCTAGAATTTAGGGCCAAACCAGTTCTGTAGGCTTCTTGTGACTTTCTTGCAAGGATGTAATTGGCTTTCTCTTTTCTCTCATTCTCCTTGAATCAATCCACAATTATGGGCATTGGTTCCACATTGACAAGTTGTGTGATTCTCTCATAACTCTATGCCTGCTATGGATAACAAATAGTCTGAAGCATTTATAAACCCTTGCATAACTTATTAAAAAGTGTAAGGTTGTCTTTTATTCTTTCTTGTTTAGTGATACAGTCGTGTGTGTGTGTGTGTGTGTGTGTGTGTGTGTGTGTGTACCCATAGCCAGGGAAGTAGGTATACTGTAACTTAAAAATAGCAAGTAAAAAGTCAATAGGGAAGATGTTTTTAAAAAAATTGAAGAAAACCAGAAAGCTGCACAAATGTTGGTAAGGACATAGCTCCTTACAGATGGTAAGCACGGAGCTTCACTTGGCATAACCAGCCCACAGAGGAGAGCATTGTCTTCCATTTCGCATTCTCTGCCTGGCTATGAACATACTTCTTTGGCAAAAGTGTCAGTTTTGAACATATATTTTCATTTTGAATATGTAGCCCTCCATCCCATAGAACAACAAAAATATATTTTGTACATCTTTCTTCCCTCCCTCCCTCCCTCCCTCCCTCCCTCCCTCCCTCCCTCCCTCCCTCCTCTCTCCCTCCCCCCTCTCTCATTTCTGATTTTATGTAATGCCTTAGTTTGTAGTTCTGGCTGATGGGCACTCACTATGTAACTCTCTCTGGCCTTGATCTCATGATAAATGTCTCATTTCTCCTTCCCCAGTGCTTGTATATAGGTTGGTTCTGCTGGTCTGGTGGATTGACTCTTGCTGTATTTACAAAGTTGAAACACTGGCTTTAGAGAATAGGATATTGCAGGTCCACACATCTGTGCAACGTTTGATAGGCTTCTGTCGGAGACTCAAGTTTATCTCCTATTATTTGAGATTCTACTTTATAAAAACAAACAAGAACAACAAACAAACAAAAACAACAACAAACAAAATCAAAATACAAACAAATTAATCAAAAAAGCCACCAACTAATGTAAGAGGAACCAGAGGTGGGTGGGCTTTATTGTTTAGTGTTGGTTGATCTGTTAACTACAGGAACTTCTCATGGTCTCCCTCACCTACCTTACATTCATTCCTTACTCTCATTCCTTACGCTCATTCCTTAAGCTCACTTTTACACATATTCCTTACACTCATTCCTTACACTCTCATTTCTTATATTCATTCCTTACACTCATTTTACACTCATTTCTTATACTCACATTCCTTACACTCACATTCCTTACACTCATTTTACACTCATTCCTTACACTCATCCTTTACACTCATTACTTACACTCACATTCCTTACACTCACATTCCTTAC
>NW_021620536.1:381805-468561 GCF_004785775.1 Grammomys surdaster | reverse complement strand
TTACACTCATTACTTACACTCACATTCCTTACACTCACATTCCTTACACTCAATTTACACTCACTCCTTACACTTGTTTCTTACACTCTCATTCCTTACACTCATTTTTACATTCATTCCTTACACTCATTCCTTACACTCATCCCTTACACTCATTCCTTACACTTACTCCTTACATTCTCATTCCTTACACTTTCATTCCTTACACTCACATTCCTTACACTCACATTCCTTACACTCATTTTTACACTCACATTTCTTACACTTGTTTCTTATACTCATTTCTTACACTCATTTCATACTCTCATTTCCTCACAGGCTTACAATGAATACTAAAAGGTAATGGGGTACATTCTTTGAAATGATGGAAAAAGAACTTTTCTGAGTTGTTCAGTCATAAAAATATTAAAGCTTCCGTTTGAAACTTCGATGAAATAAGGCAAATGGGGCTGAATTTTTGTCCATGCTACATATTCTGTGCAGAGAAAAGGTCCTTAGTGCAAAGAGAAATTAGGATGAACATTTTACTTCTAATCTATTCAAGTTGACACTGCCTTTGGAAGAAAGCACATCAGAAGGATTGCATAAATTATTATGCACATTTTCACAGGCCAAAGAAGGCTTCTACTCAAGGAAAAGTGCTGGGTAACGGTTGGGTCTCCAATGGAGAACACTTTCTCTGGTGACCGCTGGCTGCACCCGTGTGTTATGGGTTTGTTTATTTTTAATTGCGCCACAGTGCTCCTAGTGTGAGAAGTGGCGTTCTCGTGAGCTGGCACTTCTAGTTTTAATTTATGCATGAGTTTGTACATTGTTTTTCTCCTGCAGTTCTCAAAGAATTTTATGGGCCATTACTGAGTGACTAAAATGGGTGCAGATTTTGCAAGCCTCTGCCAGAAGATCTTTATTACTGCCATCATTCTTAGGGAAATCATGTTCCAGCAGGTTCAGGCAGTGTGCTAAACGTGGCACATGTGTGAATTGGCCATTTCACACTGCTCTTACAATATTGTCAGTAATAATAAAACCAAGGGAAGATGAGAGAAGGGAGATGAGATACACATTAATTTGGTCAGGAAGCTTAGATATGTGATCTTCGTTAGACACAGAGAAGCAAGGTGCAGCTTTCTTTGTAAACGTCATGCCAACAGTAAAGGGAATATCTCTCTTTCGAAGCACCCATCCTGTGAAGTTTTCCACTTTATGAAGTATGTGGCCAGTTTGCAAGAACCTTGGAAGCATATAGATGATTTCATTTCTACAATTGTGGTAACTTTGGAAAACAACCTTTAATGTCATCTCACCTTGTAGTGATAAGGAGCAAAACCCAACCAAGAGTGAAGTGATAGGTTGTCAGTAGTTACACAGAGCCTATCTACCTAGAGTCCTGGCATTTCTAGATCCCATTTTGCCTTCTTTGGGAGTTGTAGACAGAATTCAGATATGGGATTTTTAACACATATTTAGCAGACATCTTGTTTCTATTCTATTTCCCTATACTTCTTAATTTCCCCTTTACTTTGATGTTTTACTGCTACTTATTTTTTTTGATTCTATAGCATCAACATGATGAAATCTCTATATGTCTTCAGAAATACTTGAAATACTATATATGCTGATCGAATCCATTTTTCTTTAACTTATTAATGTGAATAATATGTATGGTCTTCTGACAGGTTAAGATTTATCTTTAAAAGCCTAGGCCAATAACTTCATTTTAATAGTATAATTATCAATATGATTTAATCTTTATTGTTAATTCAAGTTGGTTAATTATTATTTATTGAAGGAAGAATCCTAATTTACTTTAGCCATACTTTATGTAATAAAAATGTTTTTTATTAAGGGTTGCAAACATTCGGATGGTAAAGGAGTTAAAGAGCTTCACCATCAATGTGTATATCTTTGGACAGAAGGAAAAGGTACATGCTCAGATTGCTAAGAGTGCTGGATCTACATGCTATGAAAACTGACTCTGTGAGCATGTGCTAAATTGAGGATGCAGAGGCAGTGAGATGATCATGAACATAATTAAGACTCAATTCTCAAAAGGTGTAAAGACTAAATTGAATACCTTGAACTGAATTCAAAAGTAAGAAATATAATTTGGAAGTGGCAAAATATCACAGCCTTTTTTTATGAGATGTTAAAAATACTTCTATAAATATCAGAGTCTTCATGTGTATTAATGAAAACATATTTTGTTTGTGTGTATGTGTGTTGCTTTTTGACATAAATGCTATAATAGAGATCTCATTTAAAATGTAAAGAGGTATGACTTGTTTCATGTTCCTTTGAACAGAATTTCATCATTAGATATTCATGGCTGGTTGGGGAAAGGGTATCTTGAGAGAGCTTGCAGTTGTAATCTAGGGCACCATAGAAATCAAGAGTGCCAGTTTGATGATGTGTGAGTTACAGGTTTAATTACTTTATTCAACAAATATAGATTGAATAGTTACTGCATGTCAGGTAGTGTGCTACATGTTAGTGATTTAATAATGGGCAGCACAATATTTGGACTCAAATAATTCAGTCTAGTGAGAGACACAAAGAACTTAAAGAATTAGGTATTGCATAATAGTCAGCCCTAGAACTTGGTCTGTAGTAGAGTCTGTGGGAGCATCAAGAAAATAAACATGCCCAAACTAAAACAGAATATGATACCTCTTCTCCACATCAGCAATAGCAAGGAGCCAGACACGGAAGTGTGTGAAAGAGGAAGAAAGAAGGGAGGTGGAAGAATGGGACAGAAGACACTCCAGACGATCAAATCACAGCATTAAATATAGAAGGGTAAGAAAGTGTGTGGTCATTTCAGACAGTGAAGATGATTGACTGTTAGAAGACTTCTTGATAAGTAAGGAAAGATGAAACTGAATAATAAAAGCAAGAAATTAATCTAACAAAGTAGAGTTACTATATTGAGAATTTATATTTTAGTGAACATTCACTAGGAGACTTTAAGCAACGGAAGAACAAAGTGTCATATATTCTTTTCACCAAAATGGTAGCAAGTAGGAAAAAAATCCAAACTAAGGGTGATATAGACACACTGTATAGGAGTGCACAGCTGTCTGTACATTAGCTGAAATTGAGGACGACCTAAATTAAGGATTCAGAGATAGAAACACGATCCTCTCTCTTCTTTCTTCCTTCTTCTCATCTTCCTTTTCTGTTTCTTTCTTTCATTTCCCCATCATAGCTCCATCTCTGATTTTCAAAAATTATATAAAAACACATGATCCATTCATATTTATTAAAATGCTACAGAAAAAAGTTTAATTAGGTTTTATGCAGGGATAATCATAGCATAGATATATAATAGACAAATACTTAAATATTTCATATAACATATAAAGGTATGAAAATATATTCACTTTTATTTATATAAATATATAAGATATATACTTATTTATATAAATTGATTTATAAGAAACTAAAGAGAAGAGAGAACTTTCCATGGATCAAAGTTTTCCTTGAATATTTGTCTTCTATTAATTTAGTAGTTATGATTTTGGTTTATCTCTACTATGTGCCCTAAATTTATATGTGAGTTTTCTACATATATATGTGGGGTGGTGGGCTGTGAGAGGCAGTGAGGTACCCAGTTGAGTCTGCTTCAAACCCTAGAGACCCTAAAGGGACGTAGGAGTTTGGCAGTACTTCTGGGCCTCCTGGTGCCTCTCACTCAGCTTCAGCCCTCCACAGCCCCTCTCACAGAGAGGTCTATGGCCATCAGTCACGTAGGAACAGTGCCTTAGGCTCTCCCACATATAGATGATGTATCTCCAAGCTCTCAGACCAAGCTAATAGGAGCTACCTGCTGCCAGACCTTAACCCACCCCAAAACTGTATATAAGAACCCTATTCGGGAGAAGTAAAGGTGTGCGAACATTATCCCGTCGTCTGAGAGTTTCTGTCGCAAGAGCTGTAACACTTAGGAAGAGATCTGCTCTCCCGAAGTGCCTTCAGGACCCTTCTCATGCTCCTTGCCAGCTAGCTGGTTTCTCACAGGCTCAGCCTGGACTGGCTCAGTGCAGAGCAACAGGCACAGCACCTGGGAGCAACTGGGTGGTGACAGCAGAGAAGTGGGTAGAGGCAGCGGAGGCGAGTTCCCCTCCCTGCTCACACTACATTCCCTTGGCCTGAACCTTGCACCAGTCCGGGCTGAAGATCTCCATGGGAAGCCTTCTGGAACCGGGACCTAAACACACACGCACACGCACACGCACATGCACACGCACACGCACACGCACACACGTTTTTCTTTATCAACATCTTCCCTTTTTCCCACTCAGTATACTTCTAGCAGAATTGTGAACTTTATCATATCTATTATTCCACTCATCATAATGGGTGTAAACTTAGCAAATCCCAGCTTAAATGGGAAATGAAACTTAAATGTTTAGTCCGAGGAAGCATCACAACCGAGCCTAAATACTTTAAGTTTTAAAAAATATTTTCATGATAATAATATACCATAACAATATAGTACCTTTCCTTTTGGTTATGAAGGAGCAATTCTCCTATATTTATTAATTCAGATAGTTAAACAGATATTTAAACTGAAAAAAAAAATGCTGTGAAAAGATCTTCTATACTTGGAAATCAGGCCTAGTATAGTGTAACTCCCAACACAACTTGGAAGGATGAAGGAGCCTTGGGTTTGCTGTATATTCCTAACTGAGGCAACAGAAACAGCTACTCAAGTAGGGCTAGAGAATATGTGTACCATTGTGAAATTTAACTAGTATAACTATAATGGCTAAAAAAGGAGTAAACAAATTCAATATGAGTACTTTAAAAACACATGCACACATACATGCCCATACATGTATATGTATATGTTTATACCCACGTACTTGCCACATAATTATAAGGAACTTAGGAGAAATATGACAAATTATAAATACTAACTTGAAAAAAAGACAAAGAGCCTGCGAGCAGTGGAAAAGATTCTCTTCTTTCTATAGTTCGGGTATTGATCAGTATAGATATTATTAATAATTACATTAATCATAAATGTTCCAAATGCTCCAAATAATGTGTGGAGATTTTATTTTCTGGTTAACAATGTAAAGCCCAACTGTATGTTGCAAGAAAGACTGTACTTTAAATAAAAATAAATATGAAGTTTAAGGAAACACAGGGAAAGCTACTGTATGCAGTATGAATGTGCAGAGTGTGTTTTATCCTCAGGCGAAGCGCTACTCAACGACTTTCAAAGGTTATACAAAGATATTTCAACCATAAGGATGAGCTTACCAGTCCTCATGATGAGCTAAGGAAGTTTAACTTACATGAAAATCTACCCTAGGAAAATCGACTTAATTACAGAAAGTGTTATGAGTGAAGTCTGAAGTAAATGTGAAACATCTAAGGAGAGGTGGAAAATCTGGGGGGTAATGGGGAGGTTTGAATCCTAGTATCAGTGGTGGTGTAGTTGACTACAGTGGTGGTGACTTACTCTAAGTAAACTGTCATAAATATATAAATAATTTTAATAAAGCAGTATATATCATCTAAACTCAAAGACAACCAGTATGTGATTTAGAATTAGTACCCATTTCTTTACATATCTTCATATTTTACTATATGACATGAAAAGAAACAAAGTAGAAACTATGAGGTCATTACTCATTTCTAAGAAAACTACATTTTTTTTTCTCTCAGTTTCCTCCTCAAAGGATGACATTTTAAATAGAAGAGGGAGAAGATAGTTTTGGAAAACTTGAATATTCAGATTCTCATACATAAAATGGCCGGGTGAGTAGAGTCTAACTTCTTCTGGTTACAGCTTATTCATCTTCAAAATTGGAGTTTAAAAAATCTATATTTGGGGACTGTGTTCGTTTGCTTGTGAACAATCAATGATAAAAATCTTAATAGTTGTCTCTGTCCTTCAATACCTAATAACTTGATGTAATTTCCCGTGTTCTTTCACATGAGAATTTAAGATTGAGCACTGAAAGTAAAGAGGACTAAAGCCTATGTCTTCAGAGAGAGCATTACGGTTTCAAAGAAAGTCTTTGTCTTGTGCTAACAACCAGATTTTCGTGTCCAGCTTCTGTCCTGCAGTGTCGAACACAGGAGCCGTAAGAAGGGCACAGATTGGAGAGGGTGGACCGTTTTGAGTAGCGCTTCCTTGGCCCCATCCCACAGAGACACCTCACAGCTGTATTTTCTGTATGTTCCCCGGCCCTCTGGCTCCACAGAACTTCGGAGAGAGCTCCCCAAGTGATCTAGTGCATTTTGTCACATATTTCACATGGATAGTGGAATGGGGGTGGCAGTTCAGAAAATTCCACTATAAAAAAGTACAGTATTTGCGTTCATCATTCTTACTTTTCTTCTGAATCACAGCTGTGATAAAACACTCCCTGGATACCTTTCTCCTTGTAATCTTCAAAATGACAGGTGGAAAGGAAGATCCACGGTCTTGAGAGCATTGTGGGAAAGAAAGTTTCCTTAAACCTATGGCAGTATTTTCTTTATAGACAAACACTTAAGGTTTTTACAAGATCGAAAGAGAACAAAGAGTCCAAAGGAAACTTCAATGATACACCAAACCAGGTCAGAGAAAGGTGGCTCTCTTTACCACCTATGGACAGAGAGCACTTCATAGCCAATGTATCAGCCAAACGCTGCCAACGGGATGGTTTGAACAACTCCTCTAGGGCCAATTTAAAAGGGTAAACATGAGAGAAGCTTTTATTAATGTTTCCCTCCATCACAAAGCAATTTCCCACTGTCATCTGGGCTTTTTACGATGGCCCACTAGCAGCTCGGGCCACTTTAGTTTGCCACTGACTGTGTTCTAAGGAGAAAAGGAAACAAATCAAATAATTAAAATAGTCAGAAAAATACCACTCCAGAGTGGCTTGATCATTTAAAATATTTATAAGAGCATGCTTTTCTAAACAGGGCAAAGGAGAGACGGAGAGTAATCTCCTCCGCTTATCAAAATGAGCCAGACACCACAATGCCGGTTCTGTCGGGATGCTAACTTTCTAGCTCTGCTGCGTACTCATTGCTGTGGGTCCAGCTGCTGCATGCCTTCAGATTCCTGGCTCCATGTCTCCAGTTATAATCTTGTGTCCTGATGCTCGCATGACTGTAATGCTTTCTGGTGGATTTAAAAATCCACACTAATTGATCATGGTGAGAAATGAAGAACATGACCATTCAGCCATTGGAGGGTTCTGGTAGAAATTAGGTTAAGCACCCTGCACCCCTGCCCTGCCCAGGGCCAATATCTCCCACACCTGTCAACCATCAAAGCTGGGTTTGCCAGGAACCTAGGAGTGAATGGCATGGACGCAGCTGTGGAAAATTAGAGTACCCCGAGGAGGTCCAGCGTGAAAAATGTGAACTCTTCAGTATCTCTGCAGGATGCAGGCTGATCCCAAGCAGTGATATTACAGGAAAGCAAGAGTGGAGGGAACCTCAGCGTTTTCAGTCTGACTTTCTCTTAGGAATACATAATATGTCAAATTATTTGTGTGCTTGTCTGTGTGTGTGTGCGCGCGCGTGCGTGCGCTTTCCTTAAGGTCCTTAGAGATTGAAGTGAGACAGCAAGTATATATTTATACGAATTTAGAACATATCTACACTTAAAATTTCTAGGAAAGGATTGAAGAAAGGATATACTGCTACAAAACCCTTTTCAGATATTTCCTTCACAGAGATGAAAATCATGAAATGAGTCATGAGACAAAGCTTAACAATTTTTATAATATCTTTTCCTCTAAAATGCATGCTAACTACAATGTGGCTGTCATACACAGTTGTTCTAGAAGGCTTTCTGTAGCCGTTACAGGGCACTCTCATCAAAAACAATTCATAGAACAAATAGTTTATTTACTCTTTCAGGTTATGGCTGGTAAGAAAGGGAAGCCGGGGCAGGAACTTAAGGCAGCAGTTTCAAGTATAAGCCAGAAAGGAACACGACTTCTGGTTTGTTCCCTCTTTCAACTCAGGTAGCTTTCTCATACAACTCACAATCTCCTGTCCACACTGTTACTGTGGGCTGGACCCCTCCTTATTAGTCAACTCTCAATTCCCTATAGACACAGTGACAGCTCGCCGATGTAATAAATTCCTTAAATGAGACTTTCTTTTTTTTCCAGGTGACTCCTCTACTTATTTAAAGCAGCCAATAACTAGCCACGACACTGGTGTTTTAAACAAAGGGTCTAAAATAAATAATTTGGACACATACATGCACATAAAGTTATCTGATCCGTTGGTCCAATAATGACAGTATTTTATTATTTGTCAATAGCTTCCTTGTTAATTTGAGCCTTAATTCTCATGCAGAATTGTATCTTACGTTTTTCAACATGTGACCACTATCTAACTACTTCTGTCATAATAGGTTCTCTTGTTCTTGCCTAAGTCCATAATATTTTAGGCCTTTGAATCTTGCCCAGTTTTACCTTGCTGTATAAAACAAAAGAAGTAAAACTGAATGAGGAATAGAGAGGTTATGCAGTGGGGAAGATATCAAAGGTGGGGACATAGAGAGACACTGGATATCCTGGACTCATTCAATCTCTTTAGTGGGTTAAAATGTAGATATTTCAAGCAATAAGGAAATATTAAGAGGAATTGGAGAGATGGCTCCATGTTTACAAGCACTGTCTGTTTTTCCAGAGGACCAGGGTTTACTTCATGGCTCACAACTGTCTGTAACTCCAGTTCCAGGGAATCCAGTGCCCTCTTTTGATCTCTAGAGCCACTGTACACATTTGGTGCACAGACATATGCATAAGCAAAACAGAAATATATATAACAAATAGATAGATAGACAGATAGACAGATGGATGATAAATTCAGAAGAGAGAATATTATCACAGGTTATTGTGCTTTCTTTCTGCACTGAGTAAGACTAAAAGAAAACTGAAACTAAAAGAAATCAGAAATATGTCTCCCAGCAATTAGATAGTGCCAACACATATTCTCTTTAAAGAAACAAAGGAAGGAAAATATCTAGTAGTCTGGTCTTTCTAATTGCACTTTAGTTACAGGCTCACCAAACCCTGCTTTAGTGTAAGAGACACAACCATACGTAATTAAACTAAAATCTCATTGTGCATGATCTGAAGCTCCAGAATTCCACAGGGTCATAACTTAATATCTCACACACTATCACCATCATTAATAGCATAGATATAATAAAATCCATTCTGAGAGAGAATGTTTCCCCCAGGCTCTCTATTTAGATGCAAAATTTTTGAAGAAGGGGATGAGAGCACTTGATGAGATAAGCATCAGATTTGGATCCACACTGTCACTCAAAACATATATATATAAAATTGTCATCTGAAAATTTAGGGAATGTACACAGAGAATTGACTCAGCAACTTTTCAATTCATCAAAATACTCTAAGCATCTCAGGAATAGACTTTGGTGCAATTACAGAGGCTAATATTGGATATCACAGAACCCATTTCATCTGGATCTGCAGAGTCTGCAAGTCCCGTTAAACCGTCCTCCCTGGGCTCTAGTGTATGCTGCCTGGGTCCTCACTCCTCAGCAAGATCCATGACATGGCCCGCAGAATAGAAAGTGTGTGTTGTCATTTTCTTCAATTCCACTGACGCTGACCTATGATTCTGGCCACAGCTCTGGACTCAGCTGTCTGTTTCCTTGTTTATTCAGAGACCATGAAGCTCTTGTGCTTTCACACGGGAATGCAGTGTTTTCGATATGTGTGTTTTCCACCACCTTGAAATCCACACTGGACAAGCAATGCACTTCACATATGCTTGTGTGAAGGCCGAGTTGGGAAACTTTATCCCAAACCACTTGTGCTCTAAGCACATTATATTAGTGAATTTTCTCTCCCTTGAGGATAATCCATACTTCTGGAGTATAAAAGCATGACTAATATAAAGAGAATACCAAATTGTAGTTTAAACAGAATGCTTAAAGGGAAGAATAGCCCATTTGAATCTTTGTTATACTATTGTTTTAAACCAATATTAACCATGGGGCATTTTTGATGAGTCTCCCTGTGTTGGATAACATTGTCAATTAGACAGAGTCTAGAATCATCTAGAATGAAATCCTCTCTGTGTATATCTGTGAGGTATTGTCTAGGTTAGCCTCTGGGCATGCCTGTTAGCCATTATCTACATGAGGTACATTAAAGTGGGAAGATCTACCTGAACTATGGATGGCACTATTCTACTGGCTGGTATCCTGAAATTCAAAAATTGATAAAGAGAGCTGACCATCTGCCTGCATCTCCTTCTGCTCCTAACTGGATGCATGATGAGAAAACTCTCCAGACTCTAGCCTTCACTTCTCTCCAACAATGAATGGACGGTCTCCCCAGAACTGTGTGTCACAGTAAAATCCTTGCTATTGTCTTTTCCAGGCAGTTTGTCATTGGGGGGAAAAAGACAAGTGACTAATACACACTGATAAAATGTAACAGGTTATCAACATCATCAATAATTTAGTAACGGCCACGTTCCATCCTCAACATGTAGAAATGCCAGCCTTATTTTTAGGCTTGAATTTCAAAACAATTGGCAGTACTGGTTGACAATTTCAGAAATGTTGTGGGGTCAGCTGTCTCCTTATCATTATTTTATGGTTTTGTTGTTACTGTTAGGTGTTCTTTGTTACTGTTGTTCTGTGTTACTTTTAGGTGTTCTTTTCAATTTCAGAATTTCTCACATGAGGATTTTATTCTATATTAATATTTTGATGTTTTCTTAACTTTGATATTAAGGTTTTTCTGGAAAATAATATACTACATCTTTTAAGGTTTATTTTTATTGTTTTAAATTATGTATAGAGTGGGATGAGTAGGGGTGTGCGCATATGAGTATAGGTGCCCACAGAATCTAGAAGAAAGCTAAAACGGGTGATATTTAGAAACGGTGCCTAGTCCGGCTTGTTCCCAGGCAGTCGCCATTTTCCTGCTGCTCTGACTCTGATCGTGGCTCCAGCTAGCTAGAAACACTGGCCCTGGCACCCCTGAGATGCCAGCGTGGTGGCTGGCTCTGCCAATCCACCACACTGCGTCCCCAAAGCTCGGCTGAACCCCAGACAATATCCGCCATCCTTGCAGTACCCAGTAGAATGCTGACTCTTTAATGCTTAAAGATTATCCAAGATTTATATATTTGGAAATGCTCAATTAACAAGATGCCCACACAATCCAATATCTAACCTTTTGATAGAAGTTGCTACCCAGGACAGCTTTCAATCCATCTGTGGTTCTCCATGGCTGCTCCTTCTCTTCTCTCCTCCGCTTACTCTCCTTCTCTCCTCCCGACTCCTCACTCTGCCTACCTTTTATACTGACCAATCAGTGAGCGTCACTGCAAATGTAGCAGTAAACATCCTGCTACAGAAAGCATTGGATCCCCTGGTGCAGAAATGCCAGAACCAAACTCTGGACCTCCCCAAGAGTCGAATGAATGTGCTGTTAACCACTGAGCCATCTCTCCAGTGCACACCTACTATTTTTAGAATGTCATAGTTATTGATAGATCCTTAATTATTATCATTTAAGATCTTAGGTTTTCATTTTAAAATGAATAAAATATAATAATTTTTACCATAGTAATATTGAAGAAATGATATCTGTCTTCCTGTGTATGTCAAGCTTTTAAAATGAGTGAAGAGGGTATATATTATCCAACAAATAAATGTTCAATAAATTTGACACCCTGCTCCCACCCCACCTCCTGACATGGGTTGGCCATAGAGAGGGTTTAAGGTTAGACTCTAAGGAAGATTCTAAATTTAGATTTTAAATGACATTAATAAAAAATTATCCAAGTTTCCACAGCAATGAGTAAGTGAATTCTGTTCCCTCTGTAAAACACACAAATGACAGAGAAAACAACAGTGATATGTACCGCACAATACTCCTCATGTATTTGTGAAAAGGCACAACCTCCCGTAAAGGCTAGTGTTACAAAATTATGTTACATATTTTAAAATCATTATATTTTAATTAGATAAAATATTAATTAAATTAAATATTAATTGGATATGTGAATTAAATAGTTATTTAACTAAAACAAATTAATTAAATAAAGTTTTAATTGATTAAATAGATCATTTTTATTTCTGCTCTCTCATAATTGTCAGTGTGATGTAGAGCATCCTTTTCCTGGAGATTCAATGTGGTACAAATGAGGACCTCAGCATCCTATCTCCATGCAAGCAAGCTTTTTATTTGCAGCCATTTTATCAGAGGATAAAACAAAGTCCGCTCAGACTTAGACCTTACTCTTGTTCTCTTTCATTGCTTCTTTTGAGGCTTATATTTTAGCTGCTAAAAGCTGGAAATAGATTTGGTGTAAGCTCTAGTTTTAAGGAGAAGGTCTCAAGCTAATTAGAAAAAGCAACCTGGTTCCAGATCCAAGAAGTGAAGTTATACTACGAATGATACAGCCTGTAGCAGGACATATTTGATAGACTGAGATCAAGTGAATTGCTTACAAGTCAAGTGGCAGCTCAGGAGTTTTTATACTTGGGAGGTTTGCATTACATGATACTGTAAAATTATACTTCAAAGAAACCGGGGCTGAATTGCACAAAGTGTTTTCACATAGAATTCACACAGTGAATTGCACATAGAGTTTTTATGTGGACACAGCGCTCACATGCATACACATACGCACAACTGAATAAATGCACAGCCATATTGCTAAACATAGGTGTTTCTTGATGGTGAGCAGATTGATTCCTTTTAAACAGGTCAGTTGAATGTGAAATTCACTAGAAACAATTCTTAGTTCAGCTTCAGAGTTAAGAGCACTAATATTGGAAAACATAGCTTTTCAATCTTGTCTTTTCATCTCTTTGTGATCATAAGTTATGGCTGAGACTCCTGAAATAGCTCCTTTTCCAAAGCATAAAGCTTATCACTGTCAATCATTTTCCTGCACTTTGGTGATTACTCATTTAGCTTGTATGAAATCCACTGTCCTGGCTGCGATCCACAAACTCTGCATGTACAGTTTCAGTGTAAAAGTCTTCTGCATATCACCTGTTTGGACTCTGGTGTCCATCTTTCTGTATTCCCCAGCTTGAGTTCGAGTCATGATTCCACATCTAACTCTATAATATTGAACAAAACTGAAAGGTTGTTCACTGACATTTTCCCATGTTTGAAATAGAACTACAATCATTCCTACATGATAGATATGACAATTTACATAGAATTCCAAGAATGTTGTGCAGAACATAGTGAATACTAAGTAAGTTATGCCATAATTAACTATCTATCTTTGAGTCATTCTAACCTATGCCCTTCATTCACCAGGGTTGTTTATCCAATATTGAATAAGCCATGTTGATGTATATGATGGTATTTCTTTGTATTGCACTATTTGATATCTCTTTCTTTTCTAAGCTATGTCCTAGTTTGACTTAGGCCTCTGTCAGTTACTATGAAGAGTTGAAGATTTCATTCTATATGCAAGCTAACAAGATAATTTGGGATCATGTTATGAGTCAAGGAGAGCCAGTTGACATCTGAACAATCTTTGGGTTACACTACAGGAGAAGAACCCTGAGGTAGCAAACCTAACTTTTTACATTGAGCAATAAGCATCTCTATTTTTCCTGCCAAAGAAGGCACATCATCATATAAGACTTAGAATATTACAAACAGCTTCCTGACTCTGTAATAAATACTTGAGATAATTAGTCTAGAACACAAAGGTCATTTGCTTTCCTGCTTGAAGTTTCTCCTCTGTGATGAGGTTCACTCAGTGCTTTTAAAGCAATAAACAAAGTGTGTGGGTGAGGAAAACTGCTCATATAACAGAATTTAAAAAAGAGGAAAATGGTCTGAGGTCCAAGTACTTTGTGGAAGAATCACAGTCACCCAAAGATCTACTCAACCCTCATCTCCATAAAACTCTGCAGAAGCCATCTTCGGGAACCAAACCTCTAAC
This sequence comes from Grammomys surdaster, assembly GCF_004785775.1. Classification (NCBI taxonomy): domain Eukaryota; kingdom Metazoa; phylum Chordata; class Mammalia; order Rodentia; family Muridae; genus Grammomys; species Grammomys surdaster. The sequence continues at coordinate 454,623 of NW_021620536.1, read as the reverse complement.
ACAAGGATCTTTCTTGGCAATCACTCCAAGGTATGTAGTATCTATAGCTACTAAGTCAAACCTCTATACAAACATCACTGAAAAAATATGCCTGAGACAATCTCAATCCCTGTTTCTGTTAAGAAAATGTAAAGCGTGGGTCCAGTTGGATGGACTCTTCAGATAAGTGCACTTGCTGCCAAGTCCAACAACCTGAGTTCAATCTCCAGAATATACGAGGTAGAATATACGAGAGGGAATTCCATAAAGTCTTTGTTAGACCTTCACATGCACATTGAGAACATGCACAAATACATGCACACAGACACACAGACATGGACACATGCACAATAAAATTATTTTAATTATTAAAAAATGATGTAGAATAGCTGACTTAGTTAGGGTTTTGCTGCTGTGATCAGACACCATGACCAAGGCAACTCTTATAAGGACAACATTTAATTGGGGCTGGCTTTCAGGTTCAGATGTTCAGTCCATTATCATCAAATCAGCAGCGTGGCAGTGTCAAGGCAGATATGAGGCTGGAGGGGCTGAGAGTTCCTTCCACCTCTTGTTCCTTAGGCAGCTAGGAGAAGAGTAGCTTCCAGGGAGCTAGAATGAGGGTCTTAAAGCCCATGCCTGCAATGACACACTTCCTCCAACAAGGCCAAACCTCCTAATAGTGCCACTCTCTGGGCCAAGCACACTCAAACCATCACATTCCAGTCCCTTGGCCAAGCATATAAAAACTATCACAATAGCTCAAGTAGAATGTGTTCAGAGAGTTGTCTCCCAATGGTGTCAACAAAAATTCTTTTATTCTGTACTTCTTTGTGAAAGGGTTATTGATTTATATGTACCACACCTGAACACATATTCTCTATTCCTTACTAATTACCCAGTTCTTAGTATATGTTCTTACACATAATGGTGCCTGAATTATTTCTGAGTAAATTAGAAAGTGTAGGATAAACAACATAAATTCTATTCCTACCATTTTTATGGTATAACTTTTAATCTTATTAGCATCAAATTGACAAACACTTCAAAAGGCATATACCCCATGAAGAAAGTGCAAATCTAACTGTAATGTGATGGATTCCTTCAGAATGATATAAAGGAAATTGTATTATGTAAAAATACACCACATACCGACCAATGTGAGCAACATTAGTGTGGAAGGGTACAGAACTGCAATGCAAAGTGACTTAACAATCTCCATCAACAGAGAAACATCAGAAGCCTTCCTAATACAGTATGCATTTGATCAATAACAATTTATCATATATATGTGTGTTTGTATGTGTTTCTATGTGTGTGTACAAGTATAATGTTTTTTCAGTCATAATGAAGGATCAAATTATATTGTTTGTTGGAAAAGAGATGCAACTGGAGACCATTACATTAAACATAATAACCCAGGTATCCAAGGGCAAATATCATGTACTTTTTCTTATTTGTGGGCCTTAGAATTTTCTTTTTGTGCATAAATGTACATAAATAAAACATAGCTATATAAAAGCACACATGTAATGTGAAGGAAGAAAATAGCCTGGGGATCGGTGAGGCAGGAGTATGTGAGTGGGTGGAGGAGCACCCTCATAGAGTCAAAGGGGAGGGGGAAGAGGGAAGATGGGATGGGGGTTTTGTGGAGGAGAAACTAGGAAGGGGGATATCATTTGAAATGTAAATGAATAATAAAAATAAAATATTTAAAAAGAAAAAAAGAGCAGTGTGTATTGGACGGGGCGTGGATTAATGTGTAAGAGTGGGGAGTGTAACTCTTTCGGTGTTCCTGATCTAACTTTAGAGAAATCGTCCTCATGAAGCACTTGCTTTTGCATACTGAACATATAAAATCAAAATAAGCATTCAATAAGGGTGCAGCTGTGATTTCTATGCCCAGTGAATATGAAGAATAAATATTTAAGTGTCCATAGGAATGTAATTTTTTGTTTGTTTGTTCATTTTTCCCCTCGGTTTTTGTTTGGTTGGTTGGTTTTTGGGGTTTTTTGTTTTGTTTTTATTTTTAGATAAAATTTCTCTGTGTAACACAGCCCTCCCTGTCCTAGAACTTGATCTGTAGATCAACCTGACACTGAACTCACAGAGATCAGGCTGACTCTTCCTCCAGAGTGCTGAGATTATAAGCATGGACCTTTAATCCAACACACCTGGCAATAGTGATGTATTATTATATTGTAAGCTATATTCTATAAAATATACAGATAATTCATTATTCATGTAGTTAAACATCCTACAGGTCTTATAGAAATCAACTATTATTATTTCATTGGTTTTTGTAACTAATCCAACAACGTTTACTTTCTGTTTCAAATCCTCTATTGTTTATACTTGACTATTAGTTATTAACCATCAAATCCAGCTAATAAGCAACTGAGAAATTTTGTTTATGTTTTAATAATAGCACAGATTCACCATACAAATTTTGTATTTATTTTCAAAGCTGACTGAAGCTAACAGTCAAGTTGGTAATAGAATATATTTGTCTTTGTGAGATTTAGGATTATACACATCAGTTTTGTCACCACAGACACAGACTAATTTTTAAAATGTTACTAACTCATTAGATTACAATAGACAACTATGTAATAATGTAGTGAGTTTGATAGCCCGATCCTGGAAACGATGGTCTCTGTGTTATTCGGTTGTCTGGAAGATTCCTGTTAATGTCAGAGATGGTTTGCGGATCACTCGGTGCTGTTTACAAATAGTTAACCAACAATTCTCACAGCTGCTCAAAAGTGAGGATTCATGAAGACTTACGCAAGCAGGGTAAAGTCTTCCCAGCACAGGTGAGCTAGAAAAGGGGGGCAGCAGCAAGTGCATAGCCAATGAGAATTTTAGTCCATCTCATCCTGAAAACAATAAAAGCTGGGAAAAGAGGACAGAGGCCCTGGGTGCCCAGAATTAGAAATGTAACTCAGATCAACAGTGCCTGGCATTTAATGAAGACTGTTTTACAAAATTAGCATATTTTAAAATAGAGTGTAAGAATCAATTGTGCAAATATTATCTAGCTGTATAGATAATATTTGAGAATACTTTTAAATATAATATATATGTATATATACATATACACATACACATACATATACATATATTATGATTTGAGCAATTTAACAATGAATTTAAGCATCAGATATTATTTTTTCCTACGGAGTTCTTCATAGGGTCACAGGTTGGAAGACATTCAATATAATATTTTCCAGAGATCTCGTTAGTTGTTTTGTTTCAGGCTATGAAATTGATCAGACCCAAATCTCCACTAAAAAGTATCTCTGTATCTAAAAACCGATATTATACTTTTCCAAGACAAGCATCTGTTATAAAATACAGAGGTAAAACTTACAGAGAATAAACAGTAAGATCTATATGCAAATGTTTTGCTCATGAGACTTCAAAAAACTTAAAAGTACAGGATCCACAAAAGACAGTAAATGGAGTTGTAGAACCTTATGAAAATTAAAAGTGGATTCTACCAAATCCCTCATTAAGAGAAGACAAAGATGAGCCACAAGGTGGGAGAAAATATCTGGAAAGCATGAGTTTTTCTGAATCTGTAGATGCAATGTAAAAAGAATCCAACAGTTATCAACAAAGAAATAAAACGTCTAGGGTAGTAACAAGAAAAGAAGTTCTCACATACAAAACAAATATTGTATCAAGTAATCTACGGACATGGCAGAGAAGCAGATGGACCAGGTGCTCAGCCTTATTTGTCATCTGGGGGATGTGATTGGAACATGTAGAGTTTACGCTAGTAAAAATATTTTGCATAATATTATGGTGGCAAATTAATTATCCAACTGATTTTATGCAACTTTTTAGTTTCTGCAGTGGTGTAGCCACTGTTGTCCTGCCTATATTTAAGTAAACTCAATGGGGTGTCTTTGTTTTTTCTTTTTTTATTGTTGTTGTTTTTTTTTAAGATTTATTTATCCATTTTAGGTACATGAGTACACTATCTCTATCTTCAGACACATAAGAAAAGGGTGGCTGATGGTTGTGAGCCACCTTGTGGTTGCTGAGAATTGATCTCAGGATCTTTTTTTATTGGATGATTTATTTACATTTCATATGTTGTCCCCTTACCCCATCCCCCACCCACCTAGGGACCCCCTATCCCCTCACCCCTCCTCCTTCTTCTCTGCAGATGTAACCCATGCCTACTCCCACCTACTCCCACCTCCCCACCCTCAAATTCCCACCCCCTGGAGCGTCCAGCCTTCATGAGGTCAAGGATCTCTTCTTCCACCTATGCCCAGCAGGGCCCTCTGCTCTTACATATATAGCTGAAGCCCTGGATCCCTCCCTAAGTGCTCCCAGGCTGGTGGTTTAGACCCTGGGAGCTGTGGTTTGTTGGTATTGTTGCTCTCCTCATGGGACCACAAACCCTTTCAGCTCCAATGGTCTTCACTCTTAACTCCTCGATCTTTGGAAGAGCAGTCAGTGCTCTTAACTGCTGAACCATTTCTCCAACCCAAACTTAATAAGTTTTAAGGAAAGAAAAAAAGAAAAGGACAACAACAACAACAACAAAAAGGTATGAAAGTAGAGAAGGAAAGTATTGTGACGATGGTTTTCAGAGAAAGTGGGAGGGGAAGCAAAGGGATAAAGACAGAGAAAATGACTAAAATATATACACACATGGAAATGTTGAGAAAGCAATGAAGGGCCTCATGTAACATTTAAAGCACACGCCCCCAACAGAGTGTCTGCAATCTAAAAACAGACCTTTCATGACACTGAAACCTTCAAGGATGTGTGTCGTGTGACAATCTTCTGCATCATTACAAACATAGGGAGCAACTTCTGAACATAGGTTGGGAATTGTTAAAACTACTGTTAAAAGTTTAAAGTGCTTAACATGGAGTTATGTCCTTGCAGTTGGATAAAATACCCCATGGAAAAGACATAAACCATTGGCAGTTAAACCAAGAAAAGATATATTTCAGAATATAAACATGTGCAGTGTCTATTACTATTAGAAATGACGTCAAATAAATATAAATTATCCAATGACACTGAGAAACCCTGCAAGTGCTTGCTCATAAAATCCTACAATGGACTGGCTGTGGTCATTTGAGATATGAACATCAGTTTTGGCCCTAAGACTTCCTAACTCAGTATATAAAATTATAACCTGGTAAACTGGGCATAGTGATGCATGTTTCATACATACATACATACATACATACATATGTGTGCATGCATATATGTGTGTATGTCTGTGTGTGTGTGTGTGTGTGTGAATAGTATATATTAGACTTACTAAAATCGGAACAGTTTCCAGTTTGTTTTCTAAGAGCAAGTAATTTCAATGTATCAATAAATAATACTTCAGAAATACACCAAAATGTTAGTACTTATTAGGTGTCTAATGAAAATTTAAATTTGAACACTTTATTTTATTGCTTTACGTGGGAATTCAAAGTTCTACAGACAGAAAAAAAAACCCATGCGATCCCCTCACACCCCCAGAGAATTTCTCTTCGATGTGGTCGAGTCAAAAACAGTAAAACAAAGGTGTTTGCACTAGTAGATCCCAGACCCGTGAAGACTGTGATGCTAGGGACCTCTTTTCAGAGAACAACATCTAAGGGAGTCCCAGTCCCTAACCCTGTGACCTCCTACCACGCTGGGAGACAGCACAGCCTCCACACTGAGTTCCGTTTGTCATTTGTTGACTTTATTTACTGGAAAGCAGAATGGAAGTAGCTGGGGACATTGCTGACATGTAAGTTGTAACTATGGGAGAATGCAGTGGCCTGGATCCTATGATGCAAATAAACCACACTGCTGTCTCCATCCGGTAAGCAATGCAGGCAAGAAATCTGTGCTTTGGGGACTAGAGTTGGTTGTGATATAGGAAAGTTTTCTGTAGATGTATGTTTTTACCTAATAAGCATAAAATACAAAAGCTATATTCCTCTTAAAGCATCTGGTTGAAAGAGTAGACATCTAATCATCATATTCCAAGTGGGAAAGGCTGCATGCATTTTTTTTTTTTAGAACGTAACATGTTTTTAAATTGTAGAGTTTATCCTCTGTGAAAAGTAAGGTTACAATAAAAGCTAAGTTGAACACTCTTCAAAATGGAGCCCCAGAAGCTACTGATGGAGCCTCTTTTCTGGATGTCTGAGACAAACACATGGACAGGCCAGACGACTAGAGACTTGGGACACATATCCGCAGGTACTCGGCTCCTGGTTTTGTTTGTTTGTTTGTTTGTTCTTTTTTTTAATAATTTTTTTATTGGATTTTTTTTTTACATTTCATATGTTGTCCCCTTACCCCATCCCCCACCCACCCGGGAACCCCCTATCCCCTCACCCCTCCTCCTTCTTCTCTGTGGATGTAACCCCTACCTACCCCCCACTCCCACTTTCCCTCCCTCAAAATTCCCACCCCCTGGGGCATCCAGCCTTCATGAGGTCAAGGATCTCATCTTCCACCTATGCCCAGCAGGGCCCTCTGCTCTTACATATATAGTTGAAGCCCTGGATCCCTCCCTAAGTGCTCCCAGGCTGGTGGTTTAGACCCTGGGAGCTGTGGTTGGTTGGTATTGTTGCTCTCCTCATGGTGCCACAAACCCTTTCAGCTCCTTCAGTCCTCACTCTAACTCTTCCATTGAGAACCCCATGATCAGTTCAATGGCTAGTTGTGGGCATCTGCCTCTGAATATGTCAGACTCTTGAAGGCCTCTGAGGAGACATCCATATCAGGCTCTTATCAGCATGCACTTCCTGACTTTCACATCAGCATCTACCTTTGGTGACTGCACATGGGATGGATACTCATGTGGAAAGGTCTTCAAATGGCCCCTCCTTCAGTTTCTGTCCCTCACTTTGTCTCCATATTTGCTCCCTTGAGTATTTTGTTGCTCCTTCTAAGAAGAACTGAATCACTCCCACTTGGTCTGCTTTCTTTATGAGCTTCATGTGGCCTGTGAGTTGCAATTAGGCATATACCCAGAAGATGCTCGAACATATAACAAGGACATATGCACAACTATGTTCATAGCAGCCTTATTTATAATAGCCAGAAGCTGGAAAGAACCCAGATGTCCTTCAACTGAGGAATGGATTCAAAAAATGTGGTATATTTACACAATGGAGTATTACTCAGCTATTAAAAACAATGAATTCGAGAGTTTCCTAGGTAAATGGATGGAACTAGAAATCATCATCCTGAGTGAAGTAAGCCAATCACAAAAGAACACACATGGTATTCACTCACTGATTATCCGATATTAGCCCAGAACCTTGAAATGCCCAAGATGCAACTCACAGGCTGCATGCATTTTTAAAGCAATCCTGAAGCAGAATGCCAGCTTCCATTGAAACTGCTAAAAACAAGGACTCTATCCTCTCTCTCCCATTTGGAGTCTGGCACTTTTCTGTGATGTCTCTACTGTCTGTGGAGCAGTTGTGTTTTATGTTCTCACTTACCTGCTCATTCAGAACCTTGGGGATTCCTTTGAGTTGCTGTGATGTTTGTTATGTCCAACATTTTATATAATCTGGCTAATTTTGTCTTGTTTCCTTTCGGACTCGGTTTCTCTTAATATCCGATAATTGTGGAGAATCTGATTTTCTACTAGTTGGATTCGCTCATTTCAGAATTCCATTCTCATTGAATTCTTAAAAGTTCTAGGGTCACATGGTATTCTAGATGTCTCTTCTAAGAGTTTGTGGAAGAAAAGTTTAGTGTGTAGTGAGAAAACTCAAATGACAAGTTCAAAACAAAGACAGGGCTTCTAACGTGAATACCCTGGCATACACACCTGCCAGATTTAAAAATTAATCAAGAAGGTCACTACCACAGTTTCCTAGCTCTGTCCTGTTCTATTTCATATGTATATTGTAGTATTAACTGTGTATTATTGTGATCCCAGATGTCATCAGTTACTGAAATTCAGGGAATAGATGGATGCGTTTAGCAGTAGTTCACTCATGTAGCTTTGATATGAATAATTGATTATTTCAAAATTTTTAATTTGAGCACATTATGAAGTTTTATTATTTGAATTTATAATTGAGATATAGTAATTTAGTTTGTATTTTCTCCCTTTAACAGAGTTAATAGTGTGTGTTAAAAATGCAATCTTAGCTGATTTGAGGGAACACCTCCAATTTAGTTACATATTAAAACTGATTTGATAAGAATGACTTTTATCATAGTTCTCTGAATTTTCATATGAGATGCTACTAATTACAAAGACAGTTCATTAACACGGTTTACATTCGTCAACATAACCTAAATTGTCTAGTGAATAGAGGTAAACTCCTTGTGACTTTGAAAAGATTATACATAAACACATATAATTTAAAGCAATAACTAAAATTAGAATGTCACAAGCACTCTGGCCATCAAAAAGTATGCTGAAAAGTAAGAAAATTGGCTAAGTGGTGGCATTGTTTCTCATCTATGGAAGTGAGTCCAGCGTGCTATCTCCACTATCTACGTGAAGCACAGTGGGAACCTTTTGATATATAAGGCCTCCCATTTGCAGAGAGTAAAATTCAACAGATGTTTTGTCATCAGCTTGCCTTGCACTTGCAACAGAGGGCAGAAACTTAAGGTAATTTCTGTTTTGTGTTATTTCAGTGCTGATTCCAAACTATTGATATTTCAAAATTCTAATTTACAAGTGTGTACAGATCACATCACAGATCAATATCATATGTTTGTGTTGACCATGCTATCTATCCAGTTAGTAAATATTTCCTTAAATAAATTCTCCAATTTTTATTTTTTCTTTCCTGTTTACAACAAATACAAAATATAATGTACCTAATTTCTAGGCATGTAAATACTTTGTTCTAAAAGAAACATGTATTTTGAGTACCTTTTTTGGTTATCTTATTGGAAATATTTTTCTAATTTCTCTTTGGGAGTGAATTTTATATTGACAAACTCTGTGTGTGTGTGTGTATGTGTGTGTGTGTGTGTGTAGGGGTGATAACACTTAAAGTGTTTTGATTCTTCCCAGTAACTGAATGTTGTCTGTCACACACACACATACACACACACACACACAAACATGTTTGTGTGTTCAGAAACACAGAATCCAAGCTTAACAGCTGTTATATGGACTATGAATATAATTCATGCAGGATTATATATAAACACATCTTCTGTTTTTCCTATCTGAGAAAAGAATTTTGAAAAGCCAAACAAATAAAATGAAAAAAGACTAATAATTTTAGTAACTATAACCAAAAGAGGGTCACTTAGATTTCTTCTTTAATGGACAGAAATATGTCTACTAAAATAAAAAATAGAGGTGAAGATTATTCCCTAAACTTGAGTTAAAACACACTACCTCATGGCGGAAACTTCCATGAAGAATAACATAAGATACTCCCAATTACATATCAATAAAGAAGCTTCAGATACATTGGAATGCTAGAATTTGATATGAAAGTAAAGAGATATCCAGGGAAAGGGCTCAATTCCTGTATCAGCTATCAACAGGAATCATGTCAGATAACAACAGTGGCATAGCATCACATATAATTAACCACTTTTAAAGCGTTTTGCTTTTCCTGGTTCTCCATGGTGCGGTGGATGCTGAGGACCACTGCCATGCCATGTTTAGGGTAACTTCTGTCTCATTTTGTGCTCCACTGCTACAGAACAGACCTCTTTATAAACCCGAAAGGAACCCCTTTTTTCAAATATTCCTTCGCAATCAATAGGTCACCTTTCCCTCTTGCATTTCTTTCTCTTTGCTTTAATGGGACTTTTAATAAATCACTCTGTGTTCTTATACTTTTCTTGGTGGAGCTTATAATTTGACATCTAGGAAATTATTGCCAACACCAATGTCAAGAAAATCTGTCCTCTCTCCTATGAGTCTTGTACTGAGATTTTTTATCCACTTTGACTTGATTTCTAGATTTGTGTAAGAAAAAAGTATATTGTCATTTTTTTTATGTGGAAATTAGTATCTTACTGAAGATGCAACCTTTGCCTTATTGCTTTTCTGGAGCCCTTCTTGATAATTAGTTTTCTATATGATTAAACCAGAGCATTTCCTAGTCCATAAATATAATGTGTACTTTGATGCTTTTAAATTTATTGCAAGTACCATATTCTTTTGATTACTATAAGCTTTCTAATGTAATTTTCAATTAGAAAATGTGATACCTTCAACTTTGGTTTTATTTTCCTTAAAATTAGAAGTAAAGCCCACAAGCCAAGCAAATACAAAAATGGACCAAAGATTCTGAGAGAAATTGCTGCAAATGTAACTTAAAGTAGTAATTGGTCATATGAACATTCTTCGAATCACTTATTAGTAAAATGAATCAAAATCATTACAAAAATATCATCTCAATCCCATTAGAAGATCTTTTGGCAAAAAGACAAGACATAAATGCTGCCATAGTATAGAACAGAGAGACTCTCAGCAATATTGCTAGAAATTTAAATGATCTGATTTGTGAAGAATGAAACCAATAGCTTTAGTTTAAAATATGAAAAGTTACTGAACAACTGTCTTCTTTGAAATACTATTTGTGTGTCTAATGACCTGAAGAAAACCCATAGGTATCCATTGATAGAAAAAGTAACTGCACACCACACGTATGTACCCACATCATCAGGGTTATTATGAATACATGCACCTATCGTATATGTGTGTGTGTGTGTGTGTGTGTCTGTGTGTGTGTGTCTGTCTGTGTATTTGTAAAATGGAATATTATTATGGGCAAATAATTAAGTATAGAAATTGCAGAATATACTGAAGATCTCACATATAGCATGTGGAAAAAATGTTAAAGAAGACAGTGGTGAAAGAGGCAGAGGAAAGAAGGAGGTGAGGCTGGCTAAAGCATCCAGAGTAGCCACTAAGCCTCATGTCTTATGTACTGTGCCACAGAAAAATAATAAACTATGCATTTCAGAATAGCTAGCATGGAGGATTTTCAGTGTTACCAACACAAATTAAAATAAATATATTATACATGTTTTGAAAACTAGCACATCAACTCCCAATATGTGATATTTTGTCCACAGACAAAGGAAAATATATACAAATTAAAAGGAGGTTAGCCTCGTTGGGTTTGGGGATAGGAGAAAGAATAGAGCAGCTTATACATTGCAACGTTATGGAATGAGAAAGTCAAACTATCCAGTATGCACCATCAAACACGTAGTTGATAACACTGCACCAAATTCAGGATGGTGCTGAATGAATAAATTAAAGCTGCTTGTTCCATACTATGTGTTAAAAGGTATGTTAATTTGTCCCACTACAGGAATAAGTTTACTACTAACACATTCTACAACATCATGTTACATACCTAAAACACATATAATAATGTGATTACAAACATAAAATAATCCTTGGAGTTAATGCCACACATGTAGGCAAACTGTTATAAAATTTTCTTAACCCGAGAAAAGAATTAAAATATTCAAATTTAGAGAATAATTTTCAAAGACTCTATGGGATTGAACTGCACCAAGGACTGCAGAGAACTCAAAGAAATCTATCTGTAAAGTCAATATACACAGACCCCCTGCAAATTCTACACTGTCACCTTTACCTCTGCCTCAGACCTTTCATTGCTTTAATGCCTACATTTGAGAGAATTCTAAATTGCTATAAAATTACCAACACAACACAATGCTGGACACAGGATAAACAGCTCTGTGAGAAACTCGAAAAAAATGATGCTCTTTTGAAGAAAATCTCTGTCAAAACTTTGTTTTGTTTTCTTTACTGTGAATCTCTAAGGTCTCTAGTGAAATTTATATCATGTCAAAAGTGAAAAAAAAACGGAATAGTGATTCTTTCCCCCTCATAACTTTCATGAGTAAAACTTCCATCTCTCTCACAAAGGGAAAGAAAAGTCACTGATAATAATTTTTAACTTTTTCCCATGAGACTTCAGTGGGGCAGATTAGGGTAAAGGCATGTGATGAGAATAGTTATTCATGTTTTATCCCCATTGCTTATTAAATAATGTCTATTTAAACCAGTCCAGTTAAATGTAGTTGAAAAGAGTGCATCTTGGTAGGTTAAGTTTTCAAACTTATTCCACATGGATTAGAACCACAGAAAATACTTGTAATAGTTCCTTTTTAACCACACACCTGGAAGGAAGTGTATTAGAAAACATTTGAAGTTTGTTATTGATCTGTAGTCAGAGAGTGCTGAGAATAAGCTTATAAATAACATTCTTTAATTGTAAAAGATAGTCCATGAGCCAACTGGTTCAAGTCATTTAAATATATTACACTGTGCCTACCTCTCAGTAATTATACCAATTAGATCAAAGAGCCATTTATCAGGGTGCCAATTAAGTAAATCCCACACTTTCTGGAACTTAAGAAAAAAAACAAGTTAAATTAGACAGAGCAAGCAACCCTATATCTGCAAGTATAGTTGGATCTTGGTCATGTAAGGTGAGAGTAATTTAGACCACATTTACGGTTTTATCTTGCAACCAGTAGACATTATTCACTATTTCCACTGCCATGTCTACATGAAAATCAAGAAAGTGTGCCTTGAGTCTGATCTTCAGTGTTGCTTGAGAGTTGATTTCTATGTGCATTTTTCTTTTACTACTCTCTGAATCTAAAGGTTAGTTCATGTAAGAGTCTCAGCTTGGTAAACATGGAATGCAGGCTGAGAAAGTGTGTGGGATTCTCATAATTTCAAAATTTTCAGAAGATGAAAATGATTGAGTTCACAATTAACTGGAACTTAATAAAAAGTTTAAAAATCTTTTAAATTTCTTATAGTAAATATTTATTTTTGAAATGAATCATAATTATTCTTTAATTTATGAAATCTAAAGAACTTTTCTAATGTGTATTTTAGAGAGCCAATAAAGAGCTATAATATTATTTAAACAAATATTTAGACATTCTCTATAGACAGTCTGCAAGTGACTTCACATAGTGGCACCATTCAATAGTGCGCCAGGCTTGAAAAGTGCAATGAAATCAATCTTCCACCAACCTTCCAGTTTATGTGTCAGAACTGAGAACTGACATTTAGAGGATTATCATTACATAGTAATAAAATGTGAGGTGAAAAAGCTAAAACAGAACAACGTGCTGAAATATCTCTGAACTTCCCCTGTAGTATCTAAACTGCCACACGTCTGTGAACATGGCTTGTACATCTATGGACTTAGGAAGATATTTGCCCTTGCTAAAATACACAGACTTGGTCTTCACGATTCTCCAAACAAACTTAACTATTTACAAAACCCTTTCGTTGTTTCTGCCACTATAAGTATCAAAGAATGATTTAAAGTATGTGGAAGCATGTGCACAGGTCACATGTAGTCTCTGCCACATTTTACGTAAAGACTTACCTGTGGAAAGGGGAGAAACAAGTTTCCTGTAAGTACTTTGGGATGGAAGAGCGTAAAAACAGTTTCTCTAAGCTATATGGAGTGTTGGTATTCATCAAAGAATTCTTTTACATGAGTAACACACTAAGACACTAAATAGTTGAAAGAATAATTTTCACATTGCATCTTTTCATGATTAAGCAAGCCATTACTGTAGATGTCAGTTTAAATTTCTTTTTCTGAGAAAAGTATGCATGTATGTATGTATGTACATATGTATGTACATACGTATATATATATTTATATTCCGTTAACAGAGTTCTTACTTTTGTAAACATATTTAAGTCAGTTTTCACAGGTTACGAAGAGGTAAGAAGAATTAAAGTCTTGACTAAATTTGATACAACATATATAATGAACAGACATGACAGGGAAATTTAGCTGTGTGGTCCTCTAATTGAGAACACATTTTATATATCAAACCAGAAGAGCTTATCATAATGACTGATGGAGGATCACAAGAAAAAAAATAGTACAATAGTTATCATATCCAAAATAAACACATCCATAATTCCAGGTTTTCTAGTTAAGGTTCCACTAAACTGTAAATTACACAGAGACAAACTAGTTTATTTATAAACCCCTGGGTAAACATGTTATGCTTAATTGCATCTTATAAATGTTCCCCTCAACATCTGTTTACTCTTATGCATTACACTGATAGAGAACTTACCATGTATTTGAGGACCTACAACATACACAGTACTTGCCACATGTTTTCAAGGAATATGAACGTAAGACAACCTAATTTATATCAGCTTGAAATCTAAAAGAAAGGATGAGACATATTTATATACACATGGCAGAATACACTAAGCACAGGCTGTTCTAAGAAAATTCTCTTGAAGCAAGAATCACTTTAGATGTTGGAGGGAAAGTAAGAACAATGGCCAAAAGTGAGTAACTCTGCTTTCTAAGTTCCTGATTCTGTCTTCCCTGACCCTCTTCCCTCATACTCTGAAGCTTGTGATTTGAGCCAATGAGTTTCCCTAACTTGGTATGTAGCTGTACTAATTTGCAAGTCCAAAGACCACTTTGTAATGTCTCTACTCTTAAAGTCCAATCTGGTAATATTTCTGTAATTATAATTCTCTTTAAGACACCGGGTTTGAGTCATTGTATAAAAACTGTAAGCATGCCAGAGGGGTTGGCTCTTCTGAGAGTTGGAGGATTAATTTCCACACAACTGATAAGGTTAAATCCCAACAGTGGAAACCCCAGCCATTCTTGAATGCTGTGAGCCTCAGATTCTTGAGCTTGGCCTTCCTTGATGGTGTTAACTTTCCTGACATAGTTCCAAGGGTAATCATTCTAGAAAAGATAAAGAAGTAAATGAACCAGTGGATCTGGCTTCTGGGTTATCAGCAAGCCTTAGAAATAACAGACCTTTGTCTCTTATCATACTGCTTGAGAGATGAGAGTCAGACCTACCAAGCTTCAGAATGAAGGTCATACATTCAATGTTTTAATGTACCAATAAAGTTGTAGAAGACAATGTGGATTCAATTATTGAAGCCACTCTTGGAAACGATATTTTGTCACTCTGAACGTTAAAGATAAAATGTATCTGTTTCAAAATATAACTATCAAAAAATACTGGATGCCAGGACTAGTGGATCATGCTTCTGATCCCAAACTTTTGGAGGATGAATTTCAAAAATAGCCTAGACTGCTAAATAAGACCATGCCCCTAAACAATAGAAATGCTTGAGAGAAGACAATACTTTAGTTTTATTATTTTACTGCATAGTTTACTATTAAGACATTATTAATCAATGTCAAATACTTTAAAGCACTTGCAAGCTTCATTTCATTCAGTGTTCATAATAATCTAAAGAGGTAGATGTTATTGTTTTTCTTTTTGATAGATGAAGTAATTGAGCCTTAGAAATACTATGTAATTTGTTGCTTAATTACTGAAGTTCACTATTCTATAGTAATTCTTTAAATGCATTCAGATCATGATTATACCAATCCTGTGAAGATGAGAATATGAATTTTCTCCAGTAAAATGGAAGCCTTGAGTTATAAAATTGTTATCAGAAGGGTACATGACTCTGTATATACGTGAAAATTCACTCACAGTAACAGGAAAAGTATTGCATTTGTTGCAAAAGAAAAATAAAATTTGTCAATATACATGGAAACAATTTTGTTACTTTGATAAGAAAGTCTTATGTTTATGATTGCAACCATTTACAAAACAAGGGCAAGAAGAGAGCTGAGACATTTTCCTCAAGTTCTGCTATTGAACTAATTGATATAGCCAAGGTTGAGGTTGGAGAATAGTGAGTAAGAAGCTGGTTAGAGAATGCTCTGAATGCCCGTGGAGATTGTGGCTTCACCCTTTCTACATTCTACCTGAGGGTTGGAATCAAAAATATGGGAGGAAGGTTCAGATTTAACTATAGATGTAAATTTTCATATTAGTATAAACAAGGGAACATACACTAAGGAAACTTATAAACTACCCTCAGTGATAACCCTCATAATCTATGGTCCAGGGGATGTAAACTATGCTGAGCAGACAAGTAATAGAAGCAAATGTACTAAGAAATATTTAGAAGAAAGTAAAATATATCCCTTGCAGAGTGTATTGCGAAGGAGATTAGTACATAGGTGAGGATCCTTAGCTGAGCCCTATTTCTGCTTTACTGTGTTTCTGTGTTGTCTTTCCAATGGATTGTGTGTTCCATGGGCAGCACAGACAGAACAGTTCTATCCATTTGCAAGCTTGAAGACTGGAGAATTAATACTTCTGAGCAGATCTCAAGCAAAGCCCCAGGATCACTGATATGCTGGAAGCCCAGTCTCCTCTCTACATGGGTGAGATAAGTCTGAACTCCCTCTTAGCATGATTATACACTTTTACTTGGCTTTATCTGTCCTATCTTCACCTTCGTGTTCTGTAGGTTGACTGTTGAATTTGCTGTACCCTGTCCTTGTTCTAAAAATATATATTTAAGTCTAAATTTTAGGGCTTTATTTGGAGTAATCTCCTGTACTTTGGAAACATTTGGAAATTCTAGATCAAATGCTTATCAAAATACATGGAAGGACTGGGAAGTGAATGTGATCAGAGTCTATGATATGAAAGTTCAAATCCATAAATATATATTGAATTTTTTAAAAGCCTCCAAAATCTCTAATTGTAATATGATTGTATAATTTACATATTACATTTGGAAAATTTTATTTTTATAACAAATATGATCATCATTTTTCTACAGATAGTCTTATCTTTCATGTCTTTTGTTACTCTTATTAAATTTATTCGGAAATACTGAAAAACCTACATTCCATGTCCTCTGCCTATGGAGACCAAAGGTGAAGGGAAAGCCTGTTCTTCAGTTTGTGGCTCTTGGTTCTTGTTCAGTTTGGTTACATAATAAGAACAATATTCAATACAAGTTGGTGGTCTTCTTAACTTCAGATCTGAAAGATATTTGTTGCTCCTAGACCAAAGGTATATTGGATTCAGGGAATATAGTTATACTGTCAGAAAGCAAAAGAAACTGTGGCTCTTTTAAGACTTATATTTAAAGGGGTTAAATAACATCTCTTCACACATATATATTTAAGAGGCTAAGAAATAGCATTTTGCATTTGTCATTTTTCAATAAAATCATTTATAAATCATTAATAAAATCATTATTGTGTCTTCAGTGAAACAAATTTAGAGATTCAATTCTGTTATGTTTTCATCATAGGCACCTATATCATTTTGTGCTTGCAATGAAATAGCATCAGGAAGTTTTGTTTTGTATTTCGGTATAAACATCGAATATAAAGTAATGAGTAAATATTTATAGGATAAATATTTATTTATGACAAGACATTATCATCTTAGAATGAATTATTGTTGAGATTAGATGAGTCTGATTTTTAAATTGGGAAATGAAAGCTCAGTGACAAAGCCCTTTACATTTTTTTTAAAAGTCGTGATTTGATCTTCTAAGTGACTGCTATTTATATACCTGCTTAGTGCTACTAATTACTTTTTATCAAGTTCAATTAGTGTGATGGCTAAATCTCACCATCATTGTGTGCGACTCAACCAGAAGCTCTGGGAGCAGGAATGCAGGGGATATATTTGTGATGAAGCTTATTTGCATTTGCAGATCTCAACAACTGCTGGAGTATCTGTTTTCTAGCAATTAGGCAGCTGCTACTTAAAATCCGTAGTGGTAAACGCTGGTTATGTTTGGTTTGGAAAGCAAGTGTTCTTTTGTGCACAGTCTGGTGCTTTGCAGAGTGTTAATGAGGATGTGTTGTTTCACGCTGTCTTTTCACCACTACCTATGACCTTTCTCTCCCCATCTAGCTGGGGCATGACTTCATTTATTTTCTTTCCATCTTTTGTCTTTATTTTTTTCCCCAGAATTTGGCTTTGAATACATCGGAATTTCCCTTGTTGAGAGTCAATTCACGATCTTTCAGGTATATAGACCTGTGGAGGAGACTGACTGGGTTGGAATATCGTGGATAATTTATTACCAAAAGCTGTGTATGAACTATTTAGGAACTCCATTTGAATTTCCTAAATAGTTGGAGAGTTGGCTCCATAGTACGGATTGGGAAAACTGGCAAGCAAGTGGACATTAATGGACTGTAGACATAGCAGCACTCATGCTGGCTCCTGTACAAGAAAAATGAGCACTTTTGAGCAAAGAGTTGTGCTTTAGCCATGTGCTAATGACTGCAGTATGTGCAAATCACTCATAAAATATGACGCAAGCACTGTGGTTTTGTGGATCACATTATAAAACCTAATTTTATTTGCTTATGGTAATTGCATAAGGTCTCAACATAGATGCATTGTTTGAAAGCTGAATATTAGAGATGACACAGGCAAACCAAATGCTACTGCAATACCCTCATTTTATGTGTCTGTGGTATGTGCATGTGCAAGTGTATGTATGTATATTCATGTGTGTGTAGGTATGTGCATGCTAATGTTGGAGGTATACGTGTGTGTGTGTGTGTGTGTGTATGTGTGTGTGTGTGTGTGTGTTCATGCTCATGTATGCAGTGAACTACTGTGCATTGAAAGCCAGAGATCAGCTCAGGTGTTCTTTTTCAGGAGTCATTCATGTTGCTTTGAAACCTAGGATCTCACAGGGACTTGGGGCTCTCAGATTAGGCTCAACTGACTTGCTAGAGAGCTTCATCAGTCCTTGTGTTTTGTTTTCTCTGCCTTTCTGATACATGGATTACAAATGTTTTCCACCACCCTTTGCTTTTTAAGTGCATTCTCTCTCTCTCTCTCTCTCTCTCTCTCTCTCTCTCTCTCTCTCTCTCTCTTTTTCCCCTACCCTGTTATACAGTGCTCAATGGCACCGTACTCTTCTATCCCCATGCAATCTTGCACATTGCCAGTTTCAGGGTAACATTCTTTCCCCCCCCTCACCCCCCTTGTCTCTCTAGGGAATTTTGCATTTCTTTCAAGTCTTTTCACAAATATTATCTAAACGTGTCAGGAAAGGTGAGTTAATCCATCCCTCTTCCTTGATCCCACTGCATTTTGTCTGTGGACTGTAGGATGATTCATGCCACAAAGTCATCTATGCAGTGTGTGCTTTAGAGGTGTGATAAATGATCAGCTTGAGAACTCTCTAATGTTGTTAAGTTTTAGTTAACTTTGTTAAGAAGAGGCAATATTGTACTTTCTCAACAATTCTAACTCTTTTACATAATTGCACTAACTAAATATTTCTGAAGGCATTGCTTTTGTAGACATGTCTCATAAACCCTCTTAAATCATTTCACTTTAATCCAGAATTTAATATCACTAAGTTACTCGACAGCCTTTGGGCTATATCTTCTTAGAAACTCTTGTATCTATTCTACCCTGTCACTCAAAGTCCCATCTCTTCTCTCTTGGATATTCTCATCTTTTCCCCAAAGTAACCATATATCCTATCTTAAAAGTAATAATAATAAAATAGCTTCTTTCTTAATATGAGCCCTGGAAGCCAGCTCTGTGGAAGTAGCTTTGTCTAACACTCTTACAAAATCAGTTTTAATGCCCAGGCTAGCAGATTGAAATGCTATTTGCAGAACATACATACACAGTCACCATTTGATTATGTCAATCTCTGTAGTTTCCCTCCTGAGTCTGATATTCATGAGAACATTAAGAATATAAAGAATAAATAAAATATATTTTGCTCTAATGTATCTTACCATCATCTTGGGTTTCTAGGTTTCAGTGCTTAACAGACACTCAAATTATGTCAACCACTCAAATTTTTCAAGGTTACAGATGCATAAATACTTTCAGCAATTAACAGGAAAACATTCATTCTTTCCCCTACTATAGTTTAAACTATAATATCTGTGAAATATATACACAAATGACTAAATCAATGACTATAAATTGGTGTATATTATAATTCTAAGGTCAATAAATTTGGGCTGCATTTCATTAAAGGGCTCCTTGGGTTAAAGGTTAAAAGCTTTCCATAAAGAGTGTCATGATGATTAAACAAAGATACTCAAATTTGGAGCTGCATATAATAAAAATAATTCAACTCTACTAGTAAACTATAGAAATGATAAAGGAACTTTTAGGCTTTTATGAATAAGGTTCTTTCTATTTGATATGTGTATGAGGTAGCTGTTAGAAATCATTTACTTTACAAACTTTATTTTTTTGTAATCACTTGGCCCAGTGATTAAAACACAAGGAGGAAGCTGAACTTCATTCCTTAACAGTTTGGAGTTTAGTCAACCAGAAGTGCCAGCGTGAAGTTACCTGAAGATACTAAGGACTCTATAAAAACAATACGTTCAGTTGAAGAGAGTTTGAAGCATTCAGAAATTAGGGACAGGGACATGGCTTTGTATAGTTGGAGAAGAGGGAGATAGAGGATTATTCTGATTGTAGATACACTTAGCTTATATGAGGTCAAAGCCAGGGATCTTACATATTTTAGGAAATCTCTTCATTTGAGATGGAATTCAGTGATCCAGTGCTTGGCACTCATGCACAAAATCCTTGTTCTCATCCTGAACAATGTAAGACAAATGAATGGTTATGCATATAAAATTTTTTTACAACATAAAACATAGGCTTTAAGTATGTTTAGTTTTGTGTGTTTGTGTGTATGCATGTACACATGTCTATGCATGTGTGCACACATGTACTTGTCTTTCTAAGACTTATTACATTGGACTGAAGATAGGAATTTGGCTCAGCATATACTGTTACTTAACTTTGGAATCTGTTACACTAAAGAACCTGCCCCTTACTTCTAGCTATAATAGCTTCATGTTTGGTGAGCTTTTTATAATTGAAACCAAGACTTGGAAATAAAATGTAAAAATTCAGCTAGGGGATAAATTGACAGAAACAGGGAATTACCTGAGGAAAAAGAAGATAGCAGTGACTGTTTCATAGGATAATTTACTTCTTCTGAATCTGCCTTGAGCTGATTGCTAAGGATTGAAAGAGATTTGTCTCCTTCCCTTCATTCCTCTATCCAACATTTATTAAATGCACTAGCACTGGGTACCAAAGGGATAGGCAAAATCCTCCCAAAATTAAAAGCCAGGTTTGGTGAAAATAAGTGAGAATTGATATTGATGGGAAAGGAACAATACTAAAGTATTTTGATGAATTTTGTATGTACATATATGTGACAAAATAAAAGAAAGTCATATATTCTAAAGTGATGTACTTTTAAAAGATTCATATATACACTGATACTTTATGTAGCAGGAGCGGAAAATTCTTTATAAAGAAAAGCACTTGTTGAACTCAATCTTTTCTGCTGTGTCTTGAGGTAATTCTAGTGGATTAGGTACATATGAAAGGATGAATAATACAGGAGATTTAGGTACATGCACATGTTAGAAAACTACTTTACCAAAATAAATATACTGACCTCAGACCACGGGTAATTTTATCAGCAGTATCTACTGCATTAATGCTCAGTACAGAAGCATTCTTAAAATTCATAAACTCACTATGTAAAGTTAAAACATCCAGAGACATGCACATATAGCTTGATCATACTAGCTCTTTTTGTCCTGGGAATACTTTTATTCCTCCTCATCATGTTAAAGTTTGTCTTTAACAACATCAATATGTTGGCAGTCAATGTACATGGCTTGAATCTGAAAATGGATCCCCAGACAGAGTTATTAAATTAACAGGCTGGCAAGCCAATGATGGGTAAGATTGTGCACAGAGCCTTACCAACCTAAGACAGAAGTGCGTTGCTTTTGATAATGCATATTACACCTCAGGTAAGGAAGATATTCTTATCAGAATAACGTAAGACAGGCTCAGTCTTTTTAATGAAATAACAAAGAGGGAGAGGCAGAGAGCCTTTGGGGTTGTTTGGCAAGAATCTGACATGGCTCAAGGACAAGGAAATGGGCTGCTTGGCAGAAATATGACATTGGCCAAGGACAAGGAAGTAGGCTTCAGGCCGGAATCTGACATTAGGCTAGAACAAAGAAATAATTTCAGGCAGGAATCTAAATCTTAGACCAGAACAAAGAAGTAATTTCAGGCAGAAATGTAAATACTAGGCTAGAAGAAAGAAGTAATTTCAGGCAGGAATCTAAATTTTAGGCTAGAACAAGGAAGTAGGCTTAAGACATGAAAATGACTTTGGGCTAGGAGAGGGAAGTTGGCTCAGATATTTTGGTCATCCTGATAAGCCCTTAGAAACAGTGATCATGGGAGTGTTCATGAAATTTTGTTTATTGCCTTTCTTGTTCTTTGTCTATTTGTCTTTATTGTCTTGCTTGTTCTGTGCCTATTTCCATCTAGTGCATTGCTAGTCCCTCAACTTAGAACTGAACTTAATACTTGCACATAATTAAAATGTTAAGAAATTAGAAAAGAGGAGGGGGAATGGGACAGGGGCTTCTATGGAGGGGAAATGCAGAAAGGGGATGACATCTGAAATATAAATAAATAAAGTATCCAATTAAAAAATAGGGGTAAGCTGGGTGGTGGTGGCGCACGCCTTCAATCCCAGCACTTGGGAGGCAGAGGCAGGCAGATTTCTGAGTTCGAGGCCAGCCTGGTCTACAAAGTGAGTTCCAGGACAGCCAGGGCTACACAGAGAAACCCTGTCTCAAAAAAAAAAAAAATAAGTGGAAGAAAACTGCTTTAATCACAAGTTAATTCTCCAGTAAGTGTTGGTGCTTTCCTTGACACAAAAGGCTCTTTCCTGGGTTTATGGATGTACTGAAGGAGAATGGATAGTTATCATTCCAAGTGGTTTATGGAGGACATTCGCAAAATCTTAGTCAAGATGTCACCTTCTTATCTGAACAGCAGTATGTATGCTGTTGATGGAAGGCTACTGTACATAAGGCAGAGAGGAACAGCTGGTATGAAGAAAAACACAAAAGTCAGATGCCAAAGTGTCTTCCACTAAAGGGAAACTTGATTGCAATGACCCACGGCCCTACTAGACAGTCCACCAAACATGTCCCCTCGTCCTCTTCCTGTTGGCCTCCTGCTCTCAGCCACTTCTTATTCCCTCACTACAGGGCACAGATATTTGAGGCCTTAAAAGTTCTCTTTCATTCTTCTCAATGTAATCATTTCTTTTATCTCCTCTGCAGTGTAGGCTTGTTTGGGTCTAAACCCTGTTATTCCCCTCAGATTTTCTAATTTGATTTTCAATGACTAATTTTTACCACTTGCTTTCACCCAATATCACTCTGAATATCATATCATTGCCCATGTCAAGGTTACTCAACTTTAGTTTTAGCTTAATTGTGAATTACTCAGCAGGATGAAGAGAAAAGCATAAAGATTAATACATTAGATATAAATTTATCCAGATACATATGACACATTTTTCCTGAGGGTAGTGGTGAACCATTGAAGTCTTTAAAATGGAAAAATGGCCAGATATTTGCTTTTAAAAGTATAAATGAAAGATTTTGGCAATACTAGAATAGAGAGAATGAAAGACAAAGGAACTAGCTCAGGAAAGAGAGAGAGAGAGAGAGAGAGAGAGAGAGAGAGAGAGAGGCCAAATAAAAAAATAGTAGAAAAATATTGAGTTTATAAAGTACAGAGAAAGTAAGGAGAAGTGAAGAAAAATGAGACAGTTTCTTTCAGACACAATTGGCTATGTAGTGCCAGTTCCATTAACCAATATCAAACTTGAAAAACAGTATACTTAATTAGATGTACCTATTACACTAGTTGTGGAAATACACATATATTTAGATGAGGATATATATTGAATGAAGGTGTGTAATTCATCAGTGTACTGGATTAGAAACTTACATCTGTACATTGCCACAGGCAATTGACAGGTAGTCCTGTGGTGAGAACAATAGGAAAAGAGAAAGCTTACAGAAGGGACAGAGAAGCCTTAAACAATGTTCCCGCCTTTCTTTCTTACATCTTCACATCTTTGAGAATCACTAAATAAATTGCCTTTTCCCCCATCCCTCAGTCTGCTCCACTGAGATTTAGGAAGGAACATGATTTCTTGATCCAGTGCTGTTGGTACGGGATTCTTCAGATCAGCAGCTGTGAACACTTGCTGGGAGATGTCAAGCAGAACGCAGTGAAGGGCAATGCATCAAGCATTCTGCATGCAACCATAAGTAGACACAGAAGAAAGTATACATCGAGCATTTGAGTATAACTATCAAATAAAGGAAACAAAACAGAATTTCAGAGCTGTAATGCATTAGAAATAGTTTTGAACATTATTAATCTGTGTATTTGCATGTCATGTATGTAGGCATTATGTATGTATGTATGTATGTATGTATGTATGTATGTATGTGTTGTGTATGGCCATGTGTATATGCTCATGTCAATGCATATGTTGAGGTTAGAGGAAGACGTTGATATTGGTCCTATTATTCTTTACATTATTCCTCGAGATAAAATCTTTCACTGAAACTGGAGCTGAGTTGGCAGCCAATGAACCCTAGTAACTCTCCTGCTCTGACATCCTTCAGTACTGAGGATACAGGGGTATGCATAGTCACACACAATATTTTTCATGAGTGTTGTGGATCTGAACTCAATTGTTCATGCTTTCACTGCAAATATATTTACCCACTGAACCATCTCTCTAGATAACCAATGATATTTTATTGGTTATTTTATTTATTTACTTTTCAAATGTCATCCCCCTTCCCATTTCTCTGTCCACAAGCCCCCTACCTCTTTTAAATTTACTATAATAATAAAAGCACAAAATTTTGATATAATTATATTCCAAAAATCTTTTGGGGAAATTTGAATTTATATGACAGAGATATTTTACTCATGAAACACCCACACTGTGACTGCCTAAACAAGACCAGAATAATCATAAATGATAAACCCAATACATAGGCTAAGTCCAAAGAGGGAGATTTCACCAGGTTCCATCCTCAGACAAAGAACTCCAAGCTTTATGGATGTAACTTCCCACATAAGTAGGAGACACAATTTCATAGCAAACTCCTTGCTCTTCTAGATCTTACAATCAATCCACCCTCTCTCCAGAAAGTCTTACCAACATGGCTGCCCAAACATGAGCTGAACAGGGACAACACCCGTAGACAAGCAGAAGTGGACAGAGAAAGCCCACACCTTACATAAAGAACTACAGGACACTAAGGGATGCAAGGAGCAGCAGAAATAGTTTCCCCCAGGGAACTACACCAACTGGTTATCTAATATCAAGTTCTCAGCCTGAACACATACACACAAGAAACATTATACAGACTGAACAGATTATATTTAGGAAAATATATGTATATATGTATATACAGAGTACTCATTGAAAAAGAGGTCATGAATGTGAAAAAGAATATGGGGAGCGATATGTGGGTTCTTAAATGAAAAAAAGAGAAGGGAGAAATGTGATTATATTATACTATTATATTATAATCTCAAATATTAAAAAATACAGGGAATTAATGACTTTTGAGAGAGGGAGAATTTGACTCTCCCAGGGATGAGTTCCCCAAGTGATTATTCAATACAAAGTGGTCAACCCTGCTGGGCTCAATGGTAAACATCCTTGATTCCACAGGTGAATCCCTGTGACTGTGCCGTCATCTATTTGGTCCACATAGTGAGTTCCACCACAGCCAGAGTTACGGGAGCCAGTCCCACAGATGACTGAATAAAGAAATGAAGGATAAATGGATAAATAAATAAATAAATAAATAGACAAATGTGGTCAGTCCTGAAATCATACACACACGTCACACTAAATGACCCAGCCGTTTATGTTTATATATTTATCTATTTAAGTGTGAGTCCACACACATGAGCACACATATGTACATGTGTATAAGCGTAATTTTAAAATGTTTATCACTTTGAAAGGAGTGAGGAAGAGTGAGAGAAGTTGAAGCGCAGGGACAGGGGAGGAGTCAGAAGGAGAACAAGGATGGGAAAGGGATGCAGTTATGTTTCAATTTTAAGATTTTAATGAAAAATAAAAGAGCTATTTCTGACAAAAACGAAGGAAAGAACGATCTATAGACCATTAAATAAGTTATAAAACTGCAATATTTAAATGAGCTAGCTCTAACACAATTAGAGAGTGATAAATAAATATTATAGAACATACATATGGGAGTTAGTTTTTCTCTCTCATGAGAAATATATCATAGAGACATCACAAGCCATTGAACAAGGGAACGATTATTTAATTAAACTCTCTTGGTAATCAGTTTGCTAATTGGAAAATAATGAATATATGTACTTACCTCATATGTTATATCCAAATAAGATAAAAATTGCCAAAGTCCATAGATGAAATCTGAGAGAAAGAAAAAATAATGACTTATTAATTCATTTGAGGTAATGAGATTCAAGTAATGTACATATATTACAAGAAAAATGAACTTGTAATACATAAAATAGATCGCTTGTTTAACAAAGGGTAGAAACTCAAATAATGCTATTTCAAAGCTCACATTAAAGGCTGAGAGGATAAACTCTGTTTCACAAGAGGAGGCCCTGCATTCAGATGCCCAGAACCTACGTAGAAGCCAGGCAGGCATGCTGGCTGCCTGTAATCTAATCAGTAAGAGGAAGAAACAGAGCATCCCTGGGGCAACTGCTCAGCCATTGTAACCTGAATAGACATTTCTGGATCCATAAGACCCAACCTGTGGGCCTCTATATGCATTCAGACATCTTTGTTTGCCCCTACACATGGGGACATGTATACACAAACCACAGGCCCACATACATACAAAAAGAAAATAAGAGAAAGGTCATGCCAAGACAGTATAATTGCCATTAATAGTATTAATATTAATCAACAGCAGTTTTACAAACCAGTTTTAAAAGTCCACTAATTTCCCGAGATAATCAGGCAGTGGTTATGGCCTGACATGCAAAGAAAGCAAACATAAAGGCATTTAATAGATACATTTAAAATATTCTACTTATCTTTGTTCAAAATGGAAGCTTAAACAACATATGACACATTTCATAAAAAACATAAGATACTGAAAATTTTTTCATTATGTACAGTGTGATTAAAAATTATCTCAAAAATTTTGAGAAAATTATGAAGGTCTAAACTATTTACATGGTAGCTCTACTTCTAGAAATCTAATATTATCTAATATATTAGCTCTCCACCTATCTACATCCTTGCCTGTTTGTCTATCTATGTCTTTATCGTCGGTCTATCTGCCTGCCTGTCTGTCTGTCTATCTGTCTATCTGTCTGTCTGTCTGTCTATCTGTCTGTCTATCTGTCTATCATCTATCACTGATATGTCTACATTTTATCACCATCTACTGGTTTTCCATTTATTACTTATCAGCCACCTATCATCTGTCTATTAATTATTATTGATCATCTTATTATTGTTATTTATTCTTCTCTCATATATTACATCCGAACACTGTTTTCCCTCCCTTCTCCTTTTCCAGTATTACCCTCATTCACTCCTTTCTCATTTATCTTCAGAAAACAGCAGGCCTCTGATGAACATTAACCAACATGGCATATCAAGTTGCAGTAAGTTGCACCACCAACCATCATATTAAAGCTGGATAAGGCAACCCAGTAGGTGGCAAAGGGTTTCAAAATCAGTCAAAAGAGTCAGTAATCGCACCTGTCCCCACTGTTATGACTCCCATGGATCAAGGTACAGAAACACAGCATATATACAGAGGGCCTAAGCCAGACCTACTCAAGCTCCCAGAGTATCAGGCCAGTCCCTGTGAACCCCTGTCAGCCTAGGTTAGTTGATTTGTGGGTTATCTTTGATGTTCTTGAATCCTCTAGTTCCTACAACCATTCCACCTCTCTCCCTTGGGATTTGCCAAGTTCCACCTAATGCTTGACTGTGGACCTCTGGATCTGTTTATATTAGTTTCTGGATGAAGTCTTTCTGATGATGATTATTCTAGGCCCCTGTCATATCTAGCTTAAGTATGGCTTACCTCACTCAGGGTGATTTTTTACTTCCATTTTTGCCTCAAATTTCATGTCATTGTTTCTAATAGGTGAGTAATACTCCATTGTGTAAATGAACCACATTTTCATTATTCATTTTTTTTCTTTGAGGGATATCAAAGTCATTTTAAGTTTCTGGCTACTACAAGTAAAACTCCTATGAACAGAGTTGATTAAGTTTCTTTGAGGTTGGATGAGTGTTCTTTGGGTATATACCCAAGAGTGGTATAGCTGGGCCATGAGGTAGATCAATTTCCAATTTTCTGAGAAACTGTCATATTGATTTCCAAACTGGCTGTACAAGTTTGTACTTCCACCAGTAATAGAGGAGTGTTCCCATTACTCCACATTCTCACCAGCATGAGTTGTCATTCCTGTTTTTGATTTTGACAGGTATAAGATGGAATCTCAGAGTCATTTTTGATTTGCATTTCCCTGATGGCTAAGGCTTTTAAACATTTCTTTAAGTACTTGTCAGTCATTTGAGATCCCTCTGTTAAGAATTCTCTCTTTAGATCTGTACCTCATTTTAAAATTGAGTTATTTAGTTTATTGATATCTATTTGCTTGAGTTCTTTATATTTTGAAAATTAGCTCTCTATCAGATGTAGAATTAATGAAAATCTTTTCCCATTCTGTAGGCTACCATTTTTCCTATTGACAATGTCCTTTGCCTTACAGAAACTTTACAGTTTCATGAGGTCCAATTTATTAATTGTTGATCTCAGTGTCTGTGCTATTGGTGGTCTTTTCAGAAAATCGTCCCCTGTGTTAATATATTTAAAGATATTTCCTAGTTTCTCTTCTATTGGGTTCAGTATAAGTGGCTTTCTTTTGAGGTCTTTGGTCCATTTGGATTTGAGTTTTGTATAGAGTGATAGATACGGATCTATTTACATTCTTCTACATGCAGACATCCAGCTAAACCAGCACCATTTGTTGAAGATGTTTTCTTTTTTTTCCATTGTATAATTTTGGCTTCTTTATCAAAAATGAGTGTCCATAGGTGGGTGGTGGATTCATGTCTGGGTTTTCATATTTTACATTAGGAAATGACAGATTATGGTAACTCCAGAAATTCTTGTATTATACAGGACTGTGTTTTAGCTATTCTGTTTTATTCCATGTGAAGTTGAGATTTGTTCTTTCAAGGTCTGTAAGGAATTGTGTTAGAACTTCAATGAGAGTTGCATTGAATTTGTAGATTGCATTTAGTAAGATGGCCATTTTTACTGCTAAGTCTACTGATCAATGAGTATAGGAGTTCTTTCCATAAGTTTCTTTCTGTACATTTCTTTCTCCAATGCACCCTTATTGGCTCCCATTAACCAACAATAGTAATATAAATACCCACAAACATTCAGCTTACACATACTTCTTCTATCAAAAAAAGCAAGAAATGTAAATGAAAGATGAAGGAAATAGGTGTTTTAAGGTAAAACTAAAGGAAAACTTTATTTCAGAAAAGCACCTTCTTTTATTTCAGAAAAGCACCTGAGAATTTCATAAGTTGTTTCCTTACCTCTACACTGCTGGTCTTGTCTATTTTTAACTCATGTTCCTCTTGGTGATACCTATAATAATCTTTCTAGAAAGGGAATCTGGTTGTGTTCTGTCTTTGCCAAAATCCCTTTCGCGGCATATAACTGCCTCTAGACTATAGTTGAAGCTCTGAAACAGTGTCCATTTACATTTCCCTTTCTGCCTCTTCTCTCTGTTTTCCATTCTCTACCATGACCTCTTTGTTGTCACTTGGGCTTTCTCAGCCATGCCTCCATCATGGATTCTCTGTCAGCATACGCACAGGCCTAGGACCTATATCCTTGCCATATGCTCTCAAAGCATTCCCTCATCGACTCAACAATGCTCATCACCTTATGTCAGCTCACATTAAGTCTCTCTAGCTTTGCCTCTGTAGCCTAACCCTCAACTTGATTGTGGGTATATAATAGCCCCCAAAACATTGATCAAATTAATTAATACATACTATTGATAAGCACTAGAACTATATACAGAACTGTACTCAGTTGGAACATTTTATCTTAAAATACATATTTTTATTGAATATTTTATTTATTTACATTTCAGATGTCATCTTTTCTGCATTTCCCTCCCCCTTAAATCCCCTATCCCATCCTTCCTCCTCCATTTTGCTTCTATACCATTTTAATTTCATGCAAATGTTAAGGTCAGTTCTAGGTTGAGGAACTAGCAATACAACAGATGCAAATAGTCGACGAATAAGCAAGACAATGAACACCGATAGTCAAAGAACAACCAAGGCAGCAAACAGAGTCCATGATCACTCCTGGTGATCACTATTTCTATGGGCTTATCAGTATGACCAAAATATTTGAACCTACTTCCTTGTGTTAGCCCAAACTTATTTTCATGCCTGAAGCCTACTTCTTTGTTCTAGCCTAAGATTTAGATTCCTGCCTAAAATTACTTCTTTGTTCTAGCCTAATGTCAGATTCCTTCCAAGCAGCCCATTTCCTTGTCCTTGGCCAATGTTAGATTTCTGCCAAGCAGCCATAAAAGCTCTCCACATATCCCCCTTTTTTATTACATAAACAAGACTGAACCTGTCTTAGGTAATTCTGACAAGAATGTCTTTCTTACCTGTTGTGAAATATGCATTATCAAAAGCAATGCACTTCTGTCTTAGGTTGGTTAGGCTCTGTGCAGAATCTTACCCATCCTTGGCTTGCCATCTGTAAAATTAACAACTCTGTCTGGGGGTCCATTTTCAGTTTCGAGTCATGTACTTTGGTTGCCAATATGTTGATGTTGTTAAAGACAAGCTCTAATACCAACATGCAGGAATAAAAGTATTTCCAGGACAAAAAGGGCTAGCATGATCAAGCTATATATGCCATTCTTGAAGCTTGACCAAAATGAAAATACTGACCTCAAGCCATGGATAATTTTATCAGCATTATCTGCAGCATCATATCTCAGCAGAGCAATATTCTTTAAATTCATAATCTCACTATGCAAAGTTAAAACATCCAGAGAGGTGTTAGAATTATGCCAAATACCCTGCAAGTGTCTTTAAACATTTTTCTAATTATAATGACTATCATTGTAAATTTTAGAAGTAACACAACTCCATTGGTATTTAGCATGACACTCGAGATGGCTCCTTACTGTTAAACTCTGAACTTCCTTCCAATAATTCGAATAGGATAAAGAGAATCAATCTGATGTTCCAAATGCCTATCTAAATCCTCTTGCATACTCAACACATTAGTAACATTTTTTGCTAAATGATTAACAAAAGTTGCTGTCTTAACTTCTTGTGTCAAAGCAATTGCAGAAGCAATGGTGCTAGCAATTTATGTAATTAAATCTATTATACCAGAAATACATACTTTTAAAAAGTGATGTTTTAGCTGAGACTTTACTCTTTGAATAGGATTGGTTTTACAGAAAGTTGAACATGAATGAAAGTTCTTGTATATCCATTCTCCATTGTCTGTAAATTATTAATATTTGTATACCTGTGATGTGTCTGTTAAAATCTGATGAATCAATATCGACTCATTATTCAACAGAATTTATTGTGTTATTGTGTGCATAATGATTCACTTAAGGCTTTCCTATTTTACATTAGGAAATGGCAGTTTAAACTGAAATGTCTTGGTACTTCAGCCAAAATATGGGCTGACACTTGTGAGATTGCTCTACATTATTTAATAAATGACAAATACTTGTATAATAAAACATATACGTCAAGTATAGGACTAATTCCAGAGTTCTCAAACCAGAAGGAATGGGCCTCCTAATCTTCTTTAACTTTAGGGTCAATGAACTTCTTGGTCATTTGGTGGCAGAAAATTCTATGCTGTGGTAGGTACCTACAGATGCTATGCTAGTGAAAGAAGAAAACGTCTATGAACCTGATGTTGGTGGAAAAAGGGAACAGAGAAAAAGTATGTCCAAAGATGTAATAGCTTAAGCCAAATACTGAAGTTTAACAGGGCTTAACATATCATTAAGAAGAGTAGAAATACTACAGTCTGAAGAATAACATATGTTACTACATAAAGCAAGAACTATAGAGGCTGCATTGGTAGTTATAAAAAGGAAGATTCAGTCACAAAGGAGAAGATTAAGGCATACTTGTTAATGAAGGGCTTTTGCTTCAGTGTTAAAATGGACTCATAGTTACATCAAACTATTTAATGAGAAAACGAGACAATCAGTTTTGTCTTACTAAATGAACCCTGCTGCCACAGCAAAATAAGTTTAAACTTATTTAAAGATCTGTCCAGTATTTTCAGCACTTGGAATATTTAATCTTCATTGTTAACCTGATTTGGTAAGGGATCAGTTCAAAGACATGTCTCCAAGACCCATTTTCTGCAAAGTTGAAGAGAGTTGGAAAGACCCTCTCCAAGACTGGTCATCCCTTTCTGAGAGTAGCCTGGATAGAATGAGGTCTAAAAGGAAAACAGTATTTTTTTTGTGTGTGTGTGTGTGTTCTAAATAATTCTTGGCCAATCAGTGCAGCTGTGACATTCTTGTTGTTGCTGATACTCCCATGCCACCCTCTGTCAGGAAACAGCTTCCTCAGCCATCCAATGTGAATTGAAGACTCATGGATCTCCAGAATCTTTCAGACCTTCAGTACCTGATTCAGACTCCTGAGGCTCCCAGTCTTGTACTGATCAGCCACTGTGTTCACAGTCTTTCTAGTGTCCAAATAGCATTATTGGACTACTCTAACACATAAGATAATCTAGTAAATTTCCTTTCCATAGCATTCATTCCGTCAATTGTGTTCATTTATAGAACCCTGGCTAATACAACATGGATGAGATCAATACAATATGTAGCATTTTTAAGACAACAGAAAATTATGTGTTTATTGTTTAAATGTTAATTCACACTGTTTTGTTTGCTTGGTAACTCAGAGTAAACTGTGAAATTTCATTATTTATTTTTGAAAAATGTGAAAAAGAGTGGGCAATATAGTCCCCAAATAGTCAGTGATAAGTGGACATTATACAATAATTTGATAGAACAAACTTAAACCACAAAGAAGAGTGGAGCTGAGTCCAGCCTAAGTCAAAGTGTGAAAACTAGTGACAAAAAACATGCTGTTAACTTGCAGAGGAAGACATGAAAATTTTCAAGGTTCTGAAGGTATGTCCTTCAAACAAAGTTTATAAAATGATGTACGTTCTGAAACAGAACAAACTTATAGGGACAATAATGAATTTTTGATGCCTCCTTGCTTGGATTAAGGGCTATTTCCATGTCTGAAAAGGCTTTGCTTGTATCTGGTAGACTCTGTGAAGGATAAACAAAGGAGGTTTTCCTCTGATTTGGAACATCCTGGTAAGGAAGGCCCCTTCCACTCCCTCAGTATGATCACTGTCCAGTCAGCTGAGCACAAGAGAACAAAACTAGAGAAAATGCAAATGTATCTTTCAGAAGACTGACCACAGTCTTCCTGGCACTTTGCTTTAGACCTTCAATCGTCAGGCATATCAGCCTGTGAGCTATAGGATTTACACACCAGTTCTGGCTGTCCATCTTACAGTGAGAGCTGTGTGCTCAGACTCCCTGGATCTGAGACCTCCAACTAGGCAGCATGAAGATGCCTTTTCAAGAGACTTTGTTCTCTTCTGTTCCTCTGTAGAAAGTCATTTTCTCACTTTCTGCATGCCCTGTTGATCCTGGCCCCCAATGAGCCTACTCTATCTGGAAATATTAGTGTTATATCAGTGAGCACCAACATTACTATCATTTATTGAAGCAATTCCTTTATGTTATCATCAGACTTTATGGAAAGATCTGCAAAAACAGTTTCTAAGACAAGGAGCAACGCTTAGACAGTGTTCAGCAAAAACCTTTCTCATTAAAGACAAATGGGAAAACATCATTATTTTTGAAGCTTTCATATCATGATCAAAACAGTCAGAACTCAAATGAGGAAATCGAGAAAATGAATAATATAATTAGTACTGTAGCTCCTGGGCAGAATGTATATACATCTTTAAATTATTCAAATATTCATAAGGCATTAATAAATATTGATTATATCGTGGGTCTCAAAAATTCTCAAAAGAGAAAGAATAAACCATGCCAATCCTTGCAGTTTCTATGAAATAAAAATTAACTTTAATAACAAAAGCATTGCTTATAGAATAAATTAAGTCTCAGAAGAATCAAAAATAATAACTATGGAACTCTTAAGCCAAAGAGTATACCAGGATACAAGATCTCAAGAAAGAATACATCAAAAAGTTAAGAATGCCCAAAAAAATGCATTCTGAAAATTCACATCTATAAAATAAGGAAAACGAAGATAACAAATAACTAATCATCCCATAGAGATATGGAAGACATAATTCCATGCAACCCTAGAGATTTCTGTCTTGGGAATTATATACTTTTTTGATTTTTAGCCAAACCAATGTGGATGATGCTAAAAATGACCTGTGAGTGTCACTAAGGTCCAAAGTTTTCTCATCCTAAGTGAGGTGAGTGAGATTGCATGCCTCTTCCAATCACATGGTCTCTTTAACAGTGGGCTTAGAGGTCACAAATAGAAATTATCTGGATGTCTGAAGACATTGTGGCAGGTGCATATGTAGAAGGATAGCATTGTGAGGAACACATGTTGTCCATAAAAGCTGAGAAAAGCTGCCAGGTGACAACTCTGTAGGATTAAACCCCAGTCCTGCTATAACAAGAAAGTATATTCTACGGACAAGTAGAATTTTCCTCACTATACTCAGAGGATAGTCTGAGTAATGTCTTGAATATGTGCATTATATGCGCTTTACATGTGTGTGCACATGAGCCTGTGGAGGCATGCATTTTTATGGATCTGTGCACATAAAGGCCAGGAGGTGATATCAGAAGTCTTCTCCTATCATTCTCCACTATAACTTTCAGAGACAAACTTTGTCTCTGGACCCAAATAGCACCAATTAGCATGGCTGCCTCGTCAGAGAGCTCTGGGGAATCCATCTGTCTTCATCTGTGAGGATTGGAGTTATAGACAGAGCCAGGCCTGGATTTTACCTGGATTCCTGGATCCAAACTCAGGCCCTTATGGTTTTGTAGCAGGTGATTTACCAACTTAGCCATCTCCCACTCCTTCAACGTATTGAGTCTGGCTTATCACAACCTAGGGAAGTCAGCTAATATGGGTATTGTAGTAAATTAAAAACCTTTTACAATATTAACCCAGAAACAGTAAAAGTCATTGAAACCAGGATCCAAAAAAAAAATATGAATGTAATATTACTTAATAAATAAAGAAAGTGAGAAAATGAAAATACATATGTAGCTAGTTATTTTCAAACTATAATGAAATAGATTTACTTCTAAAATATACTCACGGGAACTCATGTAAAAAGAGTGATTCATCTCATTAGATATATGTAAAAGATTATTTTATATACAAAAATCCCTTTTTAGATTAATTACATATAAGAAATTATGGTTGTAAAACTTAGGTACTTGATGAAATATTAATTTTTTGTGAAATACTGGTTTCTTGTACTTACTGAAGAGTTTTGCAGATTCTTGACCTTGGTGTTTCTTCAGTTAGTTGCACTAGCTTAGACGTGAGTATTTTCTGTTTGCTTTTCTGTCTCATCAACACAGATAAACAAGAAACACAAAAGCAGTCTCAATTAACCTGGACCCCAGAAATCTCTCAGACACTGGACCACCAATCGGGCAACATACACCAGCTGATATGACGCCTCCAGCATATACAGAGCAGAAGACTGCTGGGTCTGGGTTCAGTCAGAGAAGATGCACCTAATCCTCAAGAGACTGGAGGTCCCAGGGAGTTTAGAGGTCTGGTGGAGTAGGGGGGTGAGGGGATGGGGGAATGGGAACATCTTCATGGCGACAGGGGTGTGGGGAGGTATGGGATGGGGAATAGTCAGAGGATGGACTAGGATGGGAATAAAATCTGGAGTTTTTTTTAAAGATTAAATAGAATTTAAAAAATAAGAAAAGAAAAATATAGCTAAACCTTTATATTTGAATTCCTTATAAAAATAGAGTATTATCGTTTCTGAAGGACACAAACAAAAGTCATCTTGCCAGCCAAATCTGTGTCCTTACTGTACAAGAAACCCATTAGTGATTTGATCTCTGATCTCTAGGATCTCTAACTATCAGAATTCAGTTCCTCTTCTTCATAATATATCAGTATCAGTCTTAAGTGCTTTGTTATGGAACCATGACTAGAGAAAAATCATGGAATGATAAAGTTAAAGAGCAGAAATATAGGGCAGGGTACTTGTTATGGTTTGAATCTAAAACATGCACCAGAGACTCATATCTTTGACTATGTGAACCCCAGCTCGTGGTACTGCTTGGGAAGTTTGTGAGCACTTTAGAACATGGAAGCATATTGACGAAGATGAGTCACTGAGGGCAAGCCTTGAAGTGATACTCTCTGGCACACTTCTGCTCATGCTCGGCCCTATGGGCACAATGTCACCTGCCAAACTTCCTGCTTCCATAGGTATATCTCTTAAATCATGAATCAAAATAAAGCTTTCATACTTTAAGTTTAAAAAGCACATAGACTACTATGTTGTTGTTACCAATGATAAAACACAAAGACTGAACAAATAGAACAAACACCGTATGGCTTTCATATGATGAATTGAGACACAAAATAAAATACAGCAATAAGTCAAAGTTAACAAACATCATCAAAAACCAGCCACTGGGAATTCAAGAGAGAGGAAGATCTCAAATTGACCTCAATCTAGATAGTTGGAAGACTATGTGAAACACATATTTTCAAACACTGGGCAAGAGTCCTTTCACATGACACATACAAGGCATAATGGATAAAATATTGTGTTATTTTATTTCTAGGAAGGAATCTCCTGGAAGCAGTTTCAGCAACTGCCATCAGATGAATCTCATCAGAACCTGCGGATGTGAGGGTACTGAGAGAGTAAAAGGACGCAACCAGATCATGCTGAGGAGAGGTAAAAAGGATGCAGCAGTAATAGCTTGTAGAGATAAAGACTAGGCTGTTATAATTCACGTGTTTGTTGGATATGCAATGAAATAAGAGTAGAAGTGAAGATCAAAATGTACATTTTAATAAACCTTGAAGAAATTATATTTGCTTATATTTAATGTAGGTAAAATATATTAGCGGCAGAGCAGTGGGTATTTATATATGTTACTATAAATGAATAATTAATAATTTATAGGTTTTAAAAAGTGATTTCATTTATTTTATGTATAGAAGTACACCATTGTTCTCTTCAGACACACCAGAAGAGGGCACCAGATCCCATTCTAGATGGTTGTGAGCCACCATATGGTTGCTGGGAATTGAACTCCAGACCTCTGGAAGAGCAGTCAGTGCGCACTTAACCACTGAGTCATCTCTCCAGCCCATAATTTATAGTATTATCATTGTCAATTTAGTATAATAATTCTTCTAGACATGTTTGAGAAGATTTTTATGCCAATCTAATCTAAAGGTGAACAAATTAAGTATGCATTATGGATATCTTCATTTCATTTGATTTTTAGAAATTATATTTTTTCACAAAAATACTGTAAAGTATATGGAATAGGGGATATAGAATATCCCCTCAGAACGTTCATTTTAGCCAGTAATTTCTTTAGTCCTAATTAATCCAAAATAGCTTCTCTGGTAATTACAAAGTCCTGAGAAACAATGAGCATATTTTCCCACTGGTTGTTCAGAAGAAGGGCACATTTTTGCATGTTCACATATTCATGAACCCTATATCCAACAGAGGTGAGGTTGGACTGCTTTGGAAATTCAGTCTCTTGATAGAAGTTCGTCACTTGTAAGGTCCATCACTAAGATAGTTTAGCACTTAATATTTTTCTTTCCATGATTACCTTGGAGAATATTTACTTAAATCAGTCATCTTTTCAAGCATATTACCGAGTCACATTTTTGAAGTTAGCTTGTAGGAACTACAGATAATCAGAAATGCTGTCTTTGGTCCAGGAAAGATGCTTGGTTAGAACGTAGAAAAGCGGTTAATAATAAGACTGCTTGCTGTGCCTTGTACATTCATATTTTAAAATTTGTATTTTTCTAAGATTTTGAGTTCTGCTTTAGAATAATACAAGTGTCTTTTCAGTCTAGACTAAATGAATGATAAATACTTCACACAATCTTTATGTAAATAAATTTAGTAAGATCACCTACCCCTTATACAAAGTACAGAAATATCCTTTCAGGGTAAGAAAAGCACTAAGCATGTTTAAAGTATTTCACAGCATGAAGGCCTTTACTGTTTATTGTTCAGTGTTGGGCCTTATCCTGGGCCTAGAGGAACAGCTTGAGCCTGGCTCGATTTTTACAGCCTGTCTTTGTCACTTCCGCTGGGAAGTGACTCAGCACAACCCACGTGACCTGGCCGAACTCTGTCTGTCCTGCAACCATCAGTAGAATAATCTGAAAGGCCCAACCAGATCACCTGTCTGCCTAGATTCACCTCCTCATCTACTCTTTACAAATGAGACACTGATGCAACAAAGCAAGTTCCTGCTTCCACAAGACTCAGCGTCCTGCTCAGCCTGGGAGAGACCCAGGATTCCAGGCTTCCCTCCTCGCAGCTACCTGCTGGCAAAGATCCACAGTTCAAGCTTGGTTCTCAAAGACTCCTGTATTCCAAAACCTGCCACACTCACTATCCAGTGTGGCATTCCTTTTAAATGTCCTGCAAGTAGGAGAATCATCAGTTTCACTGCGCATAAAATCATATTAGAAATTTCCTCTTAAAAAGCTGAAATGCTCCAATGGTCTGAGCTGAAAGGGTTTGTGGCCCCATGAGGAAAGCAACAATACCAACCAGCCACAGCTCCCAGGGTCTAAACCACCAGCCTGGGAGCACTTAGGGAGGGATCCAGGGCTTCAGCTGAATATGTAAGAGTGGAGGGCTCTGCTAGGCATAGGTGGAAGAAGAGAACCTTGACCTCATGAAGGCTGGACGCCCCAGGGGGTGGGAATTTGAGGGTGGGGAGGTGGGAGGGGGTAGATAGGGGTTACATCCGCAGAGAAGGAGGAGGAGGGGTGAGGGGATAGAGGGTTCCTGGGTGGGTGGGGGATGCAGTAAGGGGACAACATATGAAATGTAAATAAAATATCCAATAAAATAAAAAAGTAAGCAAACCAATGATAACTGAAATATCCCCCAGGTTGACAAAGGGCCCATCTTTATAAATTCAAGCTTCTTAATGACCAGATAGCAGAAAACAAACAAACAAACAACAACAAAAACCCAAGTCATCCCACACTGAGGCATAATACATATAATTTCTGGGAGGCTGGAAAAAACCAACAAATCATAAAAGCCGTAACAGCAATGTATCTTCTTTGGAGAGCCACAGTCTAATTCATAGCTAACTTCTCAGCCAAAGATATACAGCATAAAAGAGAACAGAACACTTTCAAAACTGCCCAAGGAGAAGCTGGAGAAATGGATCAGGGGTTTAGAACTCTGGCTAATTTGCCAAGGACCTGGGGTTGGTTCCCAGCACCTACAGTGAGTGGTCCACAATTGCCTATAACTCCAATTCCAAGGTATCTGAGGCTCTCTTCTGCAGCCATCTGCACATAGTGTGGTTCATGTGAGCTCATGAAGGAAAGCACACACAATACACTTAAATTTTTAAAAATGAATGCTTTAGTGATCAAAGTATCACCCCATAATTCTTATATTCAATAAAAATATTGCTCAATAAATGAGACAAAATACCTTTCAATAAAAAGTTCTAAGAGAATTAATAATCACAATAAAAAAGCTAAAATGCTTGTTTTTGAAAAAAAATTGTTTAAAAATAAACAATTTTTAATATTTTGACTTAAAATGTACTGTTCTGTGGTAATAAAGTCCATAGCTATAGGAATTAATCTTGAACAGAACATAAGTCTCTTCACTCTTAAGTTCTGAGCACTGACTCTCAATATGAAGTCTGGATGTAATGATGTAGATATTGGCATAATTAGACTTTATAAACTGCTTTACATGATTCACAGAGTCACAGAAGCTTAATCCTAATTACTGCAAAAACATTCCTTCTATTCTCGTCTCTCTTTGTGGTAGACGTAAGCTGGCACATGTTAAACAACCCCAGACAGGTATTTGATGATCTAAAATAACGCCTGTCCTGTTGTATTGAAGGCCATTTGGAGTATCTTGCCCCATCTTCCAAATTTATATTTTTATTTTTCCTATAATAATCAATGATCAAAGGACAACACGAGGCATTATAGTATTATGAATGAGAAGCCTTTGTTTGGTCTGCTTAGCATGTCGATGTGCACTGATAAAGCAAGCTTAATTATAATAGCATGTGGTCTCCTGTCTTCTTAGAGTCTAAGTCCTATCAGGAAAAGTGGATATCTGTTAATAACTCATGTATAAACAATTACATTGACAATGGCTACAAAGAAAAATATGAAGTGGTACCTAACTCACGTTAAGAGGAACAGATTTTGTAAGACTCCATAAAAAGTGGATTGCATGATATGGTTGAAAGATGAGAAGTGAATTTAACTAAAAAGGAAAGGGAGAATGTTTTTACTGGATGGACTCGGATGTGTGAAATTGTCCATCAAGGACGATCTAGTGATGGCTGCAGCTGGCTCTACTGAGAAGCATGAAGAGGGAGGACAGCTGGGTAGGAGGTCAGGCTTCACAGTATTTACAGTTACATAGGTTATTTTATCTCATTATCCTGAAGTGCTTCAAGGTTTTCAATTTAAAAGAAAGGGGAAGGTGTGAAAGCATTTTAGGCAGTGAAGATTACCTGAGCTAATTAGCAGTTCAAAGGGATCCCTCTTGTCATAGGTGCTAAATGGATAGACATTCTCCAAGTTGTCAGCTCAATCTTCAGAAACCCTCCCTTCTCTGGAAGCCTCTCATCCCTGAGAAGCACTGAGAAGTTCTGTACTCACCTCTGCACTTGATCATCCTCAGTTCAGAAATACTCTGTGCCAGGGGTAGATCCAAGACTCAGATGCTGCCACAAAGTGGAAAGAAAGCTCTGAAAGTAAGCTCTCTGGCTAAATCTTGAGAGTATAGAATCAGAAACTATACAAGCACTCCTGAAGGAAGGCTCACTCTCCTGAAGAAGCTTGGGTGTCATCACTACACAGTGTCAAAGTGAACTTTCCTGAAGTTCACACCCCAGAAACACAGGCCCCAGCTTGGAGGCTGCACTTCTGTAATCACAACCATCCCCATGACATCCCATTTTCCATCTCAATTTGTTTCTAGAAACTTCTTGTTTCCTGGATCACTACTATTATTCAATCATAACTTCCGACTTCCTAAAGAAATTCTGCTTTTGTCTATCAGAGAACAACTTTCCATCAAGTGGTCCACTAACTACGGACACTGGCTTCTTCACAATAATTTCATTTGCACTCCCATTGATGCCTCTCATCATCTGTTTAAGTGCACAGAGGACATGGCTATTTTCACTAGGCGTTGAATTTTAAGCTTATGCTTATACTCCATGAATTCCCTGAGGTTGTGAGTACTTATTGAGGAAAGACAAAGAAAAGAGACGTGTAACATTCAAAGCTTAGACAATTATTTTAAAGGCTGAGGAGGTAACTCAGTGAATAAAGCACTTGTTGAGGATGCATAGGGTCTCGAGTTCAAATCCCCAGAGCTCATGTGAAGCTGAATATTGTAGTGGCATCTGTAATCTCAGTGTTCCTACAGAGAGAAGGAAGGTTGACCCAAGAGAATCCCCAGAAACTTGTCACCCAACTAGCCTGGGGTACACACCAATAAACAACAGAAATTTTCTCAAATAAGGTGAGACTCAGAGGTAGATACCTAGAGTTCTTCTTTAGCTTACACAGGCCACCATGCCATATATGTGCCAGTACACATATATGTCTATGTGCACTCACATACATGCATTAAAACCCTTAAATATACATATATGAAAGAAAAAGAAAAATATGAATACATAAATGCACTGTTTTATTGATCTTCATTAGGGCAAAATTATGCAATGATTTATTGTATACCATCTCAATGTTACTATTTTCAACTTGATATATCAATAAATGATGCCATATATGTTAATCCAGGTTTAGAAAGAAATTGAACTTCCCTTTTCTTGTTATTGTCTTGTTTGTGATAGAAATGTCTACTAGGTAATATAGTTTAAATTATATTGAAGCAACAAATGGCAGACATTGTGGTTATTGGTTGAGTTCAGTGAAGCTGGCATCTTTGGCTGAAATAATCAGGTTAATGGAATCCTCTCGATTCCAACTCAAGCACAGTTTTAGATGTTTCTTATGACAGGAACTGCAGAGACCTGTACATGTAACCCCTTGTAATTCAATGTTTTCCTCAAGAGCTGCTTCCACTCACACCTTCCAGGTCAGAACCTAACATAGGTCACATCCGAATTCAAATGGCCAGGAGAGCAAAATTCTATGTTCTGATAAATGGGAAAAGATAAACAAAAACAGACAGAGGCAATGCTGCTGAAACTAATAGATTCTACCATTTAATCTATTCTGATGACAACCTTTGCTAAGATTTGACATATCATAATTACCTTTTCTATTATGTTTAATTCGGTTTTTTAAGATTGAAATCCCTTCTCTGCTTATAATTTCTACATTCTATAATCTTTGTCATTTTGATGATTAATATTTTTAGTGCTTTAACTCCAACCAATTACTATAAGACAAAAGCTTTTAAATTGCTTACATTTTGTAAGAGAGACTATTAATATTCTTGTAACACAAATGAGAACTTTTATGGCGAGAAAGCCTAATTGAGGTGGAGAAGGGATCACAGCCAGAAAGAATTAGAGGCAGGTTTTGAATCCAAGCCTATTAAATATTTTATTAGTAGATAACATAGCTTCTCAAGTTTATATTCTACTCCGTCTTTTAAAGTTATATCAGTTTTTAACTCTTGTCTAAGCACCCAAGCCTTTTGTCCAGCTGTATCAATCCTTGTCTATAGAAGTAGTAAAATATTTTTTGACCTTTTACCACTTTCAGCACTTTGTACTGATCTCTGACTCAATCAAAAATAATAAACAAATATATTAATTGAATTTATTATGTATCGAGGTCATATCTCTGGTTTCAACACTCTTGTATTAGAAGCTTATATCTATTTGTTGGTTTATCAGTAGTAGGCTATCTCTTTGCTTTGAGAGTGTCAGTAGATCCACTTCACAGTCAGCTGTAGACAATTTAACCATTTTGCTATCACTGACTCCTATGTGTGTGGGGGGGGCACTCCTTATGTATAGATATTAATTTGCAGCTATTCCCAGGGAACCACATTGGTTGGTTGAGCTGCTACTGCCTCTTCCCCAAGGGCTTTCACCTCATCTCCACTCCAGAAAACCACTTGATGATAACTTGGGCCCTTGCCATTAGGAGGACTCACACTGCTGGATCCAGGAGCTTAATCCTCTTGTTCTGAGTACAGTGTCCTCCAAGCCAGACATTGCCCAGTTACTTCTCACACTTGGATATACCTTAGTTTCCCCGAATCACAACTGCTTCTCTTTTTCTCAGCACTATCAGCACATTCATCTGTACTCCAGTCCAGTCTAGTATTCCAACTGTCATTGCTTAGGCATGTATAGCGTAGGAAGTATTAACTTGCCAGTTACATGGATAAAATTATCTTTGTTACCAAAATGTGTCTTCTTTCTGAGTTCTAGAACGCAGAATCCTGGCCAGACAGGGACGTAGTACTCTTTAATTCCGCTCTGCTTTGTCTCATGGAGTATACCACACATCCTGATGATCAGCCTCCTCAGTGTCATTCCTATTGGCTGTTCCTTCCTCCCGCTAGCCGTTCCTCTGCATCCTGGATTTCAGTCCTTTGGAACAACATGCAAGCTTTTGAAGTGGTCACCTTAGCTTTGGTCTTGTCTTCCTTCATAGAATGTTACAGAACTAGAGCTAGATTTCCCTTTCAAAAATCCACATTTGCCCTAGTGACTACACAAAACTTCCTACAGCCTTCTTCCTGCTTCCTGTGACTTCCTGCCTTCAGTCTCATTCAAGTGATGTTCTTTAACAGACTTAGTGCTTTTTCTCCAGCAGATTCATTAGCATTTATAGGCTAATGTCTCTGTAATCTACACTACCCAATTTCCAGGCTTTAGCACAATTGAATGCTCAATATATCTAAAATACCAATGTTGTAAAAAAAAAAAAACCAAA
Source organism: Grammomys surdaster (assembly GCF_004785775.1). NCBI lineage: Eukaryota > Metazoa > Chordata > Mammalia > Rodentia > Muridae > Grammomys > Grammomys surdaster. The sequence continues at coordinate 410,600 of NW_021620536.1, read as the reverse complement.
AAAACAAAAGCAAAACCACTGTGCATTGTTTCCCTAGGATGGAATATTTCTAATTCTCCCCTTGACCTTTCCACTTTGACCTTTCTTCAGATGCTAGCAACTGTATGTTTCCTTGTCCTTCCCATTTGGTTTAATGCACTCAGAGTCTTTCCCAAGGAATTCTCATGGTGTTATATGAGGTGATTTTCCTAACTACTCCCTACACAATTCACCCTTGGAATGCTCCCAGCCGACCATCCACCAATCTTTTCCAATACACTTTCCATTTAACGGTTTTCATCTTTTTTTGTATTTCCAGATGAAACTCCGGGTGCTACTCCAAAACTCATTTTCTGAAATAATGTTTAAAAGGTAATTTAAATATTTTTGAATCCCACAAGAAATACATACATGTAGAGAATATTTATAAAGCATATCTTCACAGCGTACTTTCTGAGAGAAATACTTGAAGGATACAATCAGAAAATATGATATAATTTTGTCTTTCTTCATTTATAGCTTGCCAGTGATGCTGGTATACTGTAAGCAAGTTCCAGGTGCAAAAAACACATTTTGATAAGAGTAGTTAATTGTTGAGGTATTTTTATAAGAACGCATAAAGTCACCTGGAAGAACAGTATTTTAAGTTTCTATTTCACTTTCTGTGGCACCTTTTCAATTTTGTTTACTTTATAATCTGAAACAAAATGAGGTTTTTAAAATACAGCTCCTATTGCAGAATTTGGACTATGAAAAACAAAACAAGCATCTCTGCAGTTAGCACTTCCTGGAAAATTGCGGTGATGGTGAGTCTGCCCTGGGAAGAACAACAACCATCTCTTCCAGGCTGTAAAGTCTCAGTCTGGCTATGAGACAGGGACAGTTTGAAAGAAACGCAGCAAATGTCCTGAAGACAATCCAGTGGAGTGGGGAGAGGGGAAGATAGGCTGAATAAGAAAGCAGTGTTTTTTAGTTTATTAACTTTTCTGAGTTCATCCAAATTGTAGCTATCTACCTAAATCTCAACATTTTCTTCTTTGCAAGGAGGGCTTGAGTCTTCAGGTTCTTGGAAAAGAGCAAAAATTTGGAATCCACAACTTGTGATTTCTAATTTACATTAAAATTTTGGAGAACTTAACTGAAAGTATAGTACTTTCTAAAGGTTCTCTGGTTACGAGAGCTTGATGATCTTCCAAAGGATCTGAATTCGGTTCCTGACACCCAAGCTGGGTGATTCTGAAACCTCCTTCTGACCTCTGCAGGTATCAGCACAAACCTGACATACATACATACATACATACATACACACATACATACACACATACATACATACACATACATATACACACATAAAAGTAAATGAATAAATAAATATTTGAAATATATCACAGCTAAGAAATGAGTTGGCTGTAGAACAAATAACTGTTTCCTTCTTTTCCTTCATGTACATTATGAAAATATCTGTGTTTATTTATAAGTTTTGCAGCACAATGTACTCTTAGATAAAGAATAAAAAGTGGTCATGAGAAATATTTGAAAATTGTCAATTTTCATTTATGTTTTCAGATCTAATTTTAGACTGGGTGCTTCATATAAATTCTATGTAGAGTCTAGCTCAAAGCACAGACCAGTACATAAGATCCTTATTTATTTTGACTCTTGGTTAACTGTCTTATTTATTTTTCCAAAGAAATTTACCACAACATAACATAACTCCTATTCAAGAGACCCTAACATTTTATTTGTCTTTCAGACTGTCACCCAGAGCACAGGTACAGGATTCATGCAAAGCAGGAGTGTTGAGAACCCCAAGTATCACCAGAGATATCGCCTCCAGTCCACCAGTTGAATTATTTTTTTGTGTGATGTGCTTGTCCTGAAGCACGCTGTGGCTGCATAGTATTCTGAGATGCACACACAGTAGGACTGCACCTCTCACAACATACTAATATGCAAAAGATCCAAGGTTAAAGACTCTTGTGGAAAAGGACAGAGCAGTGTGGCACACACGGAAGCAACAGGAAAGCCTCCTTTGTTGAGTTTCCTCACTTGCTTTATGTAGGTCTCAGGAGAGGTCTCAGTCCTTCCAGTAAAAGAACTGACAGGTCACTTTTAGGCAGAGAAAGAATTGAGCTTAGAAAACAGTAGTATTTTAAAATTGACTGTTTTTACCCATGCTCTCCTAACTTGTTTTTAATGCTTACACATTCCTGTAAAGCCCTCTTTCAGAGTCCACTTAAAAATATTCAAGTCACTTGTCTCTTTTTGCCTACCCATCCCCAACGTCTTTTCAGTTCCCACTGGTAAGACACGCGCATCAGTTCTAGGCCCTGCTACCCAGCACATAGAGCGTGGCAGGGTATTGCTTAGACTTGAAGCCTCAATTTCGGCAAAAATAAATGTAAAAACGTATGGCTTTATCGTATTTGGAAAGTTCAAATTGCAAATAAAATCTTTTGGCTTAGACAGAGTTTCTCTTTCTGATCTCTAGTAAATATTTCATGTGGCTCTCTCAGAAGGACTTGCAAGTAGAAGCTTATGCTTGAATTTTTTCCCTAAGAACCTGAGTTTGGAGATATTTTTGCATTATTTATAGAAGTATAACCTGTTGTACTCTAAAATATTCTAATACTTCGATATAAGTGGGGAAAATTCTATATATCCAACACTTTCAAGCGCTGATCATGATAAATAATAATAGTAAAAGTAATAATAATAATAATATAATAATAACGTGTAGCAGCTGTAGAATGACTTTGAGTATCTTTCTATAAATACTTAAATACTTTGGGTATGTTTTTTACAATTCTCTCTCTCTTTCTTCCTTCTTTTTGACAAGAATACCCACTGAACCCAGAGCTCACTGATTGGCTTGGGTTACTTGTGAGTCTGTTTCCACATATTGACTCTCCATCACTTCCAGACATACGCCATCATGTCTGGAGTTTTCTGGGGTGCTCTGAACTCAGATCCTCATGCTTGGAATCAACCACTGAATTGTCTCAGCTGCCTCCCAACCCCCACAATATATCCTTAAAATGCTTTTATTTTTCATCAACTAAAAACTCATTGTGTGTTGTGTACTATCTGTGTTCTTCAACTCACTGAATTCTTAAGCTGTTTCTGAAGCTCTCATTTACATCACAGAGACCAGGCTGCGTGCAGATCTTTCTCGTGGTTATACAGAAAGCTCAGAGCCACTATTATTTTATAATAGGCAATACCTGGATGAATAATAAATTGGACTCTTCTTTCTTATGTGACTGTAAAGGTCAAACCACACCACTAGAATATTTTTTATCATCTATGAATATTTCCATTTAAGAGTTTATTTAAAAGAATTGTTAAATATTCTCACTATGTCTTAACAGCATGATATCATACTCTACGTGTTGACTTCTCTATTTGATATGCAATGAAATTGCACCTTGTGGCCAAGGCACAGACACTTAAAGTTTTCAATTTAGAAGCATTCAAGAGTCAAACTGAGTCGATTTACGCTTTAAAAGTCCCCCACACAAAGAAGCCTACGTAAATTACTGTGTGTTTAAAGGTTTCTGATTTTAATCTAATAACTGAAATATCAAAACTACTTTTTAATTCAGGTATTTCAGCTTTACTTACAGGTGTTCCCAACCGATTGAGGAACCCCGCAGCACTATTTATCAGTGTCAAAATGCTAAAATCCTAAATTTAGTGCAAGAATCTCCTTCAGATGGAATTCATATTTTGATTTCTTAACCTACTTTGAGTCTCCAGAGCATATTGCCTATTTTTATTGATAGATTTTATTGAATTTTTTTAAACCTCCAAAGGTCCTTTAAGTTATTCTAAAGTCATGTATTTACTGTGAGAAAGCAGGTGTCCTTTTCGAATGTAGATGCTTAAATCATTCATAAAATTAATTTCCTCAGGTTGGAAGAAGGCTTTGAAACTCTAATTTGAAAACCCTAATCTTGCATTCTGAGAACATTGTATGAGCAGTGAAATATAACAGACAAGAAAACATAAAACATAATAAATTAAATTTGATCTATCCTAGCATGAGAATAAAACAATTCTGATACAGTCAACTAGATAGTTTTTAGAGCCAAACACAAAACCCTGGCCCATTTGTGTGTAGAGATCCATTGTTCTAAGTACCGATTATTATGGGGTGATGCTACCATTAGACTGCCCGACCCTCTATCTCTATCTACCATGGAATTGTCTACACTCCAGAAACAAAAGGGACACTTTGGAGTCAATGTTTTTATTATTATTTTAAAACATATATCTTGATAAATAAATTTAAACCATTTATATTGAAATTGCCTTATAATCGAGGGTATATATTTCAGTATTCATAGCATTTGTGGATTTGTTTTATTTTTATATAATTAGAAAGCAATCAAATGTATTGAACAATAAGATTATGCTGTATGTAATTTAATCTTTGGTGATTCAGAGAGCACTTTAAGCTATTATGGTTTCTTGGAGTCAAGATTAGGTACTTCATAATTTTTCATTGTACTAGTAAAATATGTAGATACAGAATAACAGAGATTTCCAGTAGATACAATGGTTTATAAGTAAATTTTACTGTACATTTTCTTAATGTTGCCACAGAAAGATTACAGAGAAACTGAACACACAATATTGTAAGAACAATGAAATTATTCAGTTATATTATAATAGTGAATAAATATAATTATTTGTCAAGACCCAAAGAGTACAATCTGAAAAGTCAAGTTAAGTGTAGATTGTGAATGTTTGTTACTGACATGCCACAAAGGCAATCATTTGAACACATGCACTTTTGAGGAGAAATGTGGATGAAGCAAAAAAAGCATATAGGGTACTTCTATGGCCATCCCCAATGTTGTTATAAATAATGTTCTAATACAGTTCTCTAGGGTCAACCATGTTGTTCTATAAAAGAAATAGAACTACATAGAAATCAAAAGTGATTTTTCATAGTGAAAACAAGCAGAAGAGTCTTGATGAGGCAGAGAAACAAAAATGTACAGGTTAAAATTGTTGAATTCTTAAAAATATTCATCTATATTACTTTAAATATTTAAAAACAAAAAACTTAGGACATAAAAAATAACGTAGGAAGAGTTCAATGAAGTCAGGAGTAAAATTAATTTTCAAAGTATACATAGAAACTTCCCCATCTTTTTGTATGAGTCTCAAATTATGTCCTAATCTCTTCCATCATCAATGACTGTCAAACCCTGGAGTCCAAGTGACTCACTTCAAAGGGATCCTTGAAATCCTCCACTGTATGAATGGGGCTAGGAGCTGATGACAAACCATTCTGAGGCTGGGATTAGTGAGGGACACATGAACATTAACTTTAATTTTACTCTGATAGCAAAGTCCATGTCTTATAATGAACCTCATCACTCTCGAAGGTCTTGAGAACTGTGTTCTCTCCTAACTGGCCCAGGAATCACTTCCCAGGGTAGCAGTACATGCACCCCAATGGAAGGTTGGACACCACCTTCAAGAAGGCAGTGCACCCCAAACAAACAGTGGGTGAGAAAGTTGACTTCCCCTCTGCTGTTTATTCCCAAGTCTATACTTAGATCCTAGACTAAATTAAATTATGATTTAGTATCCTGAAAAGTAGATTCATCTGTCAAATGTGTGAGAAAAATGGGAGTGGTAAATATTTGCCTTTGGAGATTTTTAGTGTCTTTAATAAGAAAATATTTATTGTAAAATTTTAAGAATGGCATAGACAATTAGATGTTTACCTAGCAAAATTAAGTCTTGGTCCTTTTCAATGAACACATGTGCCATGGGTTCTTGGAAGATTTTTTGCATGAGAAATGCATGTAGATGGTCACCTTTCCTCTGAGATCTCTGTAAACAGGGCTTTATTTTCATTATTTTGTTTCCTTCCGTGCAGGGATTGACAGACTGTCTCTGGATCCCTCATTTGCTTTGTAGCTCAAATACTGTATTTTCTTTTTGCTGAATTTGACTTTTCTGTGCCAGTTTTTTTTTTTTGTCCCAGAATCAATGCATCAAGAATAGGTTTTGTTCTCTTGATACTTAATGTTGTCTTTGTATAGCTGTACTTATTGAATATGTATTGAGAGCAGAAAATGAATGCTCAGATTCATATCCACACAAAGTCCTGAACATGTGGATGGTGACTGAGTGTTCCAAAGTCTTTTCCAGAAAATCATTTGATAGGTCTGTCACTGGAATGAGACCAAGTAGTCCTGAGAAGTGTGAGTGACCATGCTGAATGATGACTTGGATTTAATTACTGTAATACTTTTAATAATCATCAAAACCAAAGTAAACAGTTTGTTACATTTAAAAAAACACCTTTTAAAATATGAAGTCTGCCAAATACCAGGAAAATATCTCTTGAAGAAAAACAGTTAAAAACCAAAAGCAATTTAAGCCATTTCCTTCAATGAGAAAGAAATGAAGGCTGTTGGCATAAGAAATTTCTCCAATGCACACTCACCTTTTGTAACAAGCAAAGAGTTAAGAAACTGCTCATGGTTTTTGTGCACTGTTACTCCACTTGAAATCTATCTCATAAATTTCTCTTTGTTCAGGCATCATAGCAACCCTCCACTTCTCCTTGAAACCCCTTCATTCTTTTATTTACATAGCATGTGACATTCTCTTGCATGTGCAAGGACTCTTGCCATCTCAGGGCAGAGCAGCTTGGTGGGCTGGCCGTGGGGAAGTTCTGCTTCCTGCTTTATTGACAAGGGGCTCTGCTTCTAACCAAACTGATTCACACTGACGGAGCCAACCCGCTGAACACTGGTACAGGGCTTCTCGACAGCTCTGGGGCCAAACTGTGTCCACAGGCCATATGCCTGGCTCCTCTGTCATAAACAGATGACTGAGTGTGCACATTCCCAGGTGTAATGTCACTGGGACCTCATTTGCAAACATATAAACGAATGACATTCAATTATGTTCAGAGGCAATGTTGTCAAAACCACCAAGGAAACAATTTGCTGCTCTTGCACAGTGTGTGGTTCCAACTGCATTAGCAAGTTTTCATCGCTCAGTGTTTCAATTGCTTCTGAAGAGGAACTTTTGCAGCCCGTCGTTTAAACGTGAAGCATCCAGTGCTGCAGTGTATAGAGATGAGATGAAACAGGCCTACTGCAGAATTATCCCAGCTGAACAAATTCCAAATAATAAAGTCAGCTAATTTCTGTGTATGGAAGCCCTTTGCAGCAAGTAGCTTAAAGTCACATGTTAACAACAGTAGGTATTGATGAAAGAGTTGAAAATGTTGGCTTTAGGAGATTATGTCCTTGCTAAATGGTGACATGTTTTCATGAAGTATGGAAACTTCTATCATTTATACAAAATGAATATAGAATATGCCACAGTATTTTAATTTTAACAGAGTCCTCCTGATGCCCCTTTACTGTTGCAGGAGCAAATGCAGAAACTTGAATAGCCCATACCTAGTTTTCCTTATTTACAGTTAGTAGTGCCAATAAGAAACAGAGAGAACACTGAATTATATCTTTATGCAATGTAAGAATAAATAACAAAAACTAATAGTACATTTGTCTTTGCAATGGGGGTTGTTTGACAGTGTGTATAAACTTGAGCGATATTCCTGTGTTGTATTTAATTAAACATAAAGTAGCCCTGGAAATACAAACTATCTAAGAGGCTGAGGTAGAAAAATCAGAAGGTAAACGTATCTCTGGCTTAAGTGGCAAGGCCTGTCGCAGTAAATATGAAGAGGGCTAAAAATGTAGTTTAGTGATATGTTAGACTAGCATGTCTGAGTCTACAGGGTTAATTTCCAATACTATAAGAACCAGTGTCACCAAAATAGTTAAATAAATCCATAAATATTATGAGTGACTTTATCAAAAATGTGATAAATATTTATTTAGAATTATCTTGATCCTTCTCATGATAAAAAATTTTAAATCTGAGATTCAAAGAACTCAAACAACTTGTCCATGGTTACATCTTGATCGATTTGGAATAATGAATAGTCTTTAGTGGGTTTTCTGTGTTCTAGAACAGAGTGATGTGCCTGTGTACCAGGGCAGCTGCCTACCTGACTAGAGCAGTGAGGTCTGTTGAATATCTGCAACTGCCTGGTTATCAGAGAAGGTAAGAGATCTGGACAGTGGGCAGAAGTTCATGACTAGGAGTTTTGACCTGGGAAAGATGGGTAGTGCTTGGCTGACACATGGAAAATGAAAGTGTTTCTGAGCTTTGGGACAGTTTGTATAATCTTTAAGGAATTAAGAGTTATGATCTAATTTGATAAATGATAAGCATGTATAGTCACTGACACATATTAGATGTGTCATGATTAGGCTTTAAAATGAAGAAATAAAATCTCCAAATTCACTTTGCATGTGTTATAGTTGTAGTAAGAGAGGTTATAAAAGAATTATTAAATACTGAGAATTTAGGTAGCCTCCACCAAGAAAATGGTAAGACTATAATATTTATGATTTACCTAGATTTTAATTTCTGTTGCTTTTTATTCTCCAGTAGTAAGCCATAATTTAAAGGACTGAAGTGGCGAATTCCAGCAATATATACTGTCTAAGTTGTCAATCATGTGTTGCTCTGAGTAGCATTATGTAAACTGCTCTGTCCAGCCAGAGATGAAAATTGTCCCATTATCTGCCATTTTCTTTCTATATATGCTACCTGCCTCATAGTCTCTTACTGGCTGCCTTGGTTATTAGATCAACTGTAGAGGAATTTTAATCCAGCAACATGGCTGCTCTGATCACATCCAAAGACTTTCCAGGTCTGAGTGATCTGGCTGGAAATCAAATATCCCCTTAGTACATAGTACACAACTTTATTTCCAAATAACCACATCTAATTGAGGGACAGATTAAGTAATGAGTCAGAGAAAGATTTGACAGGATGCAACACATTCAACTCTCCAGAGAACAGCACAGGAAAGAAAAACTAAGAGGAGTACCGGGAGAGAGTTCAGGAGTTAGGAGTTAATTGAGAGACAGTGCAGGAGAGGTGAGTTCACTGTGGTTCAGTTGGTGGCAGTCTAGTTTGCAGAGTTCAGAGATAGTTTTTACTGGGACAATTTTACAGACATGTTGTAGAAAGAACAAGCTAGACACTGGTGAAGTCAGATAAAAACAAAGCATAAGGGAGCCAGATTAAAACAATTGCCAGAGTTAGTTTGTGGCCAAGCAGAGCAGTTCAGTCAGAAATTTAGAGAAACCAAATTGAATCAGTCAGCTTAGAGAGGAGTCTGAGCAGGAACAGCTGAGTTGAACAAGCCAGCCAGAGTTCAGAAAGAACTGGAAAGGATGAGCATAATCAGGAGTAAGATGTTGAGATGACAATTACAGCTGGTGAATAAAAGCTATTTGTACAATCAACTCTCACAAGATCACAGTGTTTATATTGAACTAACCTCTCATTTACTTAATAAGGTTCCAAGGTGAATGAGTGAGGCTGCTGACATTTGGATATTTCCAGGAGAGTAAAAAATATTTTCATTAATGAAAACCATGGAAGTGTTACATGTATGTATATGTGTGCTTGAGAGTACATCTCAGCACAACATTTATCACCACACACTTTTATTATATTTGGTGCTAGTCTCAGTTACAATGTTAGCCTTATCTTAGGCATGCATGAATAGGATAATCATAGAATGTGTGAAGGTCAACATGCCTTAGCACACATCTCCTACAGGTAAAATAATACTAATGCCAAATGGTTGAGAATAGCGAAAAGAAAGAATGTGTTTAGACCTTAAGTCAGAGAAGGCTTCTCCCATAAATGATCTCTGATGGCTCCATTTTAAAGACATGCTCAGTTATGCAAATGTCCATAAGAAGCATTTCCAAGCAGGTGATATCAGTGATGCACTGGAGAAAGCCTTGGTGACTGAACTTAAAACACTTAGTCCTTACTCAGGCAGTAGAGTACAGAACTAAGTACTTACTCTATGCAGAGCTTCTGCTGTCTCTGATTGGAAATGGCAGGCAATTTTTCCTAATATCCTTTCATTAGGCAGATCTAGTCACCTGCTTGTTGATGCAAATATTTAAAATGGCCTCTGGTCAAGCCAACTATCTAAGCTGTAGCAGCTCTGCCTAGCTCAGCTGCCACGTTTCTTGCCAGAGGCCATGTGTGCTCTACAGCTAGAAATGGCCAGGCAGAAACACCAGCCCTGCCACCCACGAAATGTCAGTGTCGGAGAAGGCTCTGCCAAACTTCCATGCTGTCTTTGCAAGGCTGCGCATTGCCCAGTTCATCCTGCCAACCACGCGGGCTCTGTACAGATGAGACTCTAATGCTTTAAGATTAATCAAAGGCTTTATGTGTTTGGTAATGCTCAATAACAATATGCCCACACAATCAGAGGTGTAACTCAACACCCAACCTAGATATACCTTTGACTGCCAGAGACATGTGAACATCCACCTCCACGTTCCTTCCTCTCTCTCCTAGCTCCTCCTCTTCCTCTCCTTACTCCTCCCACCTTAGCTCCTCCTACAACTGCTCCCTGGTCCCTGACTACAAATGAGACAGAAAATAAAGAGGAACATAATTTCTCTTTCTCACATACTTTCTCCTATCCCAAGTAAAACCATTTGGTAAGTAAATAAAGAGTAGTAAAATAGCATAATGCTATAAAACTATTAAAACATTTATAAAATGCCCTAAGACTTGCAATTATGGAAGTGGAGAACAGTACAGACAGTGTAAAACAAATTGGAGGTTTTTGTTCTTCTGTTCTTTGATGATCTAGTTGATTAACTGATAAAACCTGACAGGACAGTGAAAGGATTGGGAATATGGCAAGGCGAATGAGAATAAGGGTTTTTATTGTACAGTAAGTCTGACTCATTATTTTCATATTTTAAACTTGATGATCATATCACCAACCCAAAATACTAATGGCAGAGACTCAATGGAATAAAAACAAAACATGTTCAATGCATGTCTTGCCTTTTGATTCTTAGTGATGGAGGGCAATGAGGCAGCCCTGAGTACTTCTAGGTTTCTTGTTGTAGAAGACTGATGGGGTCTGAAGGGGTCAGATGTTCATGTACCATGAAACTGTTCTAGCATGGATCCATCACAGAGTGATACACGACCCTGCTGCTGCTTCCCCAACAAATCTCACACCGTCATTGAATAAAACATCAATCAAGATATAACAAATTGTAGTTACATTGAGATTCAAATCCTACCACTACGCCTTGTAGACCTAGATTTTGTTTAGTTATTTGGAATTCTATTTTCTATATTCATATAGTCAGGGTAACATTGAAAGCCTTATGTGGCTGTAAAATTTAGATTATGTATTTCAAATTATTCATCTAGCACCTGATATACTATGGAGTGCACATATGGCTGCTATTTGTCCCATTAAGTTAAGCAGTCATGGCAATTTATACAATTGTTGTGGTTACAACCAAATTTATAAAGGAAGGAAAGTATCATTTACCTTTTCACAGATATGATGAGTATTTTTAGGGAAGATAGCAAGACCCCCTGTTCTTCATCATAATCTATGGGACTAAATGGAATTTCCGGGGCAGCAAGGGTACATAGGGGTAGAACAGAGTGTAATTAAAACACTTCAGGAAATTCCTCACTAGAGCAATCTAGGACTGCCTCTGTGGAAGCACAGGTCCTGTTCAGATCAGCTAAGCTATTGTATATAAGTACACTTTTCACATCGTATGAATAAGTAAGGGTTTGATAAAACTTCATGTCAAAACGAGGAGACATAGCTAAGGCCAGTAAGTCTACCCTTAGTTCTGTCCTTTAGAAAGTAGCTTACATTTGGAAACAGCTGGTGCAAAGTAAAATCATTTGCATAGTTTTTCACTTCATTTCAATTTCACCCTGTTATTAAAGTTTAGTAATTTTGTTTTACAGAAACCTTTCCTCAGAATTGTATGCTCTAATAATCTTTAACATGCTTGCTCTTTGTGTTTAAATCTGGTGTGTTTCAAGGAAAACCTAAGTTGTATGGTTCTCATTCTTTAGACTTAACTCACTCAAAGGGTATTTTGTAAGAATTCTTTGATGTTCGGGATACCTTATCATTTTTTTATGGAATATGTTCAAGTTTCTTCCTTTGGAAAATGGAAATCATGTCCTACTTAAGATAAAGAAAATCAAATGCAATTTGGTCAGGGAGAAGGCAGTTTACAAAATTATCATCTAGAAGTCATTTCTTGGTTGTTATCTTGGCTTGTAAGAAGGACCAGATGCTCATGTGATGGTCATTATAGTTGACTCATGTAACCTTCTTCATGACAGGTCAGCTCAATCAACATTTCTGGTTATCTTTGCTATATGGAGAAAGTGTACAAGGCTCACACAGGTGATGACAATCAAAATGATACTGGAAATAAATAATGAGAAGTGTATAATTTGAAGTTGCCCATTTATCCCAGTGATAGAACTAGGCATATAGAAAAGAAATGACAATGCATGGATAAGATATATTGTTAGATGTAAAAGTAATATTTTGCATGAATAATGAATGCTCTTAGGACCAAAGGAAGGAGTGTTGTAAGATTAGTGGCTTTCAAGCAAGCCTAGCTAGAACTTAAAAGAACTACAAGAAATCTGACATGTTAAGAAACTAGGGGAAGGTGTCATTGTCACAACAAATGCACTTGGGCCAGACACAGTGGTATCATAATTCCGCAGTGTGTAAAGCCACACACTGTGGCTGATTGAATGCCTAGTGAAGATGCTGGATTTTACTCTCTTGGTAATGAAGACACCATCTGAGTGTCCTCAACAAAAATCTGTAATGTAAATGCAACTTCAGAAGGGTAACTCTGAGGAAATATTTTTGGGTGACTACAGGAGGAAACTTGGACATGAATTTTACCACCACTTCAGTTAAGGCAGAGGCTCACAAAAACAAGGTTTAGGCAGAAGAAAATAAAAGTGAAGAGAGATACAAATAAATAAATTATGATTGCTGAATTTCCAGGTGAGGCTGTGAGCTACATATTGATTGGTGAAGTAATCAAGTTGGATGTAGCACGAACACTGAAATCTAGAGGATTGATCATCAGAGAATACTTTCTTCTGATAGAATAGTACAGGAAGGAGACATGTCCCACAGTGGAGAAGGGAATCTATGTTCTCTGGCCAAGCTATAGTACACAGAGTAGTGGAAGTAGGGTCTTGGCCATTTTCCCTTAGTCTTTGTAAAAAAGAGAGCTTCATTCTAGAGATAGACCCTGGAGGTTTGTGCATTGCAACCATTGAAATTTTATCACTTTTTGCTCCAAGAGAATATCTAAATTAGAATTCAAAAGTTGACATCTTAATGGCCAGAGAGTCTTTCCTGATATTTTGCACTTATGGTGTTGATAGCATTTGACGTTATTCTTGCAATACAAAGATGTTCTTTATATATACCATGGATGAAGCTTTAACTGGGTGCTGAAGGGAAGGCAAGTTAAATAGGAGGAAGGTTCTGGTGAGACAGTTCTTTCTCTTGACTTTAAATTGACTCTGGCAGGAAATAGAAGTTGTGCAATTAACATGAAATTTCTGTTGCTAATTAGACAGGTAGAGGTAGAAGTAGGGTATTCACCCAGGTGCACACACACATAATGTGTTATTAATTATACACACAACATGTTCAATTAATATACTATATTAATGTAAGTCAGTATTAATTTATAAAATTGTATAAACATTATCATATTGCTTATCACCTACACTGTATATTAAGCACCTTGGTGACATGGAGCTTTTCAGTTTTTAACACTAAATTTCTTATATTTTAATAAAAGTAGCTGATATATTGCAGAGATATAGATGCATGCATGCTTTTAATCAATGTTTGCAAAATTCCCAAGACTATAGAAAAGTCTACAGAGTAATACTGTAATGGTGTGGGTTTATAATTTTGTTGATATTTAAATTTTCTCTGACTTTTTTCTTTTTTCACTCTAAATCTGAAGAAAGTTAGAGGCATTATGAAACTATTTTTTTAAGTATTAAATAAAGTATGAGTTAAAGAAGAAAAGATGATAGAGATGTATTTATCTAGGAAATATTTAGTTTATTTTTTATCGCTCAGTGTGTGTGTGTGTGTGTGTGTGTGTGTGTGTGTGTGTATGCAAAAGCATGCAATCTTCCTTGTGACTGACTGGGGACATATGATATACATGCTACACTACAAACACAGAGTCAGAGGACAGTCTTGCATAGGTCTTTCCTCCTACTTTGTTTCAGCCGGTGTCCTTTGGATGACTGCTGCTGTGTTTATGCCAGAATGCCAGAGGTAAAAACACATCATACTAAGGATCAACATAACTTGAAGGATCATTTTCTCCTACAGGAATAAGTTATTGGCATTTTTGTGACATTCATGGAAGTTCTGAGAAGACATGATGAAACATCAATAAACTCAAGACAATACTGTAATTAGATTTGAAGAAGTTGAAAATGGAAAAAGGAACTTGATTAAACACAAACTGATGTTAGGAAAATGAATCTATAATTGGCATCGTCAAAATTGAATATTGTCATTCACAGAAGACCAACTGTCTTCCCAAGAAACCAGATCGGGTAAGAGGCAGAGTACAGATTAAAGCTTATGCCCACCTAAGTATAAAAACTGTATATTTCTATGATAATATATGTCCTCTCATGCACTAAGGATAATAAAGAGCAAAGGTTAGCTCTCACACTGAGGATGTTCAATTTCTCAGGAACTAAGCTAATACTGCAGACATGTTTAAAGACCTATGTAGCATGTAACTGCCTTATTTCAATGTAAGTGCTTGTTTCATATGTATCTTTGGGTACATGAATTTTAAAATATATGTACAAACACACACACACACATGCACTCACAGACACGCACACACACACATGTACACACATACGCACACATACATATACATAATACACAAACATATATTCACACATACACAGATGCACACATATAAGAAACATACGTTCACATATGTACACACACACAGACACACACAGAGACACACACAGACACACACATAATGCACACATCCATACATACATATATGTGCACAGACATATACACACACATGCATACATACATACACACACATGGACACACACATACACATAGACATGCACACACACATGCACACATATGTACACACATACACAGACAGACAGACAGACACACACACACACACGCACACACACACACGTACACACACCTTGGCTTTTCAGATATTTGTTTTATCATCCTAGCAACCTTTTAAAGCTTGGAACTTGTAGTATTATGACTTCAAGACAAGGTGCCCAAGGAACTTTAATGATCCATCTAGCATCCTGTCATTTTACTCAGTGCTCATGAACAATGGGTAACCATGTCTCCTTACAACTCTTGTACTAAGTACTTTACTTTGTTATATCTTAGAATTTTAAAGATCATTCCTGCTGTTATTAATGAGAAGATTAAGATCAGTAGAAATCATGTGGTTACTAGTCCAGTCTGTTGTTACTAGAGATCAATACAAATTTTAGTCATGTAGATCACAATAACATTTCCTAAATAATATCTTCTCAGACTGCCATCTACAGTCCAAAGCAGGCCAAATTTCTTCCCTTAGCTGAACAAACATTCAGAAGATTGAGAGACATGGGTACCTGTCCTCAATCACTATGGTTTTATGCAAAGACCTCAATTATTGTCAAGTGTGGGATAGCAGCATTTTCAGGTGAAATCTGTTACTTTATGAGATGTATGGTCCCCATTTTCTGACAACAGACAATGCCAAATCAAAAGTGAATAAGATCAGGAAGCAAAAGTCATGACAGGTAAAGATGGGACAGTTGATTCAGGGCAGGCGAGAAGCCTGAGTCTGGGAATAGGGGATTGGATCCATGCACAGCTGTGGAACAGAGGGAGAACTGAGAGATTAATAGATGACAGAGTGTTACAGATGAATTCACAATGAGGCACGGAGGGAAAAGGAGACTGGTGGTAAAGATGTAGAAGAACCTGGACAAGAAATATGATATTCCTTCAGTAGCATGGCTTACTTATCAACCTGAACCCCTGGGCTCCCCATTTCTTGTGGAGCTGATGCCTGTTCTTTTTCATTTATCAGAATATCTAAAGTGAACACTCAAGCAATGATCATTGACGTTGCATACTACAATACAGAATCAAAAGAAGACAAATTAAATATACTTCAGTTCTACATTATTGAAAGAAAAATACATGCAGATATCCCTGAATTAAAAAGAGAAGAAAGATATAATTTATTATGGATAATGGTGTGACAGCAAGACATCAACCATTGATGAATAAGTTTGTAAGAATGAACATGCTTATTTAAGTACACTCTCTATGTGTGTTTGTGTTTGTGCATATGTGTGTGTGCACATGAGTGTGTGTATGCATGTGTGTGTGTCTGTGTGTGTGTACGTGTGTGTGCATGTTTGCATGCATGTCTGTGATAAAATATTTCTCTTATCTTTCAAGATGTAGTACAAATTATTCTTCCAATAGTATTATTGATAATTTCAAGTACTGCTTCTTGGGAGGGAAAAGGAAAAAAACACAGATCTGTCTAGAAAAATGAAAACACTAACAGATATTCTATGGGTTAATTGGTCCATACTTTACAGGGAAAATAAAAGAGAAAAACACATGATAATTTAAAAAAATATTTCAAGTTGTCAAAATAATCATGAAATTATGGAACTATATCTGCATCATATAATATGTTCCGATAAAATAAATTATTACAAAAAATCTAAAATATTAGCTATTAACTAATTTTCAGCCACAAATTTAAAACTATTAATTTTTGTTTTACGATGACATCTCTGTAAATATGAAAAAAGTTCTAACCCTTCAGGAAGTGAAAAACAGGCTGCCCAAAAACTGTATCCCATTCGTTTGATCCTAAAGAAAAACCTATAAGGCTCTGAAGGGGAGTATTTGCTTGCTTTTGTTCTTATATTAGAGTTTCAGGGGTATTAACTCATATTGCTAGTCTTTTTCCTTGTTGTCAACATAACTTTAAATAAATGATAGAAGTGAAGGAAGGAAACAGAGCTGGAAGAAGGAACAAAAGAGAGAGGGTAGGAGGACGGTTATAAGGACCAACTTAGCCCATGTCAAGTATTTATAAAGAATTCCTGTAGGAGTGGAAATGAAAATCAAGTGTTCTTATTTCCCATATGTAGCACATTGACCTGTCTCTTTTAAGACTCACAAGTCTATTCACATAAGGCCATGAGCCTCACAAATTACAAATTTACAAATAGACACTTGGTAGGAGAGACCATGTAGGTAACATCCCTTGGCCAAGAATTCAAGGGCAACTTGAAATTTTATGTCTAGTTCATGAAGCTATGGATCATTAAGATGTTTCATAATAAAATGTGGGCGCCTAGGTCATTGCCCTTCTAGATTTCTTGGTTCGGTGGGAGGCCGGTCATAAAACAGCACATTTGCATAGGCTGTCTTAGCATGCAAGTCCTACCAGGGATGGAAGAAGGTAATGAGTCTGTCTTGAGAATTAGTAAGATAGTGGCGGTGGTGGTAGTGGTGGTGGTGGGTGGTGATAATGACAAGGATGATTGATTGATGATGGGGGAAGGGGGCTCTGGCATAGCCTGTGAATCTGGACAGAGAAGAACAAATACTGTCTTTGTTAAATTCTCGAGCTGTTGATGTTAATGAAGGAGCAGGAAGGAAAAGATGGTTTTAAAGGTTTGGATTTCAACATGTTAGGGTCTAGGCTTCAAAGAGTGGAGTTAAAGGATAAATATGATATTAATTTACACAAATCCTTTTAAAAAATTATTTGTAAAACTTTTTCCTCCATCCTAATGCTGCTTTGGCAATTGCGTTTAGTAAACATTGTTTTTTTAAAGCCACAGTTAAAAAGCATTTCTACAGTGAAAATTGTCCTGATAATCAGTACGAATAAAACTGAAACATGATTCCTTCTAGAACTTACTGTGAACCTTGGGTTCATTTACCGTTTCATCAGTGACCCATTATTAAGTACAGTATTTATTTGCTGTTTGGAAGTTTCTTCAGAGATGAGAAAGTCGTAGTGTGGCTTCAAATTACCTGAGAAATTGATGTAATTTGCCATTTTATAATGAACGCCTACTTTTCTCAAGCTAGAATCTGACCTCGGTGATGAGTTTAAATGCCAGGATGATATTTCGACCCTACTGTATCATAGACATGCATGAAACTCCATGGGTTTTGATGCTAATAGAGACTTATTTTTGACACATTATTTTATTTATTTCAGCCTCACACTATCCACTAAGATGTTATAAAAGCAAAACTAGAAAAAGATAGCATGCTTTTGTGAATAGGAAGTTTTCTCCATTTTAATATTTTCCTAGTCTGCTTTTTCATGTTTCCTCATTGTAAATAATGAACCCATAGTACACTGACTAGCATTTTTCCTTAAATATTAAATATTATTTTTGGAAATGTTTGAACTATGAATGGTTGTGCACAGTCATTTTCCTGTTGGAAATAGTGTGATATTCCTGTTTTCTCCTTTGATGTCCCAGCACCTTAACGCTGCGCAAAATAGACGACTACTGAATTCCTACCAAAAGTTAAGATATGTATAATTCTATCAAAAAAAGCAAGAATACAGATACCCTTTGAAGAATTGATTTCAATGTTCAGTGAGAAGCTAGGTTATATTTTTTCCATTTAGTTTGTTTTTTTTTTAAGAAAATGTGTAGTCTTGTTGGCATTGGTCTTACAATTAATGGTATGTTAAATTATCTGAAGGTGAAGTTCATGGCAGCTTTTATTTAATTTCTTAAGTATTTAAATAAGATGCTTTGTGGGTAATACGTTTCCAGATCTATAAGAGAAAAGCTTCCTTACCTTGCAAAGCCTCCAGAGGGCAGCTTAAAGGTTTGTTCAGCAGTACTGTGGTTACAGGTGTTCATCAGGGTACCTGGCATTTACATGGAATGTTGTGGATCTGAACTCAGTCCATCTCACTTGCAAGGCAGGAACTTTACCACCTGAGTCAACCTTCCAGCCTCGGTAGATGTTCTTATACTAAAGCTAAATGCCAATCGTTTATGTAGATGCTTAACATGGTTAAATGAAACATGCAACTGAGGGAAAGCAAGCTGCAGTTTAAAAAATGCTGCAAACCACCCAAAATACCCAGGACATACTCTTCTCCCCCTTTTAGAACTAAGATATTAAGATCTGTTATGGTTTTATAGCTGGGATCACTTTTATTTCATGGATGTCTTGCCCACAGCCTAGGAGGAACAGAGACAAGATCATACGTCGATGCAGACAGGCTGGAGCCCAGGTGCCAAACTAATCAACCATCTGGCCTTGTAAAACTCATATGATCTTTGTTTATCTTTGTTTGTTCTTTTTTCTTTTTGCATATGTATGTGTGTGTTTGCGAAGTATGTGTGTGCGCGCACACACACGTGCTCCTGTGTGTTGAGTCGTCACAGGCTAACTCTAGATGCCTTCCCTGTTTTTCATCTAATTCTCTCTCTCTCTCTCTCTCTCTCTCTCTCTCTCTCTCTCTCTCTGTTTTCCTGTATACATGTGTGGGCTGGGTGTAGAAGAACAAAACTCATGCCATGTTGGACTCTTCCTTACTATTGTTCTGCATCATACATTAAGGCAGGGTCTGTTAATCAAGTCCAGAGTCAATGATGCCTGATTTTCTAATTTCAGGCATTTCTTATGACTTACAGTGGCCAGATTAGATGGAAGGACATGAAGATCCTCAAAAAAGTCACTACAAATGACATCAGTTTCTCATCTAACTGCTCAGCTCAAAATTCACTCGTGCCAGTAATGGAGCTGGCTCCAGATAAAAGGTCAAGCAATAACTGGGCACTGATGCTCCAGTCTCTCCTCTATTTCCTCTGCTGCCTACCAAGGAGAAAGCCTGGCAATAAAAAGAGAGTCGAGTGACTTCTCAAAAGTGCTTCTGTTGATCCCTGCCCCAAAATACTAGCTTGAGATGGAGGTCTTCTCCTGCTGGTTTGCAAGGATAGAAAATAAACAAAGACAAATCACTGAAGGAAGGTCCACAATGACATAAATAATACCGGTACAGAATAATGTCAGGAGAGTGGCACAGAGGAATTTCTCAGGGCAGGACTGAGGTAGCCTCTGTGTGAGAAACACTACCCTGGCTTCCTAGTCAACAGCATCCTCCTGCCAGCCTCAGCCCTCACTATCATAAGGAGTATACAGGAGGAATGACTATAGTGTGTTAAATCTCAGCTTGCCAACATCATTAGGCAGATAGAGGAAAGAAAATGTATGTCATTAGCTTACAGCAAAGGGTACACAGCAGGAAAGTGTATCTGTGAATGAGTGGCAGGATTTTTATGAAGGCTTAGATTGATGCTGAATGATTACTGGAAGGATTAGGGCCCTGGAAACAGCTCTGCATATACTGTCAAGAAGCAGAGAGTCCGGTGACAAGGCACGGTAGCTGTCTTTATTCCAGAAGTGAAATGAGATGAGTTCTGAGCTCTTCCTATGAGACAGAAAGATACAGTAAGCCATAGGGAACCCCAGTGTGAATCTGGGGAGAGTCTATGAGAATCAAGCTCAAAGCAGTGTTCACTTTGGAAAGGCCTGCTGGAAACTGCTGAGACGTCTCTACAGCATTAGAACTCAGTCACGGGTGGGGTAATTGTATTTTATCAAGTTCAGCATCCTTAGAAAGGACAAGACTCCAGACACTAAAATGGAAAAACGAAACTAAAGTAGGGGATAATTTGATATCTTTGTTATTCTTGCAAATATGTCCCATTAGAATACCTAGCGAGACACACAGGGTCTGTTAGTATACCTGGTGATGTGGAATGATATGCAGGATTTTTGTCACCAGTGTGACATTGGTTGCAGCAGAGCAATCACTGGAAAAACAATGACACAAGCATGCTTTGTTTTGGGAAAATAATTTGTGAAATAGGCAATGCTTGGAGATATCTAGACACTGAATGAGCTGTATAAGGATGAGTTATGTTTGACCAAGTGTGGGGATAATGTAGATGCTATAATCAGAATGGAGAAAAATGTGTCCCATGAGAAATGAAGTCCTGACATAGCTCAGGTCATGAAGACTCAAGCATGTTTGGGTTTAGGACACCGAGTCACAGAGAAACAGCATATGGTGGCAGAGGTGAAAGGAGCCAGACTGAGGATGGAGACAGAAACTTAGAGGGGACTAATAAATTATTCTGAGGATTCATTTGAAGCATTGAAAATATTCTTTTTTTTTTACTTACTTTCTCTCAAATAGTAGATATCACAAAAATAATTTCCTCACCAAGGCAGTTGATTTGTATGCAACTGGCAAAGGAAAAAAATTAGAAATATAGTAAAAATATTCTACAACTGATGAATGGCTAGTCTGTGTTTAGGTGCAGATATGCAAACTGTGTCACTGCAATGGATGTCTTCTCATAGTTTGCACTTATTTTTAGTAAAGTGAAGGCAGAAAGATCACAATGATTTCTTCAACAGGCCTTGTTGCCTGTCTCAATGACATATTTATGATTTTTAACATTTTGGAAACAATGTAAAGTAGATATTGCTAACAGTCCCCCTTTACATGTGAAGCTATTGATGGTCATTGTGTGTAAGTATCTGACATAGATTATAGGACCGAGCTACCTCAGGAGTGAGCACAGCTCAGATATCAGCAAGTCTGCTGTGGTATTCAACTCAACCTCATTGTCTACGTCTCTAACAGCTAACTTCCACCCATTGTGAACTTTAAGTCCTAGTTTCCCTCATGAAAAGGCAAAGCTTTTAGCATCTACTGCCTGTTCTTAACTTTGATTAAAAATAAAGCAAAGTCAAGAGTTACTCTTACCACTTTTAGTAACAGTATCATTTCAGAATAATTGGCATTAACTTAAGTGTTAGTCATCAACACAATTTGTTTAGTTTCAACTTGTAAGTCCCAAATCAAATGAGTCACCCACACAGCTTCCCCATGCCTCCTTGCTACCTTCCCAGCCATCTCTTACTGTGGATTAATTATTTGTGATTTTTCTGTTTCTGGTACTTGGTGGGAGTAAGGTAGACATTTGTGGATTGTTCCTACATGGATGCTGGCTGATCAAATTTGATTTCTATAAATAAGATTGAACTTCCTTCATGGATACTGTTCACATTGATAGATCTTAACTTTTAAGTGTTATTACTTGAAAACACAACAATATTTAGTTCAAGGCTAACTGTTCTCTGCAAAGAAACCCCCTTTAAATACTGTGAATTTTTTAAAATGATGGCTGATGGAGGCAGAACCGCTAATACATGTCCATGAACTCTAAGGCATTTCCCACAGATCGTCTCAGAGCTCTTGGTTCAGTTTCTGTACAGGTCTCAGCTGATTACTCAGAGAGACTCTGAATATCTGGGCGTTCCTCTCTACTGTCATACTGTGCTACTTACATGTCAGTCAATGTCATTCCATCAGGTTTAGAACATTCCACCCTTTGGCTGTCCTGTCTGCTATATAATAAGTATATAATTAACATGTACTTAGTCTCTGTTCCTAGGACCTGCCAGAGACCTTCCAGTACATACCGAATAGCCTATGTGTAGTGGAGAAATCTGTTACATGTGCGATATGCTCCTTTCTGCCATTCAGTTAACTGTGAAGACCTTCCATCTATTCTAGGAGAGAGAGTCCTGTAATCGGGGCTAGATGCTTAGACCTTTAACTCCGGGGAGTGAAGGAGAGTGGCTGAAAACAGAGTTCACTCACTCATGACAAAGGCCTTTTCCAGTCACTTCTGTGTAGTTGAACCTCCATGAGCGCATCTGTATGTAGCATGTTTCATGCCGTTTCTATCAACACCAGACAGCTAGTGTAGATGTACCACAGAAGTTACATGCCTGTTCATCACACGTTTCTCTATTTTCATGCTTTGTGTGTTTATACCTAAGTTCCATCAGCCATTGATATTAATTTTGTTAAAGTAATTTATTGGAAGTCCACTAGGCTGAGATAGCTCAAGCACCCAAGGGTCCTACATAAGCAAAGAGATTCATCCCATGTCCAAAGACAAGTTAACCAGTGAAAAAACCACCAAATAACCTCTAAGCAGAGCAAACTGTCCGTATCTTCTGGTGGTCTGAGACCACACTTGTGTTGGCTATTCATGCCCCTGGACTCCCTCTGTAAACTTTGTAGATGCTTAAGGCAAAAATGTGACCAGGCTTCTGCCTGAGGATATCCAGCAGCAAGGCCCCTCCCTTACACCTCTCTATCATACTTTCCAGCACAAAGGTAATCTCCAGCCCCTCAGTGGATTTTTCCCAGATTATGCTAATTTAGGCAAAAAGTCTGAACAGAAAAATAAAACACCAATCCCTTAGCACAAAAACACACCAATCTATGAAGAGGAAAACTCAACCTGGGTTCCTCATACTCAGAACTTGAAGTCCTACCAATCCTCACCGTGAAGATCTCGGCCCCCTGAGAAGCCTCGCCCCCTCAGAAATCCTATATAAGCCCCGCTTGCTTATTGATTGTTCAGTTCCCGGCTATCTTCTCCCCAGAGCAGAAGCGACTAACCTGGATTTGTCCCTCTTCACCCTGGACCCACCGAATAAATCTCTTTTTATGAGATTTGCTGCCTGGCTCCTTTCATCAGAAGAAGTCAAGAAGCAAAGAAGTGAAGACAGGAAGAAGTTAAAAAGTGGAGTGCACCGAGGCTCCTGAGCACCTCAGCACAGCCTGGAATACCCTCCCCTGGATCCGCAATACAAAAGAAGACCGGGCCTACAACTCCTTCACTGAGGAGACTTTCTCTCAGATCTGTGTGGTTCCTGGGCTCCTGAGTCCTTGGATACCTTTCCATCTGAGCAGGATTACCAATGCCTTATGTCTTGGGTGTCTGGTAACACTACTTTGGTCCCTTATTCCAGTGTCATGTGACATCTCAGAATCCTGGGTCTCTCTTCACATCGCCTTCTTAGAGTTGCGTGGATCTATGTCTTCGTTCGTTCCTCAGCTTCTGAGACAAAGCGTCAGAGCTGAGTCTAGAGACCACTTCTTTAGCATACCTGTCACTAATGATTTTATCATCTCAATCCTTAAATGCCACCTCCATGTTAAAATTCTAAACATTATACTTCTGTAACCAATTTCATCTTTGGATCTGAAGACTCTTAGATCCAGGGCAATCACTCTTCTTTGAAGGTATGAAACCTAAGGTTAAACAAAGCTTTTTCCTGATTCCCTCCTCACCAACATTACAGATTTCCTTGTAGTGTTTCTTATCTCCCTAAATGGCAGTGTAAGCCCCCCTGTTGCTCACTTTAAATATTAGAAGCGGCTTTAGCCAGTTGTAGTAAATCTGTACAAAGTTGAACTATAGAGGATTCCTTTTCTTTTCAATCCTATACCAGCTATTTGCATTTTCTTCTCCGTCAACTCCAGATGACACAGGTAGAGACTACCCAGAGGGAACAGAAAGCAAATGAACCCTATGACTTTAATTAGTCATGCCCCCAAAGCACGATGCACCCTTTTTCCAGCCTCCATCTCTCACTAGCTTTGTCATAAATACCAGACTTAGGATGCAAAGATACACGTGGAGTACACAAAGCTACACACTAGGAGTCCTGTGATGAGATCACCAGAAAGTTGTGTGGTTCCAGCTTGCCACAAAAGTAACTTCTAATAAGTCCCAAATACTTGAGGATTAAGAAATAAACAAAGATATGGGATAGTGTTACCAAGAAACCCCCCCTCATCCTGTTAAATGCCTTTCTTCAGTCACCTGTCAGGCACTCTGTCTGAGTATTCAAAGTTCTTGCTCTAGTTGACTTAAAAATCACTCACTTCTGACGTCACCCAGCTGGAGGGTGATTAGTCTCCCACCAGCTTTGCTATGAAATGACATTCCTGGCAGGTAGATTATGGTACAGTTGCCTAGGTTACTCTGGAGTACTCCATAGTTACTTATGCTATCTGCTGAAAACATTCATTATAAACTTGGATCTGCAGATGCCTGGAATATACCTGTGGTAGGGAAAAGGGCTTGTTGGTGCTATCTTTGTATTGCTAGTTTCTTTTGCTATCTTGAAGTATGGAGTATGGATATAATTCTGCTCTGCACCATGTTGACGCATATTGATCACTGTAAAAAATGGTGTTTTGCAAGGATTTAATATAGGCCCACCATGGGCAATTGTCCCCAGGAAATTGTATATGTTTCTCTTACCCTTCTCTTGTACATTTTTATATCATCAGCTTAAGCACCAAAGGCCCCTCAGCCTATCATAAGATACAGCCCCCCCCCCAATAAGGTCAGGATATGTGTGATGGGTGAAGATCGTTCATGCAATAGGAAGGACTAAACTAAGAAATCTATCTTTCACCTGCCAACCTCAGGGTCAGAACATCTGTGCTTAAAAAAACATAATACTGTCTAAACGCATGCCATGTTGAATTGGTCTTTCATCCTTTAAATGTAGACCACCTGAAAAGCTCAAGTAGAGCTTGGTCCCTTGCTGTGTTGAGAAGTCCAGTCCCTGGTTGATCACTGCTAACTGAAGAAGGATACTTCTTCTCAAGGGCTGAGGTCCCAGGAAAGCCTTGCCTATCTTGTCCACACTGGCTGATTCAGGCTCATTCTATTGTTTCATGAAAAAGATCCCAGAAAGAACACCTGGCCTACAATAGAGTTCAAGCTGGTTTTTCTGCTTCCATTCTTACCCAGGGTACCCCATCACCCACAGACTAAATATGGAAGCCATTTTAAGTTTGAAGGCTTCAAAGTCTTACTGTGTCAAAAATCTATGTTTTTAAGCTCTAAATATGCATTCTGAAATGTGTAGCTTCTTCAGTCTAACTCACCACCTCTTTCTTGGCCACCCTGTGGTCTTTTGAATTTCTAATATGTTTCTGTTCTTCATCCTCCCTTCACTCCTGCTCCAGCTGTTGGAATCTCCATGAGTTTCTTCCCACTGATTACTCTATTACTCAATTTCTCATTTTTCTATTTTATGACCTTAAAATCTCCTTCACACAAAGGAAGTAAGGATTGCTAGTACTTCAATGATGGCCCCACATTTCTCTATTTCATCTTGTGATGTTTTTGCAGAAATGTAATATTTTATTGATGATACATATCTATCTCTATCTCTATCTCTATCTATACACATATGCATGTCTATATGCACACAGAGAGAGATATTCTCTTATTTCCTCCACAACGCCTATGAAAACCAGAATTTCTGTGTGTTTGTTCTATGAGAATCAATGCTTGTTTAGTATATAGCCAATATGAAAAGCATTTTGGAAAACTGACTAGATACCATTAAAGTGCTTAGCATGAAATAGGCTTCAATAAGTATTTGTTCAGTGAATGAATGGCTTCTTTTAAAACTATTTTTTGTATACTAATGTTTTGAATGCATGTATGTCTGTATGCCTCAGGCATGCCTGTTACACATGGAAGCCATAGAGGTTGTTATTAACTACCATACAGGTATTGTGAGTTAAAACTAGAACCTCTGAAAGAATAACAAATGCTTTGATTCCCCAAGTCATCTCTCCAGCACAAATAAAAAAAAAATCTCATTACAAAGAAAATAAACATAAACCATTTTGTTAATAGATACAATTTAAATTTCAGATACCAATATTGTTTCCAAATGAACCTTCACCTTGGAGATATAACATCCCCCATGGAGATGTAAAAGGTTCAGTTTGACGAATCCCACCCAATCTGAGATTCTTCCCATTTCTCCAATTGCAAAAGATAGTGTGAGAATGAACCAGCACCAGATAATGCTGTCTATGGCAAACAGAGGGCTCTACTCTCTAGAAAGTCAACAGTATGATCCACAGCAGGCTTTGTCTGTGCCTACAGGAGCCGCAGCTCTAAAACGGTAACTTTGAATGAGCCCTTCTTCTTGAAATATTTCCAGGGCTGTGCCTTCAAGATCATAATCTTCACATAGGTTTCTCAACTTCTGAAAGTTGAAGTCTCCTTTGAATTCACAGAAAGGATTTTTGAGTCCTTCAAACGCATTAGGATTATATAGTCCACATACATACACAATGGAATTTTGTTCAACCATAAAGAAAAATGACGTCATGACATTTACGGGAAAACGAATGCAACTGGGGATAATCACATTAAGCGAGCTAAGCCAATCTCAGAAAGATAAACATCACATGCTTTCTCCCATTTGTGGTTCCTAGATTTTACACACTCATAATTATGTGTGCATGCACAGCATAAAAGTTCAAGTTAAATTGTCTAAGTAGATCATTGGCAGGGGATAGAGGTGAGAAATAGAGTAAAGGAAGGAGGATATGTTTACTGTATAATATGTATGTGTGTGTGTCTAAATTTTTATTTACATATGTATGAAACCAAAAAACAGACAAAGGAATAAATATAAAACCTAGATACAATCCCTTTAAACTATTTCTTTTTTAGTTGTTTTTAAAAATCATTTATTTATTTTCATTTTATCTGCATTGGTGTTTTGTTTGCATATATGTTTGTATAAAGGTTTTAGAATTCCTTAAATTAGAGTTTCAGACAGTTGTGCACTGGCATGTGGTATGGTATCTCCTTGCTCCTTGTTGGCCTGTGAGACCTTAGCCCTGCTAACGGGCTTTCCCATCATGCTTGCTTGTTTCTGCAGTCATTGTAGAGGACTCATGCAGAATACAGACTCCTGTCTGCTTGCTTCAGCAGAGGTATTGTGGGGGACACTGTGCAATGAAGACTCATGTCTGCTTACAACTGCTGTTACTGTAGAAGACACTCTGCAACACAGACTCTACAACCTCATGAAACACCCTGTCAGGTCTGCCATATTTACTAAGTAGAAGTTCATCTTAGGGCATGTCCACTCTCAAAGGTGATTCTACAGAGGCTGAATGGAACAAAGAGGTTACTGAAGAGCATTCTGGTTCTGTGTATGACATCATGTAATCCCTACAAAGTCTAGTCTCAAACTACTTTTTACCCCAAAGCTGCAAACTTAGTCACACTACTATTAACATTCTTACTAACTATGTTAGATCACACACATTTCTTCTCTTTTATTGACTGTGTGCTTCTCTGCTTTCCTATGTTGCCTTCTGTGTCTGGGCTTTGCTTTTCCAACTCGTTAAAATTGTACTGAACAGCTTATGATAATTTTGCACCTTATAATATTTTAGTGGTTTCAGATTAAATTATCAGTGGATTCCCTCTGTGTACTCAATCTCTATTTGTCTGTTTCTGACTGTCTCTATCTCCCTCTCTTCCTTCAATGACCACTGACTTTGGTAAAGAGCTGAGAGAAGTATCTAACTGCATTCAACAACTTGTTGCCCAAAAAGAAGGACCTGAGTTCAAATCACAGAATCTATGCAAAAATCTAATGTGGACTTTTAGGTGTTTGTAACTCCAGAACTTTGAGATTATGCTGACAGGAAGTTTGTCAGAGCTTGCTAAGTGCTACCTTCTTTCTAGGTATGGTGACAGATGCAATCCCAAGGGAGTAAAATGCAGAGGTCTTGACCTCTCACCCTCCATGCTCATAGATTCCTTCACACATACACACAAACACTTTGGTAAGAAAATGGAGGAGTATTACAATAATTTAAAATGTTTGTTGAAGTCTTGAAGACCCTACAATACTAATAGAAACTAGCAGGGCACTGTGAGCACTAAATGTGGTCAACTTTACAACACTATACTTGTGCACACAAAATGCAACCTTGACCTTCAGTAGCTCATGTTCTACAAATAAACAATCGAGAGAGAGAGAGAGAGAGAGAGAGAGAGAGAGAGAGAGAGAGAGGAGGTG
>NW_021620536.1:224361-381705 GCF_004785775.1 Grammomys surdaster | reverse complement strand
AAGAGACTGGAGACTGGTGCTATGTAGCTGCCTCCTAACAGAACTCATGCATGCTGAGATCTCACATAAAATGTGTGATTATATGCATCCTATGTCCATCTTTGCATACACTGAAATCATCTTAGATTACACGTAAGACCTAATACAAAAGCTGTGTAAGTAGGCATTACAATACATTGGCATGCTATGGGAGTGAAATAGGTCTTATCCTAGAGGAATTCCCAAGTGTATAAAGTCCCAAATAAATGTGTGCTATAGACATAGGGACAGCCATGTCAAGGACAATAGCCTCATACCAATGGGAAAGTGACAACCCCTCCCTTCTCCCACCACGATGAGATTCAGCGCAATGGCAAGGCCTTCCTCTGGTCCATGTGTGGTCAATAATGTATACAGATAATACCCACCATAACCCCCACAGGATATTTAAGGCTTGAAGACTGCTCCTCTATAAAGACTCTTCTTGCAGAGATTTGCTCTGCCTCCTTGATTCAGTGATATGTCATAAACTGTTCCTCATTTACTTGTATGTACTAATCCTGTCCACAGCTGTACGCGCAATAATCCTAGCTCTCTGTTCAACTGTTTATAATAAAAAAGCTAAGTTTCTGAAGTGCTTTGGTTCCTCCAACAGAGAACCCAGTCCAAAAGACCTAGGCTTTTTTATGCATCTGTCTGTCATTTCTTCATTCCCTCACTATTCCCATGGAAATAAAGTCCCTGAAGCTGAGCAAGGACTCAGCAAACCAGTACTGTTATCATAATGGTAACATTTATTTTAGCATGTTATATTGAATCTGAAGATGTAGTGCCCATGATTACATAGGGCTACTGTACCATTGACAGTATAACTTATTGTCTACCTGACTGCTGAAATAATTTGTGTGATCATCTGCTTTTATACTTATGCTGTAAAAAATAATGATTAATAATAATTCTAATTTGCATTTTAATATTTACAGCAATATTATACAATTTTCACATATTAACTTTTTTATAGTATATATTAATATATAACTTCAGGACTTGAAACATCTAAATAAAGGGTCAAAGTCTTTCTCAATTTAATCTCATTAGTGGAGATCTCCATGAACTTCGATTAGACAGAAAAAAAAGGTGTTATTTTAGCCAATAAACCAGCTAATAAGGAGTAGTAACAGTTTTTAATTGAAAAATAAAGAAACTCACATAAGGATAATTTTTCAGGAAATTTATAATAATATTTATTATTATAAAATGTGCCTTATTTTCATGACTAGAACGAAAGCACTTATTAATTGAATTATGCACATGCTGGCCTCCTGAACTAGTTTAAGATTCATTTAAATTTCTAAAGTGAATGTCAGTCCTTGCATCCTAACTATATCTTTAAAGCTGTTGGAAGGAATCTTTGCCACATCTTAGCAGCTACAGTTGCCTTACATGGGATTTCTTCTCAAGTTTCTTTCATAAATATGATCTGTCAAATCAGCCTGCATGCTCTAGGGTTGTCTTCTCTGCCTTCAAGCTCTTTTCAGGAATTTGGAACCGTGCAAAATGATGTAAATATTATTTGGACTTTAAAAAAAAAAAGGTTAACGTCGTTTTAATCACCGAAAGTTTACTGAATTCTTTTCCTATGTGGCAAAGTCTTTCTTAAGCCCATTATGTGTTTAACCCATTCATCCTCACAGGACCATGGGCTAAGGTAGACAGAAGGAATGATAATCTACTGGGCAGACAACATACCTTGTGTGAACGAAGCCCTGGGCTAGAAAGACTTAAAGGTAATTAGAAGGGACACATTTCAAAGGGCAGTGATGGCTAAAATAGGAATCCCAGGTAGGTAGCAGCCAGGTGTCTCCCAGCATCCAGGGAAATCCTCTCAACACACACAAAGCATGCTCTCACCTTCTCACGGCTTCAGCTACACGTTATCTTGGCTATTCCTATGATTTCCATTTAGCAATTCCTTCTGAATTAGACAATATTTTCATTTCTTCTTTTTCAATGATATCCAACATCCATTTCAAACTCATTTATCTGACAGGGATGGAATGAGTGTGGCTGCATTTACATTTGCATTAATAAGGATTGCATTGGCAGGGTGTGTGCCATTGTTTGTATGACATGAAAACCTTCTTTGTTTCAGTCCATGTTTCCTTTAAAGATGACTTTGTCTTGTCCTGCCTACCCATCATTCTTCTTGAACCAACCTTCTCCACACCTCCAACTCGCCACATGCATATTCAGTCATAACTTTCCATAGTAAACTTTATTATTTTCTTCAATTTAATAATAAAATCTAGTTATGAAAATGGCCCAGTCCCAGAATGCATTGACATTGGATTCTCCCCAAGGCTCATCACGTTGCTTTTCTTCCTGTGACATCAATGTATATTTTTTCCCTTTAAATGTGAGAGCATGCTGCACTCCCCTTTAATTTGGTTGCAAATTTGCAAAATTGAATGAAAAGCAAATGTAGCTTTGTAAAAAATATCACCTCTTCCCTAAAACAAGACAATATGAGACGGGAGGCAACAACATAGTAATCAAAAGCCAACCGCCTTAGTGATAGGAGGAATCCTTTGTACTCTGAAAATGTATAACCGTCAACGAGTTTTATCTCCCTCTGATGGCTACCTCACATAGGCAGATGTCAATGCCAACACACCTGCCTGAGCACTGAGGGAAACACAAAGGCCTATCACTCATCCTTACACAGGGTCTGCTTTTACCCCGAGGTGCCGTCGGCACTCCTGTATCACAGCATATTTTAAAACATTCAACCCTGCGCATGAATGTTCCCATGCCAGAGCAGATTATTCAAAATAATAGCCTGAAGTGCTGCCTGGACACTTCACAGGACTGCCTAACCCTAAGCCATTGTTTACTTCAAAAGCAGAGGCAAGTCCCTGAGAATAGATTCTGCCAATCACACTCTAGTGTTGCACTGAACCCTCTCAGAAAACCGGGCGGGTTTAAGGGAGGTTAACTTTTCACTCTTAGGACCTCATTAAGCATTCTAACCAAGAACAGGGCAGAGTACCAGTAAACAATCTAGGGCTTAAAGAGAAGATATTGACAATCAAAGATGTTTGCAGTTAGAAAAACATTTCCTCAAATCAGAAAAACTTAAATTATGACTGTAAGGAAGGAAGAGCCCTCACAATCAGATGACCAGGACTCACAGGGGCTCACAGAGACCAGGTAGCCTGAATGAGTCTGACACATGTCCTCTGCATATGTTCGGGCTGAGTAGCTTGGTGTCCTTGCAGGATTACCAATAATGGGAGCAGGGCTGTCTCTAACTCTTGGCTATTTGTGGGGTCCTATTCCTTCTATTGGGTTAAGGCCTCATCCAGCCTTAGCGTGATGGTATGCCTCTGGTCTTGTAACTTGATTTTCTTTGTTTGGTTGCTGTTCCTGGGAGACCTGTTCCTGTCTGAGAAGAGGTAGCAGGGGGAGGGGTGGGTCTAGGAAAAAGGGGAGGTAGTAGAGGAGACTGGGGGGTTGAGATGGGAGATTGCAGTCAAGATGTAATAAATGAGAGAATAGAAAAATTTAAAAATTAAGTAAATAGGCAAGCATGTTAAAATGTTTAAAAAAAAAAGAAAGAAAAAAACAGAGTGAGAGATAGCAGTAAGGCAAAGAAAACCCAGTCCCAAAGGTACTTTAAATACATTTCTGTAAGGAATTTCTTTCTTCAGATGTCTTGGATTAGTTTCAATGCAAAGCCATTGCTTGGTATCCAGCATTGCTTTATCTGTGATTTTTATAGATGATGTTTTTTTTGTAAGTGGGTATGGAGAGAAATGAAACTACAAGTTTTGGCCTTCAACACCAGAAATATATGGTACATAGATAAATAGATAAAAAGATAGACCGACAGACAGACAGACAGACATAAGGAAAGACACAGAGAGAGAGAGATTATAGATTGCTTTATTAACCTGTAGCTATGAAAGTAATCATTGTACTATACCTTTTCTTCTAGAAATTATATAAAAAATAATGAAAATATTTGCAGAATTGATTCCAGAGAACCTAGCAAATACACTTATGTTTTCTTCAAAATTCTCTTCATTAGATTCACAAAGCAGAACCACTACAGGCATGTGGAATTCATTATATAAAGAACAGTGGAACATACAAATGGCTTCAAGAAGGAAGCCTTGGAACTTGTGGCTGAAACCACCTCTAGAGATTAGAGATGCCTGGTGACATCAAGCCAACCTTCAACCTGTCTACTGTTCTCCAGAAAAGATCACAAATAAAGAATTGCCAGTAGCAAACAATGGTTCTGAATTAAAGCAAAAGGAAAACAGTCTGAAGAAATTCTTTACAGGAATGCTTTTAAATCTCTTTGGAGATCCGCGTTCTTTGTCTTCTTGCTTTCTCTTATCCTGCCTTTTGCTTGCAAGAGTCAGAAACCAGTATGAGCACAAATGGTGATAATGATCTTCTGGAATGAATGACTATGGACCAAGAAACACGGGTTCAAGAATCAGAGAGTAGCGATGTGTTAGGAGGGAGTGGCGAACCTTATGAAATCAAAGAACTCAAAAATAAAACCACAAACCCTAGCTTTCTTTATTTCATAAGACTAACTCCAAAGAATCCATCTAGAAAAGTACACACACACACACACACACACACACACACACACACACACACACACGGGACTGATGAAGGACAAGCTTTGTAAACACAAATCAATATAAGCATGTATAATAAAATCTAGAAAAGAGCAATAATACATACCAGTAGTCACCAAAAATCAATGGAAATTGCAGACATTACAGACAATAAATTTTAGTAATTCAAAGCACATTGAACACTAGTTTGTGTCACTATTTTAAGGGAATGACAAGGGTTTGTAAGTGGAGAACTTAAGAAAATTGAGCATATTCTACTGAAAAACTAACACAAATAAATTTGCAGCATGCCATTCAGCACTGTTTTCATTGTTCAAGCTTATTTAATTTGAATTTTTGTTATATTTATTTATCTATTTATGCAGTATGTACATATGTGCTAGTGTGGGGTCATGTGTGTGTGTGTTTGTGTGTATGTGTGTGTGTACACAGGCATGTAGGTCTCTGTCTATTTCTCTCTCTGGGACGATGAGACATGGTGGCCAAGGGGTAAGAAAACAAGTAAAAGTCAGCTCTTTCCCCTACCACATGAGCCATAGGGAGGGAAAGCTGGTCAGTTGGCTTGGGAGGAGTTACGTCATGCAGTGAACTGTCTTGTTGGCTCTGGTTTGGATGATTGTAGTTCCTCTACTTAATATATTTTAAGTAAAGCGGTCAATTCAAAAACATGCTCTGTTGTTTTTTATTGGGATGTTCTTGAGTCAGTAGATGACTTTGGGATAATTGATGGGTTAGTTCATGTGCAATTGTAAGTTCTTGTAAGATGTGCTGCTGTTTGTGTTGTGGGCTGTGATAGAGCCAGCCTTTGTGGATGTTCCTTTGAACACAGAAGTGATATGTGTTGGGTGAATTTTCCTGCTCTATAAATAATATCAGTGAGATCAATTAATCTCTGCCTTTTTAGTACTACAATACGCTGACAGAAAAGGAGTGAAACCTTCAGGAACACGTATGGATTTGCTTGTTTCTAATTTTAGTCTAAGCAGTTCTTGTTCTCTGCATTGTATTTTTTTTTGAAGATTCGTTGGTAGTTCAGAACACATTTCACATTGTTACATCTATTTGATAAATTAGTCTGCCAGTATGCAATAATATTTTACATTAATTTATCCACTCTAGTTTGACTAATGCTTACATGATTGATACATTCTCTCCTTCCCTTCTCTTTTGAACGAGAATCCTACTTTAAAATCAAATATCATTTAGTTGCAACTTACACTTAAATATTGACTTTGAATGCAAGCTGACCGTCTTGCCTTAAAATGAACTTACTTGGAAAATTCATACTTCTCTGTAATTGTAAATCTTTTAGCTACTTTCTGATTCTGTTTATTTTCTTTTCGTTGTTGTACATGTCACTTTCTTCCTTTAAAAGTTCAAATTTTCTGATTATTTGGGGTAAAAAAGGAAGTTATCTTATAAATTATATGCAAATTAACAACAACAACAAGTCCCTCAGCTGGGCCTCATGGCAGCAGGCACATGGAGTGTAGCACTCAGGAGACAAAGACAGGAGGGTTACAAGTAGAGGTCAGTTTGTAATACACACCATATATTAGTGACTAGGATGGGCTACACACTGAGAGCCAGTCTTCGGAAGAGAAAGAGCGCTCTTGGTGCACTCAGCATCATTCATGCTATTTCCATTATTTTGTTGTTTACCTACATTCAAATTCATTTATAATAATTAATTTTTTCTATCAGAAAATCTTGAAAGATTTTTTATCTAGAAACTTGATGACAGAGAAGCATTTTTTTCTTTTTCTTATTGGATATTTTATTTACATTTCAGATGTAATCGCCTTTCCCCATTTTCCCCACCCACTCAGGAACCCCCTATCCCATCCCCCTCCTCCTGTTTCTATGAGGATATGCCCCCACCCACCCTCCCACTCCCACTTCCCCACTCATGATTTCCCCCACACTTGGGGAATTTCCCCCACACTGGGGCATCCAGCCTTCACTGGACCAAGGACTTCCTCACTCACCTATGCCTGACACTGTCATCCTCCCCTACATATATAGCTGGAGCCATGGGCCTCTCTCTATGTTCTCCCAGGCTGGTGGTTTAGACCCTGGGAGCTCTGGTTGGTTGGTATTGTTGCTCTCCCCATGGGGCCACAAGCCCTTTTAGTTCCTTCAGTCTTCTCTCTCACTCCTCCATTGGGAACCCCATGATCAGTTCAATGGTTAGCTGTGAGCATCCACCTCTGTATATTTCAGGCTCTGGCAGACCCCTAAGGAGACAGCTATATTAGGCTCCTGTCAGCATGCACTTCCTGGCATCCACATCAGAGACCTTTGACTGAATCAGTGACTGTACAAGGGATAGATACCCAGGTGGAGCAGTCTCCAGATGGCCCCTTCTTCAGTTTCTGTCCCACTCTGTCTCCATATTTGCTCATGTGAGTATTTTGTTACTCCTTCTAAGAAGGGCCGAAGCACCCACACTTTGGTCTTCCTTGTTCATGAGCTTCATGTGGTCTGTTTGTGAGCTTTTGGGCTAATATCCAATTATCAGTGAGTGCTTACCATGTGTGTTCTTTTGTGACTGGGTTACCTCACTCAGGATGATATTTTCTAGTTCCATCCTTTTGCCTAAGAATTTCTTGAATTCATTGTTTTTAATAGCTGAGTAATGTTCCACTGTGTAAATGTACCACATTTTCTGTATCCATTCCTCTGTTGAAGGACATCTTGGTTCTTTCCAGCTTCTGGCTATTATAAATAAGGCTGCTATGAACATAGAGGGGCATGTGTCCTTATTATATGTTGGAGCATCTTCTGGGTATATGCCCAGGAGTGGTATAGCTGGGTCCTCAGGTAATGCTATGTCCAATTTTCTGAGGAAACACCAGACTGATTACCAGCTTGGGATCCCACCAACAGTGGAGGAGTATTCCGCTTTCTTCACAATCTTACCAGCATCTACTATCACCTGAGTTTTTAATCTTAGCCATTCTGACTGGTGTGAGATGGAATCTCAGGGTTGTTTTGATTTGCATTTCCCTGATGACTAAGGATATTGAACATTTCTTTAGGTGTTTCTTGTGCATTCGAGTTTCCTCAGTTGAGAATTCTTTGTTTAACTCTGTACCCCATTTTTAATAGAGCTATTTAGTTGTGGGCAGTCTAATTTCTTGAGTTCTTTGTATATATTGGATATTAGCCCTCTCTCGGATGTAGGATTGGTAAAGATATTTTCCCAATCTGTTGATTGCTGTTTTGTCCTATTGACAGTGTCCTTTGCCTTACAGAAGCTTTGAAATTTTATGAGGTCCCATTTCTCAATTCTTGATCTTAGAGCATAAGCCACTGGTGTTCTGTTCAGGAACTTTTCCCCTGTACTTAGATATTCAAGGATCTTCCCCACCTTCTCTTCTATTAGTTTCAGTGTATCTGGTTTTATGCGAAGGTCCTTTATCCACTTAGACTTGAGCTTTGTACAAGGAGATAAGAATGGATCGATTTTCATTCTTCTACATGTTGTCCTCCAGTTGAACCAGCACCATTTGTTGAAAATGCTGTCCTTTTCCCACTGTACAGCTTTAGCTCCTTTGTCAAAGATCAAGTGACCATAGTTGTTTGGGTTCATTTCTGGATCTTCAATTCTATTCTATTGATCTTCCTGCCTGTCTCTGTACCAATACCATACAGTTTTGATCACTATTGTACACTTATTGTATTTTATCACTGTAGTACAATTTGAGATCAAGGATGGTGATTCCTCTAGAAGTTCTTTTATTGTTGAGAATAGTTCTCGCTATCCTGGGATTTTGTTATTTCAAATGAATTTGCCAATTGTTCTTTCTTTCTCTATGAAGAATTGATTTGGAGTTTTGATGGGGATTGCATTGAATTTGTAGATCGATTTTGGCAAGATGGCTGTTTTTACTATATTAACCTTGCCAATCCACAAGCATGGGATATCTTTCCATCTTCTGAGATCTTCTTTGATTTCTTTCTTCATAGACTTGAAATTCTTGTCATATAGATCTTTCACTTGCTTGGTTAGATTCACACCAAGGTATTTTATATTATTTGTGACTATTGAGAAGGATGTCATTTCCCTAATTTCTTTCTCAGCCTGTTTATCCTTCGAGTAGAGGAAGGCTACTGATTTGTTTGAGTTGATTTTATATACAGCCACCTTGCCTTAGTTGTTTATCAGAAATTTTATGGTGAAAGTTTTAAGGTCACTTAAATATACTATCATATCATCTGAAGTCTATGTACTTGTATTTGTAAGAATTTCTTAATTTTTTCTTCATTTTGAGAAAAATAATTTTATTGGATATTGAATTCTAAAGTGGTAATTCTTTCAGTTGGTAATGTTGTACTTCACTTGTTTTCTATTAATTTGCATATTTCTACAGAGTAGTTAGATATTACCTGCCTTATCTCTAGGATATACCTTCTTACATACCTATTATTCAAAACTGTATCTTTGATTTTAGTTTTTGGAGTTTCTGTGTGTTTTATATCAGTTCTTTATTGTGGTGTAATTTTGTTTTCTTTTTTGTCTTCAGTACTGTTGCCTGAGTGGCTGTGTGCATTCCAGTAAGTAGAATAATTTTGGACCTTTGTCTTTACCTGTTTCCCACCCATCAACTGTCAATAGATCAACTGTTAGGAGTGGGGTTTCATGAGACACTGCCTCCATTCATGATGAAAGGTTGATTGACTTCATCTTGTGCAGGTCTCGAACTAGAGATCACAGTTGCTGTGAGTTCATCAGTACAGTGGTTCTATAATGTCCTGAAGTCAAGGTTTAATCAGGTCCTCCCTGACTCTCAGATTTTACAGTCTTTCCCCCTCTTCTTCTATGATTGTCCATGAGCCTTGGGGTTGTAGATGTTTCACTGTGGCCAAGCATTCTATCAAAAGCTATCTTCAGTAATTTGTCCAATTATGATTTTTGTGGACTAACCAGTGTTTCCTGAACTAAGCAATTTCTCTGATGAGGGGTGAGGGCTGTACTAGATTCTATCTATCTATCTATCTATCTATCTATCTATCTATCTATCTATCTTAGATATGGTTAAATCTCTATATAAATACAGATATAAATATATCTATTAATTTTGATAGATATAGATGACATAGATGTTGATAGATAAACATTGATGGTATGATAGATATAGAGATAGAAATAAATGTAGAAAGATATAGTTCTATATTAAATATCATTTAATATTTTTCTTTAAATGTATGAATTTATTTTGGTTTTTCAAAACAAGATCCATACAAATTTATATATCAGAACATTGCTATTTTTTTTCCTTGTTGATAGCTGTGTTAGTGCACCTTTGGCATGTGTCTTTCTATTGGCTGTATTTTACAACAAATATGATTCTATTATATCATTTAATCACATTAAATATATAGCCATCAGATAATTGCCAAAGCTCACCTACCCTGGAATACCTAGGGAGTGTCTTTTTGACAATTCTTTTTAATTAAAGAGTGTGTCCTTTGGAAGAGCTGAGAGGGAAGCATTGAGAAGTCTCTTTTCACTCATCATGGAAAGTGTGGGAAATGAATAATGGACATAGGTAATTAAAATGAGAGCTTTTGAATTACCTAAGATGACATTCAGCAATACCAAGAGGACATCCTTGGGAACATGCAGAAAAATCAAAAGTCTTCTTAAGAGGTTTGGGCAACAGGAAAAAAAAAATGAATGCAGACAAGATGATAATGGCATTCCCTCAGGATCTGGTTCTTTGATAAGAAAAGAATTCACTTATTATGTGAGGGAGATTTTTTCCTAATAAGATTAATATGGCAACCTAAGACAAATAAGAAAGAGATGTGATTATCATTGTTTTTGTAACTTTTTCTCCTGAAATATATCATATAGAGAAAATAGAGAAGGATGTAAATGTCTTTATAATGAATATTTGCAAAGACCATATGGTAAAACTGTGGATCCCAAATGGCATTGATTTCTAGACTGTGCTCTAATTTGAAATATTACAGATAACCTAATTTTGGATCTGTTTCAAGTACATCATTGTCTTTATCTCTAAAAGAGCCAAGGGAATCCATTTTGAAAGTGAAAAAGAAATGAAGGAAAAGTCAGAGTAGGCTGGTGATTATTGAATGAATTGAAGAAAAACAAACAGATAATAAAAGTTACTATAAGGATGCATAAGGAAGAAATTCATAGCACACAAGAAAAGCTGTGGGTGAGATAAGACACCAAGACACATGTTTCAAACCCTCTTCGGTGTTCTTAAAATTCAGATTATATTTAGGAAAATAATTAAAGGATAATAATAAGAAGTTGGTACGTTTTTACAAAATTTGGGCACACTGTTCATAAGCACACAGACACACCCAGAATAAGCTTTTTTGTTATAGTCAAAGACAGACTCAGGTAATAAACACAAAACAAAAAACCCCTCATCTCTACTTACAATAAAGCTTTAAAATAAAGAACAAACCTTATTATAAGAACATGAAATTTTAAATGAAAGCATAATTGGCTTGCTGCATTTTAAGACTACATTACTGAGCTACAGCTTTACTGTTGTAAGTTTATTACATACATTTAAAATTGAGTGTATTGTGAAGCAGTTTGGAATGCTGTCTCTTTCTGTCTGCTTCATCCATCAATGCCCCTATTCCCTTCATTCTTCCCCAATGACAAACATGATTTTCTCCTTCCCTGGACAATAGGGCTCAGAGCTCATTCTTAGTTTCCTACAAAAGGTGTCACGTGACCTCCATGAGATTCTTTTTCTCCTCCTAATCAGTGTAACATGTCACATATGAGCTCAAACTTTAAACTAGCTATGTAAACTTGGAATATAATGAGGGTCCATGTCTTTGCTGGGGCTACTCTTGGGGCTTCAGGCTTTGTTTTCAGGTAATTGGAGTCAGTGAGCACAAAATGTCTTGTTGAATTGTTTTTATAGTTCAAGAATACTTTTATTGCTAGAAATGGCTTATGATCATAGAACAGCATACTCCTCGTTAAAAGATGGCACTCAAAACAAAAGTTGTATTCTGTTTTAGCGGGTGGTGTCTTCATTTTCAGTATACAAACAACCTTTAAGGGTTAAGGACATAGCTTAGTACAACTTGAATTTGGATCCCTGGATGCTCACAGCCAGGTAGTCTGGTGCCCACAGGAGTACATTTCAAGAGAGAGCCTCCTTCAAGGATCTCAGTATAGTGGTATATCTTCCCATTCTAGGCGTGCCATTTATAAATATTATAATTGAGTTGTATGTTCTCTGCATGAGCTTGTTGGGTTGGAGATTTACAGCCACATCCCCCAGACTATTTAAGAACTGATCATTTCAAGTTCAGTCCTTCTTACTCTGTTGCTTGCCACTTCGTTATTCGTTTTCTAAATTCTCATAGCTCACTAGTCATCGCCCTCTGATTGCTTAGGCCAGATGGTCAGCAATCATCCTTGACTACGTCCTAAGGTTTATTAGCCCTCACTCCTCACTGAACACTGACTCCAGTAAGTCCTCTTCAAAATGTTGATAGCTTCAGGCTAACTCTGAACATTAGACTTGCATGACAGCCATTTCAGCACTCTGTCCAGAATTCCATTCAGGTTTTTTCCTGCCCACTTTCCACTTCAACTCAAATAGCTCTCATTTTAACAGGAACATCTCGTTAATGGTGTTACCTAGTTCAATGCTGGGTGTATGTATATGCAAATTCCATTTGTGTGTATGTGTACAAGAACATGTGAGTGCTTATGCAATAGTGTGTTAATGTAGAGGCCTGAGGTTGAAGACAGATATTTTCTTCAGTCACACTATTTTTTGAGGCAGAGTCTGTCACTGATTCTTCAAAATTGACAATACCGGTTGGCCAATGAGCCCTAGAGATTCTGTCCAGAATTGAGATTACACGAACATGCTGTTAGGGCTGAATTTTATGCATGAGTGTTAGAGTATCTGATTCAGATCCGCAAACGTACACAGAAAGCTTATTATCTACTGATCCATTTCCGGTGCTCCTGTGTATAAATTTTTCTGTCTGCTAATAGCTGTGCAATAAAGAGCAAAGTTGCTTCAGTTTGGCCCTTGTTTACATTTCCTGTCCAATCATTTCTAATTTTGGTCCTGGGAAAATATTAAGTCAAAATTGATATATATTTTCTGTTCCTTAATTCCTATTAATTTGCTGTTTCAGGGATTTTTTTTTCTGTAGATTGTTTTCTCTATAAAACAACCCAATGTATCCCTTCTCTGATCATGACATACTATTGTGTTGTCATCTTTCTGATTTGACTCCACTTATTTAGAGGAAGATGGAGTTTTTAAAGTCGCAAAAATATACCCCACACAATAAAATGGCCTCGTGAAATGTTCCCATTACCACAGGGTAAATATTGAATTTTCCACTCTAATACTCATTATTAACGGTCATAATTCTCCTATCCACGTAAAAAACATGCCTGACCCTGTTTAGCTTCCAAGATCAGAGATGATCTGGCGTATTCAGGGTGGTATGGCCTTAGTCTAATAGACATAATTCTCCAGAAGACCTTTAGTGTTTCAGTCCCAAATAAGGTAGTGCAGCTAAAGACTGTATCCAAACATCCTTTCAGCTATATGTGCCTATTTAATTTGCTTTTGCCCATGAGTTACAAAAAGTGGCTCATGCCATTGTGTTATCAATGAGATATTAATGAAGATTTCTATGTCCAGTTGTCTCCTTCCCATCAGTAGGACAACACTGAGACCTAAAGCAGTTA
Source organism: Grammomys surdaster (assembly GCF_004785775.1). Lineage (NCBI taxonomy): Eukaryota > Metazoa > Chordata > Mammalia > Rodentia > Muridae > Grammomys > Grammomys surdaster. The sequence continues at coordinate 368,340 of NW_021620536.1, read as the reverse complement.
CTGAGGACCTGGGTGAAGGCACATATTGTTCCACAGACTCCTCACAGCTTAACTCCAGACATCTGTGTGGTTTCGTTGCCGTTTTCCAGTATCACCAGCACTGAGCCTGCACGGCATGCCAGCATGCCCTTTCACTGTAGCCTTGCTGTCCTATTCCACGGTGAAACATTTACAAGTTTCTTTGACTGTCATGGTTCACATCATAACCACCATATTCCCAGAAGCTAACACAGGAGGAAGAAACACATAGTGCTAAACGAGCATTCATATGATCAGGTAGGAACATAGTAGTGGTAAACTGTTAGCAGCCTCCTGATTGATTCTTGCTCCTGTTCTATAGGCTACTGTTTGTATTCTATAGAAGTATCCTCTACAAATGCATGCCCCAGCAGTAGGCTCCCTAATGTTCCTATCCCTGCAAATGTCAAAGTAGCCTGTGTTGAGACTGAATGAAAGTTCCACATTATTTATTTCTTTAAGGAAGCGAGTCATCCAGGTTCCAAGTGGACTATTCCTTGCTGACGTGCTATATTTCCTTTTTGCATTGAGTGAGATTTTACAACACACTGAAATGACACCTTCCAAACTGAATGATATTTGTATTCAAAATAACTAAAATAAGGCTTCCCTGAATAGTTAAAAGTAAATCACAAGGAGAGGGATAGTAGCGAACAATCTCTAAGCTGCAAAAATGAGAAGGATTTAATAATGTTAACTGCTGAAAAATGAAGATCTGGTGGCAAGTAGAAAATTACTGAGCCATCTATTGGAGAGCACTGGGCCTATAGATATATGTGCTTTATCTATTTGTCTGTCTGTTTGTCTATCTATCTACCTACCTACCTTCCAATTATCAACCATCTATCTTTCTATCACCTATCATCTGTCTATGTACCATCACAAATATGTATCTACCTACATATCATCTATCTGTCTATCTACCACCTATTTTATAGTCTGGATAATTGGCATATAAGAAAATATCTATCATAAAACCAGAGCCAAATTGAAGGCATTTCTGGTCAACTAATATGAGATTTAAGTTAAAATTCAGGATTCATAAACATGATCACTTTGTAGAATTTTTTTATGAAATGAGTTACTGCAGTTTTGGAAGACTCATATTAAAAAACTTAGACCCTAGTAGGTTGACTTATACCTTTACTTTAGAAATAAGTTCTGTGCTGATGATCAAACTAATATAAAATCAATATGGTGGGTACAAAGTAAATCTGCTTCTGTCATGAAGTACAGAGAAAAAGTAGCCAGTGAGATGACTGAGCAGGTCAGGGAATTTGCCACCAAATGTACTAAGCTGAGTTATACCCCAAGATCAGTATGATGGAAGAAATCAACCAACTACATTAAGTTGTTCTCTGACCTACACACATGCACTATGTTGTATCCTGTCTATTGTGCCCTGGTACATTGTACACATACAAATACAATACACATACACATACATATATGTATATACGTACACGCACATGCACACACGCGCACACACACACACACATATATATAAATATATATGTATATATATATATACATATATGCATCATATACATATCATACACTTTGTAAATGGAAATTGGGATGCTGACATACCTGTGGGGAGAACATCAAGTGTGGATGAAGGTAAAGGCTCTGGTGACACAGCTACAGCCAAAGAAATGTCTGGGGTTACAAGGAAACTACCAGAAAAAGGGAAGAGGAACACTCAAAGGTCTCAGAAGGGATCAATTCTGTTGAAAACTAGCCCTGCAACTTCTAAGACTCCAGAATGGGAAGACTCTGCCTAGCTGAGATGTAGTTACTCAGTTTGTGGCACTTTGTCACAGAACTCCAAGCAAGCTAATAGACTCACCTCTATGATTGTTCAGAAGGTCATTGATCTTTAGCAATTTGCTACCTGGCAGATTCTTGATGAACTACAGAGATTTCCAATGTTACCCTCAGCATTTCCACTCAGAAAAGGGCTGAAGAACCTTATTGTTCACCTTTTTAGTGAAGGACTTAATGTTCTATTCTCCAAAATTTGGAGAGCCCAAGAGTAATCACTCAAGGTTATTTCTATGCTCGTGTTGGGAGAGAACAACAAGAGTCTCATGGTAACAACCAGTATTGTAGATACTCCTGATACGTAAAGTCATTAAAAATATCGATATATGATTTAGCCTCTCACTCTCTAAAATCATCAATATATTATACACTTCTAACATGTGGACTGTGTTCCTCAGGTAAATACATCATTGTTTCTAATTTGTAGTAGGTTTATGAGCAAACAGGTGTAATGTTATATTAACTCAAACTATTACTTTTAAGCCTTAATGACATGTAACCGTGTCATAATTTCATTTCCTTAAATTAAAGCAAATATCACAAACTATCAACTTAACTATCAACTTATTTGCCCTTCAGACATTTATTTAAAACACTTAAACAAATATCTAAAACTCGATAATTAGATTAAAACCAAAATATTTTCATTTTCATCCCTGCTTTGGAAAATAAACACCTGGATCTGGATTAAAACATGGCAAGGATGAGCTAGAGCTGACTGACAAGCCAAATGAACGTGCCTTCACTACAGTCCTGGACACCAAGCCAGGGACTCTGGTGAAATGTCTGTGAGAGTTTTGAGGTGGGAAAAGCTACCAACTCTGGGTGGCACCATTTCCTAGATAGGAAAGATTGAACAGCATGAGTGAAGAGAACAAGCTGAGGACTAACTAACATGTTCATTGTTCTTTTTTTTCTAACTGTAGACAAATTCATTCAAGGCCCTAGCAGAACATCACCAATGGTCCTCTCACCAATGCAGTTCCCCAATGAAGTCACTTTCTTTGGAGACAGCTGGTAGTCTGATTGGTCATGAGCACTTTCCTGTAACAGTACTTATCAGAAAAATCCACTCCTTAAGGTCTTGTTTAAAACATGTTTCTGCATATGGATATGTATGAGAGTGTGTGTATGTGTATATGTATAATAAATTCTCTCAGAAATAAAGTGTAATTAGATGACAGAAAAAGATTTGTTTCTTAGATGCAACAGAAGAATGAATCCTGTTTTCAAATCTAATTTGTTAGACTGTGTATTTTTAATAAAGTACTGAGACCATCAAAACAAACGAACAAAACACAAAACAACAACAACAGCAAAAACAAACAAAAAAAAAACAAAAAACAAAACAAAACAGGTTTCATGATGGAGCTGAAGAAGGAGAGAAGGAACCCAGCACAAAGTTAATATCTTCAGGAGACCAGTCTTCAAGATGCTAGATCAGGAGGTTTCCTCTTACTGGAATTCTCGTAATGACTTTACATTTGCACTGGAGTGTTCTCAGTTTATCAGAGAGAAATTACTTAATGTATTTGTTAGGCTTCTTAAGCCTCCAGGGTCTCAATTGTCCACTCTTACCTGGACTCCTATAAAAGCTTTTAAATTGATCCAGTGACATAATTATCTTGCATTTGAAGTTTTACTTTTAAGGTATCTATAAATTATTTCCTGTTCAGTGGTAATTTATGTGTATGGGAAACTGTTCTTTCTGTCATAGAACAGACAGTTAGGATAACAAAAGACACTTTTTACTAAAAATATAGACATGTAAGTGATAGATATATGGACCCAAATATAAAACCTCAGGAAAGAAGACAAAGAATCAGATGACTAGATCTATGGCAGACTAGTTATATAGGTGTGGCCCAATTATTTAAATTTTCCAAGTTGTGTCTTTTCATCACTATCTTCATGTGACTATTCAAAAAATGACTAGGAACTGAACGAATGCTTTGTCCTGAACAAAGAATGACTAAAAATGCAAACCTTCAATATCCACTGAGATGTAATACACTTAGCAAGCTAACATATGAGGAGAGAGACTGTGTTTAAGAGGTCAACAATTTGAAGTAAGTTTTAAGCTCCTGTGTTTATGGATAGGGAAATTGAAGCTGACAGCAAAGAGATTTATATAAAATTATATGGATAATAAGGGAAGTCTTGAGCTTCAAATTCAATTCTGAACAAATTATCAATATACAGACAAAATCAAGCCAAGCTAAAGATCTAATAATTCTCATTTTGCATGATAGTATTTATAAAAGCAACATCATGAAGCATGTCAAAATATGCCACTTCAGCATGTGGGCTGTTTTTAACTGCACTCAAATGAGAATCAGCATATGTGACAAGAGCTTCTTTGGTTTTTCTTATCAGAAGCAGAATTTGTGAGAAATGAAAACTACCATAGAACTCTCTTCTGGGAAGTTTTACAACCAAGAAGAATAAATAATTGTACACCAATTTGAGTCTGCATAAATCACTGTTATTAACATAATTTGACCTTCCTTTCGTTTTCTGTTTTACTTCTAATCCTCTGGCATGTCTAAAGGCTGAAACTCTTCTTGTTTTTGAGTCACTGCTATATAGCTTTGAGTAAGTTCTTTCTTAAACGCTACGCAAATCTCTTAGGGCTTTCAGTCCTTTTTCTTGGAGACTCAGGACAAGGCATCTAAAATATCAACTACTTCTGAATGTCTTTCTCACTTGACCATCTATCTCATTGGGACTATAGAACATAAGGTATTTCTATAGGGGATAAGACATATACAACACATGAGATCTCTCCATTGAGCTAAAAGGAAAGGTGAACATATCCTCCATCTCTAACTCAGAATCTATTTCCAACTGACAACCACTAGCAAATGAAAATTTACTTTTTTTGTAAGGAGTCTCACTGGGGAAATAAACTACTCTTGAGGGTAGGCCACATGCCCAACAGTACATTGGCAACATAAAATAAATTCAATGGCATCCTTGGAGGCTCCTGGTTCATTAATGTCATGTGATATGGCTTTTATTTTTCTTTTCTTTTAAAAATTATATATATATACATATATATATATAATGTATATTTATATTTACATTACATACACTATATATATATATATATATATATATATCCACATATATATCTGTACAGGTATTTTGCCATTCAGAGATTTATGTGACTCCTGGGTATTCAAACAAGCGGGTCTTTTCACTGTTTGTTGTGCCTTTTCTTGGGTTCTTTTCATTCTATTTGTTTTGTTCTCTTCCAATATATTAGTTTTGTTTTATATTATCCCTTAGAAGTCTCTTTGTATGCTGTTTTTTTTTCTGTTTTTTTTTTTTTTTTTTTTTTTTTTTTTTTGCAAGTGAAAAATGCTTTTATTCTTTCCAAAGAACAGAGTTCTAAATGACAATCACGGTTTTAAATTTATGAAGATGCTGGATGAATATCCATTAGAGACCAACAAAGGTATATTTGAATGAGAAGGAAAGTAGGGAATGAACTCAGAGGAGCAGGGAAAGGAGAAACTGGAATCAGGATATATTAATACTATATGAGAAAAACTAGTTTTAATAAAATGGGGTGGCAAAGAAAATTAAGAAATTAAATTAACTCACTTTTAAGGAACTAAAGAATTTGCCTGCTTCATAAACATTTTCACTGTCTTAATTTTTATTCTGAATTGTCACAGGAACATTGTACAAAATCAGGCAACATACAACAAAGACAAAAAGCACAATCAGCTTCATTCTAGGTCAAAATATGTGAAATAAGCAGTACATTTTATTTATCAAACATTAGCAAGACTACAATAATTAAATCTCATAAAGTTGTAGGTAAACAACATTGAACAAATTTTGCTGAAAATTAAATGTAAATTAATTTCAAAATTTGTCAGTGGTGGTTACAATTTTAAAAGCCTATAAAAGTTAACACATAATTTCTTCTTAGGAAACTTAATTTTCTTGCAAGCAAGACTCACATTAAGTTACTCCCTAATAAAAATGTGAGAAAATTTGTGTAAGAGCGAAACTGTGGTGGTGTTTTGAAAGAGGAAACAGAGTAGGATGGCCTAGGAAAACAATTGAAACATATCACATGACTTAATGTTATAGGCTAAGGTACAATATTAAATTGAATTGACTTAGATGACAATAAATAATAAATTAGAAAGTATCTTAAAAGAATATTTTATAATTTTGTTGTATAATAATCTAAATATGAGAAAGCATCCTTTCTACATGTCTCAATTTGAACATGAATATCTCCAGAATACACCAGAATAAGAAATTAATTTTTAAATATTTGTAAATCTAGACAAAGCAATGAGATGTGATTTTTTTTCTGGTATAATGAAAATATGAATCTCCTATTTTGTGGGAACATTAATTTTGAATTACCAGCTTTAGTATCCTTCAATGAACTCAGATTTTATGGTAAATGGCAAACGATTGTCCAGCTTATGCTACAGTCTTGAGGGAGAAATCAGCCCCTCATACAAGCAGATATTATTTTTATTATTTTATTTATTTACATTTCAAGTGTTGTCCCCTTCCACAAACACCCACCCATTGCCCTCATGTTTGTCCCTAAGAGGGTGCCATTACATCCACCCACCCACTCCCACTTCACTCCTCTAGCATTCCTCTTCTCTGAGGTATCAAGACTCCACAGGACCAAGCGCCTCCCCTCCAACTGATGCCAGATAAGGCAGTCCTCTGCTACATATGTTAAGGGAGACATGGCTGAATCAAGTATACTCTTTGGTTAGTGGTTCAGTCCCTGGGAGCTCTGAGAGGTCCGGTTAGTTGATGTTGTTGTTCTTCCTACGGAGTTGCAATTTCCTTCAGCTCCTTCAGTCCTTCTCCTAACTCTTCCCAGGGGGTCCATCAGCGTCCCTGGGCTCAGTCCAATGGTTGGATGTGAGTATCTGCATCTGTCTTAGTCAAGCACTGGCAGAGCCTATCATAGGACAGCTATGTCAGGCTCCTGTCTGCAAGCACATCTTGGCATCAGCAATAGTGTCAGGGTTTGGTGTCCGCACATCAGACGGATCCCAAGGTGGGACAGTCTCTGAATGTCCTTGCCTTCAGTCTCTGCTCCATTTTTTGTCCCTATATTTTCTTTAGACTGGAACAACTCTGGGTTAAAAATTTTGAGATGAGTCGGTGCCCCCATCCCAACTGGGGGCCATGTCTACCTACTAGATGTAGTCTCTCCAGGTTCTCTCTCCCTGCTGTTCTATGTTCGACATTTCGACGAATGTTATTCCCATTGGGTTCTGGGAGCCTCTCGCGTCCCTGGTATCTTGAACTTTCTAGTGTTTCCCCCAGCTCCCCAGCCCCCACTGCTACCTATTTCTATTCATTCTCCTAGCCCTGTGAACTTCTCTCCTGTCTCTTCCCATACCTGGTCCTGCTCCCCCTTTTTTCCTCCCCCTCCCCTCTCTTACCCAGTTCCCTCTCTCCCTTTGCCTCCCATGATTACTTTGTTCCCCCTTCTAAGTGAGATTGAAGCATCAATACTTGGGCCTTCCTTCTTGTCAAGCTTCATATGATCTGTGGGTTGCACTTTGGGTATTCTGAGCTTTTTGGCTAATATCCACTTATCACTGAATATATGCCATGCATGTCTTTTTGGGTGTGTTATCTCACTCAGAATGATATTTTCTAGTTCCATTTATTTGCCTGCAAAATTCATGAAGTTCTTGTTTTTAATAGCTGAGTAATACTCCATTGTGCAAATATATAACGTTTGTTTTATTTTTTCAGCTTCTGGTTGTTATAAATAAAGCTGTTATGAACACAGTGGATCATGTTTCCTTATCATCTTTTGGGTATGTTCTCAGAAGGGGTATAGCTGGGTCTTCAGGTAAAATCATTTCCATTTTTCTGAGGAACTGCCAGACTGGTTTCCAGAGTGGTTGTACCAGCTTACAATCCCACAAGCAATGGTGGAGTCTTCCTCTTTCTCCACACCCTCACCAGCATTTGCTGTTCCCTGAATTTTTTGTCTTATCCATTCTGATTGGTGGAAGGTGGAATCTCAAGGTTATTTTGATTTGTATTTCCCTGATGACTAATGTTGTTGAATTTATTTAGGTGCTTCTTGGCTGTTCAAGATTCCTCAGTTGAGAATTCTCTGTTTAGCTCTGTATGGAATTTTTAATTGGGTTATTTGGACTTTTTGGGGTCTAACTGATAAAACTGCAAGATATTGGTATAGATACAAACAGATAAATCAATGGAATAGAATTGAAGACCCAGAAACAAATCCACACACCTATGGTCACTTGAGATTTGATAAAGAAGCCAAAATCATACAGTGGAAATAAAGAAAGCATCTTCAACAAATGTAGCTTGTCTGACTGGTGGTCTACATGTAGAAGAATGCAAATTTATTCATTCTTAACTCTTTGTACAAAGTGCAAGTCCAAATGGATCAAGAACCTCCACACAAAACCAGATAAACTGAATCTAATAGAAGACAAAGTAGGAAATAGCTTTGAAAAAACAAAGGAAATTTTCCTGAACAGAACTCCAATGGCTCAGGCTCTAAGATCAACAATTGACAAATGGGGCCTCCTGAAACTGAAAAGTTTCTGTAAGGCAAAGAATGCTGTCAATAGGACAAAACAGTAACTTATGGACTGGGAAAAGGTCTGTACTAACCTTACATCTGATAGAGGGCTAATATCCAAAATAAGCAAATATCTTTAACAAAAGTACACACTAGCACAAAACAATCCTTGAAACAAAAAGTCAATAAAATACTGTGAGTACATACATATGCATACATATGTAATTATTTCCATTTCCCTGGGGAATAATGAATGACAGGTCACCTACCTTTATGTATATCACCTAGGTTGAAAAGGTAGACTTTTATGCTAGGGTATCTGTTTAAATTACATTCGGTGGTGATTACAAAATCAGCATCATCTGCATAGAGTTGCAAGACTGGCCTCATCCTTGAACTGCCTATGAGGATGTGTGTCTGGGGTGTACGCCATAGAAGTTGATGTGTTTGTGTTGATGTCATTGTCAATTCCCCCTCACACCGTGTCTGGGCCTTCAAAGAGGCAAGGCACATCTGTTAAATGACTGCCTTTGGTCTTCCCATAAAAGCCGTATTACATTTTCTTATGTGATTTTTTTTAGGATATTTCTAAGTGCTTTTGTGTAAACAAAGTGATAAAGTGAACACAAACCCACTGAAGGTCTAACGGCTTAAAAATCCATTCATAAAATGGTTATAGAATCGTGGCTAAGTGCTTAGAAACTTTTGTGTAATTGCATTAATTTTAGCTTTTAATGCATTTGTAAATAAGGTAACATAATTTTAATTTAGCTTTCCATCAAGCACAGGGACTCCTCTTAGCAAGGACTTGACTACAGAGATAAGATTTTTAAATTTTTGCAATTTCACTGAAGACTGTAATTTTTTCCATGAACTCAAAAATGCCTTGAGCACGCAGACCATTATAAATAGTGAATCGGAAAGATTGTTTGACACAGGGTTATCTCCTTTTCACTTATCACCCTAGACCCGTCTCCTCATGCAAGTACCCTCTGGCCTTATTTCCATTGGTAATAATCTGTAATTTCTGCTATTTTCTCTTTTCTATGCCACTGAAGAGTCAATTTTTCCTTAGGACATATTACCTATTTATAGCCATTTAGAACATTTTATGCCAATCGGCACTCTGGAGCAGTATCTGACTCTGTAAGTAGCATTTCCATGGTTTCTGTAGACTTTTATTACATGGTATGACATTCGATTGATGGACTGTCTCCATCATGCTCCCTGTCAATTGTACACTGATCCATGACAGCATAATGGAGATGTGACAGTGTTTGGCTGGGTGAGAACGACTATAATAACATTTTGGAGTAGGAAATCAGGGTACCTTTTAATATTCGTCTTAATTTTCTCTTCACAGGAAAAAAATTTTTAAAGCTGAGAACATATGATATGTCAATTGTCTTCATCTGAAAAAAAAAAAAACCTGATACCTGTTTTATATAGACTGTCTTAAAAATGCTGGCAAAATAGCTGTCGATCAAGCTGAATGAGGCTATTAGACATTCCCCGTAGCAAAGAGACTTCCAAGAACTCCCTCTGGAGGCAATTGTGTTGTGTTCCAGTCCGGGCCAAAGGTTATTACATCTAGGAAGATGTACTCTGTTGAGAAAGGAGAGAAGGGCTTACCACTTTCACAGCAGGGAATTGCTCAGGACTTGCCTGAGGAGATGTGTGAACTTCCTCAGAGCAGGCATTTGGAGACTGAGCCAGGGAGCATGCCTTTGTAACTAACCCCAAAGCCTTTGAACACAGAGACTACAGGTTGATTTACTGTTTCCAGGGTTCTACCTGTGCCCTCCCAAACGTGCAGTAAAGAAGAGAGAGACACTTAAAGCTCTTCCTCCTTTCTGGGATGTCATAGATAATTTGCAATGCCTGCATCTTTTGGTTTGGTTGGTGAGGAGGCTTCCAGAATACTCCTAGGAAACTTCTGAGATCGGGGAGTCAGGGACATGAATGGTACAGGAAAATGGCTAAAGGGAGGCCATGACCCACTGAGGATAGCTTGGGTATGTGCAGGAAGCGGGGCGGGGGGAGGGGGGGTGCGGGGGTGGGTGGTGAGGATTGTGCTCGGAGAGCAGACTGAATGCCTGAATGCAGCCTGTGACAACGGTAACAGTTCCCAAACAGGAGCCTGGGAAAGGGGGTCAGCCAGGAACAAATGACAATCAGGGCCCTGCTCTCAATCTTTATCAATAGAGAGTGCGCATGCTCCAAGAGTCAGTCTAGTTTGTCAAATGATGTTTTAATTTTGAAGAAGATGAATATTATTTAATTTGCATGCAAGAGAAACATTTAATACGTTTCTGTTGGTTGTGTGCTAAACAATCACACACAGTTTTTGGCTCAGTATTAAGAAATTAAGAGGAAGAAATAAGATTCTACTTGTAGCTTTGGATTGATTCAGAGAATAATGAAGACTTGAATTCAGAAGTCCTCATCTGCCAGGGCAGGAGAAGACACAAATCTTGCAACTTCACTGTGTGTATAGATGCAGAAGTCAGGTGGCACCTGGAGTCATGGTCCCATAAATTAGCTTCGCCTGGGCACTTACAGCAAGTGAGGCAAATATATCTCTTAACAATCATGTCAGAGTGTATGTCCCCATCCATCCATGGTACTGTTTAATACAATTACTACCATACTGGCTTATAAAGAATGCTTGAACAAAGCAAGCACCAACACAAAACACTGTGATCAATTGAGAATCAACATACATGATAAAGGAGTTTAGGGGAATCTTTGGCTTGATGAATGCTCCATACGCCACTTTCGTCATATGACACTCTTCCTTGTTTGGATCCACCTTTTCATGATCTCCTTTCGAGGTAGACGTCAATGCAAAGCTCTTCCTCATATGTCCTCTTCCAGGCCAATGAAACTTGTTACGACTTTCCAACATATGGAGGCTGTGATGAAGGAAGTACACATCCTAAATATGTTTAAATCATTAAGAAAAAGAATAGAACAGGATATAAGTAACAACTAATGTCAACTGTAGACCCTATGTGCTTTAGTTCAGCATCAATATTCTAGCTGATGGGTTTCATCCTTTTACTTTTTAATGGTTAATATGCTACTCATTCTTTTAGACAAGCAGCTAGTCAGTCAATTCAGAAAGCATTTACTGAGCACTTTTGTATCTTTTGTTCTGAGCTTATGCTGTTAGATAATTCTTACTATAGTAGGGAGAAGAAATGCAAACAGCTAAAGTTCTAACTGTGGGGTTGTATACAAGAAATTTTAATAACATGACTGTGCAGGAGGCTGTCATAGTCTATTCATAGAAACTGGGTTTGGGCTGTGGGCCCAGTCAGAGCTCCTTAGCTTAGACAGGAATGATGCACAGGATGATAGTATGCACAAAAGTAGACCTAGGGATGATGGAACCACCCCGAGAAGTGACTACTGAATAGTGTACAGCGAAATAGTGAGTGCTGTGCAGTGTAAGCCAAGAGATGCTGAAGACAGGAACCGTAGCACTGGAGCCAGGAGTGTGGCAGCAGCCAGCAGTTTCTAGCCCACCAACCAGCAGCTCTCCATGTATTTATATGCAGCCACAAGAAACTAATGTTGATCTAAATGGGTCCAATCCCATCACAAGCATGTTTAGTAAAACTATGCCAAACATCAGATGTATGCCCAACACAGGCTTACAAATGCACGTCACCACACCCACTACTCATCTTTCCACTGTCACTGCCCCCCGACCCCCACATGTGGGCTTTTAAGGTTCTGCCCATAGCATTTGTTAAGCCTTTCTTAGGATGACTGTGCCTTCCAAAAGACTGAACGTATTCAGGCTCTATGTCATAGTGTGCACCTTCATTGCATATTATATACTTTTAAAGAAATTACTGCCCCCTTTCTGAAGAGATGGATTTGTCCTTGTTCCCTGGTTCTTCTTGACCAAAAACTCTCAGAAAATCTATTCTCTGGATAATTATTTTAGGGTGAAACCTGCTTCCATTCTACCTGAAGGAGTCCAAGGTGTTGAGAGCCTCCCATCTCCCCCCGCCCTTCTGGTATTTGATTCGATTATTGCTTGATCCTTCTCAGTATCTCCTTCCCAATTGATCCTGCTCACTGGCATTCAGGGATCTATCCTCCACCAATGAAACCCATTAGGAAGCATGCATTGACTCCAGTCTCTTGTCTAATCTAGGTATGTGAGAACAGACTATTCTTACCCTGCTTTATCCTGACTAGGTACCTACTCATTGTCAACAAGCGAGATATTAACTTCCCATTAATCTAATCACAGAGTTTCTGGGGTTTGAAAGAACCATGCATCCATTTATTGATAAAAGAAGAAAACTATTTCTTCAGTCTGAAGCATCTCCTCTAATCTGGCATAGGCTTTTAAATTGTGACTTAATGGCACATCCTTAAGCACTTAGTTTTGTAATTACCTGGGAGAGGTCCTTCCATAGAATCAGTACATATGACATAGACCTACACTGACCTTCCCCATACCTGTACTGGGAATCCGGCTGGACAGAGGTGCAAGGAGCAGCAATAGTTGAACTGTCATGCAACCATGACAGTTCAGTCTCTCTTATAAAATGATAGGCAAGCTAAGAGAAGATTATCACAAAAAATCTAACTGGACCTAACTGTACACTCCATTGTCCCATAGTTGTTCCATGTATGACAATGTCCACATGCTACTCAGGAAGCAGAGTATACACACACATGCATATACATGCACACACACAAATATATACACTCACACACACACTACACACATACACACACACACATTCACACACACAATATATACACTCACACACACACACTGCACACACACACATATCCACACACATGAAGTGGGGGAGAAACAAGTGATACAATTATATAAGGTTTTATTGTCATTTCTTTTACTTATATACTATTCATATTATCTCATGTTATTGCAGTTAGTCTTGTTTTCTTAAATAGATTGGTAGACATTCAGTTGGCATGACTATGAAATATAGTAAGATGTGTGTCTGTAGCCTAGCTTTGTTCTCTATCTGTGTTTGAGACAGGGTCTCTACTAGTCAGGCTTGCTTGGAACTTCCTATGTACCAGAGGATAACCTCGAACTTGTGATTCTCTAATCTCCCATAGTTTTGAAAATTGACTTTGAAACCTTTCAAGAACTGACACTCACTGTACAAGTGTGTTCTCTCATGCTCATCTACAGGGATCACCCTCACAACCCTCCCAGCAATAACATCCTCCTCCTCCAGGTGTATATCTGGATACCCATAGGAAAAATCAGTGGCATGCTAGGTCAAACAGGAGAAACCCATCTCATAGGATGAGCAGTCTTCAACTTAAGAAAAAAAATTACAAAGTATATTACATACTTGTATTTTGTGTGTGTTAATGTCATGCATGCATATAGGCTAATTGTGCCGTATAGGTTCAGTGCCTAGGGAGCCTAGAAGATTCCAATCCCTAGAACTGCTGTTATAGATGGTTGTGAGCTGCCATGTGGGTGCTGGGAGCCAAGCTTAGGTCCTCTGCAAGAACAGAAAATGCTAACAGTTGATCCATCACTCCAGTTACCATCTTGCAACTTTTAAAAGCAACTTTTGAATTGTTTTTTTACTACCAGGGCTTGTTTGAGGCTGACTGAAGCAAGGCAAGAAGAAAACGAACCCCAGGGCTTATTATATACTTCATTATCAAGAAGTGATCTAGGGTCTTTGTTCAAACTCTAGCAATATTATACTGCCATCAGTCTATCAGTCATCCAGGGATCAAGAGATAACAATTTAGATGATTTATTCTGCAGCTATAGGCACCCTTTAAATACTTGTACAGCACCTTCTTTATAGAAAAGTCTTAAAAATTTTTATTTCTTTATGAAGACATCGTGGCCTTTATGGAAATTTTCCCAACCTGTAAACAGGTGCCTTTTTTTAAAAATGAGAATAAGTTTTAATTAGTACCCATCAGATGAGAAAACAAGAGAGAAAAAAGGTCATAGGCTGCTACCTATCAAATAATTGGAGTCTTGTGAATGGGGCCTAGGTGACCAGCAACATTAAATAAAAGATGAAACAGAAACACAACTCTTTGAATAATACTGGCTGAAAGCAATTTCCATCTCAAAATAGGGTACTGCTGATCTGCAAGTCACAAATCTGGGGGAGTCATGCAGGGCCTGAGACTTTGATTGCCTAGTTAGTAAAGAATAAAATATTTTTAATCTTATATAGTTGATGACATGTAAAACAAATGTGAAATATTCGTGACAAAGTAGCACAAATTTTCCCCAAAGCAAGTGGTTAAGAATTATTCATTTTTTTCTCTTTTTTTTTATTGGATATTTTCTTTTTTTTAACATTTCAAATGTTATCCCCTTTCCTAGTTCCTTCCCAAAACCCCCTATGCAACCCCTCCTCCTGTTTCTTTGAGGATGTTCCCCCACCTACCCATCCACTCCCGCCTCCATGCCCTCAAATTCCTCTATATTGGGGCACTGAGCCTTCACAGGACCAAGGCCCTCTCCTACTACTGATGCCGAACAAGGCCATTCTCCGCTACAAATGTGGCTGAATTGTTCTTTCAACTCCTCAGAAAACTTAGAACACACATGATCCACCACCCAAAAAAGTACCACGCACACACACATGCACATGTACACACTTGTTAAGTACTACGAGAGATTTCTGGCCAGAATCTTATTTTAGATATTAATTCTCAGGTTGCCAGTTTCATCTTTATATTGCTAGAGATTTATTTGACAACAAAAATTAAGAGCCTGGGGATGTGTGGTACATTGTAAAAACCTCTCCAACTCTGGTTGTGTTTTAGGAAGTTCTTCCCCTCCTGTGGCCCTCCTTTTATCTCTCTACTCCCTGGCTCCGTGTGAACAGAGCCAGAATCTTTGACTCCATGAGAGTCATTTAGCTCAATGCTCCCTGACAGCTTGTATTCTTTCCCAGAAATGTGAAGTTTGAACTTTAAGAGAAAATGGATATATTTTACATTTTTAAATGGAGTTCTGTTCTAAGCACATTCTTCTGCCAATATTGATAATGGTAAAAGGTTAATGAAAAAAAATATATATATAAAGAATGAGCCAGCCAGGAAGACTCCAGGCAGAAAGAGAATTGTCTGGCCAGATGATATGATTCCACAGGATAAAAGGGGTTGAGACTTCACTTAGCCAAGTGGAGCACCAGGATACTAAAGCTCTGAAAATTAGCTTTGAGAGATACAAGCCAGAGAGGGGCCATATTGTCATTTTCACACACAAAAAAAAAATGTAAAGGGATTGTAGAGGTAGGGTAATTTTGGTGGATCTTGTCTGGAGGGTGAGATCTATGACCTTTTTGCCAGATCTTGCCTGCAATTGTTATAATCACTTTAGAAAGAATCGTATAAATGGCCTCTTGATGTATATTTTGTGATTAATTTTTCTGCATTCTTAGAATGTTTAGATGTGATTAAGGTCATCGACCTTTTCCTATTTCTACCTAATGCTACTCATTTTATTATATCGAACATTAATTTTATGCCATGGTTAAATTAAATTTGGTTTATGAGATTCTCTGCTATGTCATTGTATTTTGAGATAGGACTTCACTGTGGTTGGACTAGAACTTTCTGTGGAGACTAGGCTGCCCTGCAGCTTTCAGAGATCTTCTCCTTCTGCCCTCTTAGAACACGTTTTTCAGGCATACCCAAAATGCTACCTTAATAGTTTCTCTGGATAGGGAGAGCTTTGCTGCAGTATGTATTTCTTTTATGTCTTTTATTTCTGCCAACATAGGCCACTTAATCCAGATTTTGCTTCCTTGTGTTTGTAAATGTAGTGGAGGTTGGAGTGGCATATGAGGAAGCGGGCACTAAAGGCTGACCTCTGTGAATGTGGAGGCCATTTGAACATTGTCTTCTTCCATTCTCCTGCTAATCTTGTCAAGCTGCCATGTTGTTTTCTCACCTTAGCAATTACTGACGTTAGAACGGAGATTTAATTCTGCACAGATAATCAAGCAATTCAGAGACAGTAATGCAAGAGTCTTTGAAGAATGATCCCACCCTATTGATCTTACATCACCTGTCCAACCCGCTGGAGACAAGTCTTCAAATGGTATTCTCTCTTACCCCTCCCTGCAGAGACTACAGAACTACAGCACATCTGCACTAATTATAGCTATGGTGATGGATGACATGTCTTCATTTCATTATAAAATCACTTAGATTATTAAGAGTAAATTAAAATTGAAATATATATCCGGTAAGCTGCGAGGATATTTCTGAGTCAATCATTTTATTTGATGACTTTACTCTGATTTTTGATCATTTTTAGAGTAGATTTTCAAAGTTTTATAAAGAAATCATTTTGTGTGACAGAATATGGCAATCTTTTTTTTTCTTTCCTGTGAATTTCATGGGTAAGCATTGGGCTTTCAGAACACTTGAAATTTGCATATTATTCATATGATTTATTAGAGAATTTCTTCATAAAATTCAAAAAGAAGTGAGTCACCTGCAAAAACCTACTAGTGAATGATCATAGATCTTGGTCCATTAGGTAGAAGATGTAAAGCTGGCAGTCTTCCCAGTTCAGATATCCCCATCAACCAAAGACTTCCTGTCTTTTGGCTTGAGTTGATGTACTTACAAAGACCTTCTCTCCTGTGTTGAGTTCTCTGGGAAGGATATTGGAGATGAACTCAGACTTCACATTTATAGGAAGGAGAAAGAGCTGGCAGAGCATGTAACTAAGTTTTGGTGCTACCCTAGGCAACCTAAGGTAAGTAGCAGCTTCATTAAAACACTCTAAACCTAAAGCCATCTTTCAAAGTTGTTACAGCACCTATGATGCAGAATCTCCTTAACTGTCTAAGCATAGAGAGTACGTGGGCTATACTTGGTAGGCTATTATACCCTTAAAAGGGAATGTTCATAAATAACATGCACAGATTTATAAGTCATTAAGTTAAATGAACCGTGCATAGCAAAAACAAAGGTCATGTTATCTCATCCTATGGAATCTAAAACCGTCCATCTCATAGAAGTAGAGAAAAGGATGATGGTTATTAGAGGGTGGGATGACTGGGTAGGCAAGAGCATTGGGAGAAATTGTCCGATGGATACATAGTATAATTATAAAGGAATAATTTGTTTCAAGAGGTGCTTTGTACAGCAAGGTGATTAGAATGAATAACACTTCATTTTTACATTGCAAATCAAAGATTGGATTATAAGTTCTGTTATCATAAAATGATAACAACATGTGATAACACATTTGTTACTTAGCTAGATTTAGCTATTCCTAAATGTGTACATATTGGGAAGTCACATGCAGACACACACACACCAAACAAACAAACTAAAGCATCAAACAAGGTAATCTATCAAAGTATCATAATTTAATTTGGAATCAAATTGAGTAAAATATTACATGAACAACTCTTTCATTTTTCCTTCAATAAGTAAGCTTTTTTGGTTTTATATACTTATTGTTTAAGATTTACTTAATTAGCATCAAAACACGGGATCTGAACAGTGGGGTCTCTAATTGCATTCGTTACTTTTGTAATAAAAATACCAGGAAAAAACAATGTAAAATATGAAGGCTTTATTTTGGCATAGACTTTAAGGCTTTATCAAACATAATGATGGGAAAGGCATGGCAGCCAAAGCAAGTGCCAACCTTCCAGCTGTAGTAAGGAAGCACTCTCTCTTTATGCAGTTCTCGATTCTATTCCACACCTATGCAAAGCTTTCCCACCTCAACCCAATCTAGGCATGACTAGACATTTGTTCCCCCAAGTGATTTTAGAACATGCCATCTTGACAACCAATCCTAATCATTACACTAATACTTCATAATTATCACCAACTTGTTAAAACTTCCTACCTACAGAATTGTTCGTTTCAAATAAACTTTTCTGAACATTCTCCAAATACAGAAATCACAACAGAAGACAAGAAAAGGCATTGTTCATTTCTCCAGGTGTGTGCAATGTTTGCTAGAGTGTAGAAGTTCAGTTTTCTGAGACTCTCAAACCTCCTTAAAGGCTGTGTGGGCTGAGCTTTCTAAGTTTCACACACCTGGGACAGCCTTGATAATCCGTGCTTGCCTGCTCCGGGGATCTACAGCCAGGAGAGTATGTTGAGTTTAGTCCCTCCAGGACAACCATTTTTTTTGTTATTTCCTTATTTAGCTGAACTATAAATATCATTAAACACACGCTCATGAACTCTCATAACACCATGCTGTTCGACAGAGGAGTGACACTGTGTGTTTGGATTTAGTGGGATGTGAATGAACTTCATACAGGTCCTCTCTGCACTCCACATTTTCCAGAATTCCAGGCATCAGAAGGCCTTTTCTCCTTATAACTCCAGGCACAGATTTTCTTAATTTCTTTCCCCTGGTGGTTGGAGAGCAGATTTCAGGACATGTGTGAGAGGAGGAGGGTTAGGAGGGGGAAGGATTGTGACACATTTTCATTTCCAGCTGCCATGACTCCCAGACCTTAATCCATCCCAGATCTCAATGGAAACTTAACACCACCCTGGTGACCCTGGCCTTGCACAAAGCCTCAAGTCACCAAATATGGAAAGTCATTTGTCATCTGAACCATAAATATTTACATCCACCAGTGACAAATGTATAAAGACCATGGAGTGACGGTGTGATTTCAGCTGTTCTGCCCAAGCCTGTCAAGACTTACTCTTATCTCCTGAGAGCCCCAAAGACTGATTTCTGCTGGCTGAATAAGAATGTGCCCTCCAGCTTTTTAACCTACTCTAATTGTTCAGTATGTCCACATTTGTCACCTAGGAAGTTTTTATTTTCCTTTTTAATTTAGAGCCACTTGCACACACATTTGTTAGGTAGAGCTGGCTAATGGTAAGCCTCCTCTTGCTTCCTGCTTTTCATGCCATTGTCTATTCCAACCTGTCTAAAAGATCACCATTTCTTTTCTTCACTTGACTGAACTAAGGACAAGAAAACAATTCAACACCTTCCTGACTGCTGGTTCCTGCATATAAGTGATTTAGAGATTAAGTCTTAATCATGTGTCTCAGTACAATTTAGGAATGGCCAGGAGCTGCTAGCTCTATTAAGGTGACTATGGAGCAAAGATTTTCAAGCATGGCCTAGGGAATCATATGAACTGGCCTGGATGAAATGGATAAGCAGAGTTAGGTTTTACCCTGACTTCAAAGGCTGGACTAGTAAGTAAAGTGAAAAATCAGTATCACGGTGCAGTGCAGCTGATCTTTCATAGGATAAGTTATTATACCAAGAGCCTATTGCTCTACATTCACTAGTTAAAGGATGGTTAAGGCCAGCTTTCCATGTCAAAAGTATATTTAATTTAATATGAAGTTAAATATATTAACATTTATAAATTTCGATATTTCAATTATCAATGACCAGAATTTGTTTTAAAACTAAGATGACTGATGTTGAATACGTATGTATAGACAATATACAATATATTTAATATATGTACATATATATGTACACACGCATACATGCATGCACACACATACACACATATACACAGACAAACAACTTTCCCAACCATAATCTTTAAGAAAAAGAGTTACAGACTTCTCTAAAATGATATAGTAGTTTTGATAAAGGATGCATGGGCACTTGCCACAGTGAATATAACAATAAAATCTGAGATAGTACTATAAAGTCTTAGAGAGCAGTTTTGTGGGAAAAATATTGAAGAAGAGACAACACAGTATATAGAAGGTTCCAGTTGCCTGCCAACAAAACAATCCAGCCCCACGAAAAAGACAATAAAAACAGGCAAAATTTTATCCAGTGTTTTGATGAGAATGAAATGTTAGTCGTGAGGAAAATAATTTTTTCCTAGAAATCTCGTGGTTACGGCTTAAGGGGATTTTCTCAGATGAGATACAAATCGTGACCAGTTAGTCCAGGAGACATCTAGCATCATGCCCTTCCTGCTGGTTTATTTTCTTGTGATAAGGTAAGTGGATAAGGGATAGACATTCCCATTGCAGTTTGCAAGTCTGGAGAGGAACTTTTTGAGGACCAGATTTTATGGATTAAGGGTCTGAGACAATATTATCTCATGCTCTCTTGAGAGTGATTATGTTTCTATTTTGAGTTGATGCCTAAAATTCAGTGACTAAATGGTTAGAGTCATCAGACTAATACCTCAAAGTGAAGATTTAATGAGCTGGGCTGGCCTTTGATTTTATCTTGTGAAGCTTCCTGCTCTCCTATCTTCCTGTGTCCACTGATGCACCACCATCCTGGAATGGGAGGAGCTCCTGGATGTAGGAATCTGTTGCTTCATTTCAAAGTCTCTAAAGTTTGCCACTGTGTTTTACCGGTAATTCAGGCTGAGAAAATGTCAGTTGAATGGATGAAAAAAGGGACATTGAGAAAGACCAAATAGAAAGGACCTGAAAATCTTTCTAAATTTAGAGTAAATGACATCTTCCCTCAGTTTCCCATTTAAGCGGGCATGTGTTGGTGTGTGGGCATAAGTTCCCTTGATCACTAAATATCTGTTTTGATGACATGGTGATTTCTAAAAGATGACAAAACTCATTACCAAGGCTTCTATTTGTAGCTTTACCTATTATCTAGAAATTTATTTACTCAAAAAAAAAAAAAAAAGGTCTGTGCACAGATGATTTCCAAAGACACATAACTGCTACTCAGGGCCCAGAAGTTTTGCTTCTAAAATGTAGCTCTCAGTTCAGTACCTGCTCGGCCTTCTGGTTCCCAGCGATGAGTCTTTCACATGCTAATTATATCAGGTTTAAGTCTCCAAAAGCATGACTCTGCTCTACCCAAAGTCCACACCTTACATTTTTCACCTTCTACTGGATAATTATGATGCTATTAAAGTTACTGTTACTATGCGTTATGGACCTATTTTTGTTTATTATAAGAGACACTTATTTTAGAAGGACGTCTAATGGCTTCTGTCTTCCACTCCTCTACTGATAGTTCACTTACTCCAGTCAATGAATAATCTCAACATACAGTGTGATACACATGCCAGCAATGTAAACAACCAGAAGCTCATAGGCTGCCTAGTCCTGTATTCTGCAACAAGTGTCTTATCTACAAATTATTTTTGAAAGAAGAATTATAGCTAAGTCAACGTGAAGGTTTAAAGAACTCATTATTTAATGTAAGAATCACAAGGGATGAAGCTTCAGCGTGATAAACCTTTCCTGTAGGCAATTTGAAATTCAGATGTGGAACATGAGGTAGTCTCTTGTCTTCCATTCTTATTTATAAATAAGAATAAATTGTGCTTCTATATGGTCCTAGGAAGCAGAACGTATGAAAAGGCTAACTGAATACACAAATTTAAAATGTAAAGCAATTGCTATCACCAACCAGTATGTAGTTTATATAAAACATTTAAGGTATAACTATCACCTTGGGTCATTGTTCTGATGAATGAACACTCTGGAGAGGAAATATAATGGGTAAATGATTTCAATAATTTTTGTTTCTTAAAATAGAATTCAGTTTTAAAGGGGGAACATGATTCAGGTATGGGGCTGGGAGCAGGAGAGAAGAAGTGAGGGCCAGAAGAATGAATGGAAATATGCAACCTTGGGGTATGGGAGGTGGGAGGATCCTCTAGAATGCATCAAAGATATGGGAGGTGAGATACTCTCAGGACTCAAAGGGAGGGACCTTAGATGAAATGCCCAACAGTGGGGAGAGAGAACTTGTAAAGTCTACTGCCAGTAGAAAGACAGGGCATCAAGTGGAGGGATGGGGTTGCCATCCCACAGTCAAAAACTCTGACTCAGAATTGTTCCTGTCTAAAAGAACTGCAGGGACAAAATCGGAGAACAGACTGAGGGAAAAGTGATCCAGTGAACAGCCCAACTTGGGATCCAGCTCAAGAGGAGGCTCTAAGACCTGACACTATTACTGATGCTATGGTGTGCTTACAGATAGGAGCCTAGCATTGCTGCCCTCAGAGAGGCCCAAGAAGCAGCTGAAAGAGTCAGATTCAGATACTTATACCCTCCTAATGGACAGAAGCCGGGAGTCCCTGTGGTTGAATTAGGGAACTGTTGAAAGAAGCTGAGGAGGAGGGTGACCCCATAGGAAGACCAGCAATCTCAGTTTACTTAGACCCCTGAAATCGCTCAGACACTAAGCCACCAACCAGGCAGCATACACTAGCTGGTCTGAGCCCCCTTAACACATATACAACAGATGACTGTCTAGTCTGGCCTCAGTGGGAAAAGTGTCTACTACTTGAGAGACTTGAGGCTCCAGGGAGTAGGGAGGCCTGGTAAGGGTGTGGGTGTGGGGTGGGAACATCCTCTTGGAGACAAGGAGCAAGAGGAATGGAATGAGGAACTGTGGAAGGGCAAATGGGGGTGAGGGTGAAGACTTGACTGTAAAAACACAAAAATAATTTAAAAAAGAAAAAGAAAAACGAAAAATAGAATTCAGTCTTACGGTTTCTAATTTTTCCAACCTTATTTTGTTTCTCAGTATTATTTTTGTCTTCATGTTTAAATTTGTGAATGACTGAGAGGAAGTGGTGTGTTAGAAGAGATAGTAGATTTTATCAGAAATGTTCAAATACAACCTTAGTGGTATATTTTGGCTAGTAGACCTTGAGAATGTCACTGAACCTTGTCAAGCCTTGTTTTTCTTACTGTTGAAAGAGGATAGTTCAGCTGGTTGCTCAGTGGCCATCAGGGAGTGTGCTCTCTATGTTCTGTATGAGCAGGAAAAAATGAAAGCCTGGTTGTGGCTACAAGGCTGACGTCCTGTCTTCCTCACAAGGGTTTGAAGAAACTCATGTTAGCTATATGGAAATGTGTCTTCAAGCTGTCTATAAACAGACAAAATTGTCGTCATTATGTAGAAGACTGCATTAAGGAGAGTGAACAACCTCACTCAGTCTTCAAGAAATTCATTTGCAAATACTCAAAAGCTCTTGCTGAGAAGGATGATGAGGGTCCTGTCTCATTTAAAGTAAATAAATAAACAAAAGACTTAAATGCAAAATCAGTTTTCAAAAGAGCAAAAACCTGCACATCTTCCTCCTTTCTGTGACTGTGTGAACAGATGCTATCAGCAACAGTACCTGGAGGCATATTTAATAATAATAGTTCTATATTTTTATTTTGCTCTGCTTGAATGAGCTCTAAACAGACTAATTCTAATCTGCTTGCTCCTCTATCATTTTTAACATCTCCATTCAGTGAACTTATCTCAAATTTAAAAGTTCTTGGAATATACAATGACAAATCTCTCTTTTTGAAACTTGATTTAAACCATGATTAATTAGTAAATTTGGTTAAAATGTGTTGTACTGTATTTTCAAGTGTTACATTTAACTCCAGGGGCTTGCAATTGATTGTTAAAATACAGAAAAATAATGTAGTTGGGTCAGAGGAAGAAGACATGACTAAAGACCTTTCAATCTGAGTCAGACACTTACTGTTGAGGTCGATTCTATATGGCACTGGTTAGTGATCATTGTAACTTGACTGTGTCATGGAGTAGGCTGGCTTTTTCCCAACTAATGTTTCTTCTGGAATCACCCTTGGAAGGCACCAATAGTTCAGTTACATGTGCACACAGACTGAATCTACATTGAATTGACACAATGCCTAGTACAATGGATTCCTATATTACATGATTTATAAAAGAAAGAAAGAAAGAAAGAAAGAAAGAAAGAAAGAGGAAACAAACAAAGAAAGAAACAAAGAAAGGAGGGAGGAAAGAATGAAGGAAAAAAAGGAAGAAAGAAAGAAAGCAGGCTCAGATTGCATTGCTATGGAGAAAACATATTGCGTGTCCTGAGACACCTAATCATGTTGCAACTAGAAAGGTCCTCGAAAATATCAGTGACACAAGAAATGTCTGAGGGAATATCTTCATTTCACATGCAAGTGTTTTTTCTTCAAGTGCTTCGTATTCATATGTTATGAGCTGATCATAAGACTTGGCTTAGATTCTCTCCTTCAGGCACGTTGGTCTCCAGTGGCCTGTTAAAACGGGCTTAGCACATTCACAAGGCTTTTCATTGCAGTCCAGCCTGTTTGTAAAAGCGATCCATCAATATCATATTCAGAAGACAGTCTACATAGAGCCTGCCTCTGCTTAGCCAGCCTGCCTAATGCCGAAAGCATAGAATTTCTACCCAGTAATGACATCTTGAATGAGTTTAGGTTGGAGGCATATTGCATTCTTTTTAAAGGCTGTGTTGTTTTTTTTTTGTATTTTTTCCTCCTCTTCAGACATTTCCTTGCTTTTACAAGGCTATAAAAATAGGAACACATTTTTCTTTCCTTTGAAATGAATGATATTGGCCTCAGTGGTGCCCTTCTCTGGGGTGAGAGATAATTAAATCTGCATGCAAGGAAGATATTTACAAAATCATGATTTTGATGTCATATGCTACATCCTAGCCCAGCATCCATGACAGCCCAAGCAACCGCTTCTTGTTGACATCAACTAAATTGTCTGGACTCACAGGCATAGCTATCACTTACAGAAATTCATGGTTGTCTTCTAAGCAGTAACAGGGTTCTCCAAAAGGTAGTTTTCACAATTGTTACCTGCATCCTGACCGATTTTTTTCCTTTCAGGAGAAGACATGACTAACTAGAATAAATTAAAAACAGCCCAGAAAGCTGTCAGCGACAGAGATGCATTCCATGTTCCACTTGTAGTCCAGAGGCTGGAGATGAGACACCCTCTCCACTTTGTAGCAGTTCTTAATTGATCCAAAATTTGGCATTGTGTTTCTGAAAAGCTTTAATGGCAGAGAGTTGGGGGAGGACTCACTTTTTTTTCAACAATACTACACTATTAGTTGTCTTTTTGTCTCTTTCCCAGTGTGGGCTGAGCTTGTACGCAGCATGTGCCTTTTCTCTGCATGCGATGTTGTTGAAAGGAATCCCCTCTACATCTTTTTTGCCTTCACCAGAAAGCCCTCTACATGCACTAAGCTGTCTTAAGCTCTTAATATTCAAAATGCAAACATGTCTCCCAAAGCAGTATTCCATATTTTAAAGAACCCAAAAGGAATGTAAGATTTGGTTTGCTGCATAGTGAAGTAGCTCACTGAAACCCCCACTGTTTGTTCTTTGTGTAATAGGTTGCAAATAGCTTACTTGTTTGTCAGACACAGAATTATCCATATATTTTCTCTATATTTTCTTGTGAAGAATGTCTCATGGGACATTACTCATTAAAATTCTGTCTACCTTTATGAACTCATATACAAAATCTTTAGTCATGCTTCTTTTGATTTGTCTGATTCTGCAATCATCTCAACAATTATACAAGGAATAAAATATTAGTATGTCCACTCTATGATCATTTAAACTGAGACATGAGGCTAATAGATTTCTCTAATGTGAGGACTAACCAAAAGAAAGACTCTAGGTTAGTTTAGCTGCCTCCATAATCCCATGATTGTAAATGTTTTATTACACTCAGTTTTGTGATTTAAGATAGAATTATTTTCTCACTATGGCCTAGTGAATGATGGAAGCAAGGTACTTGTTCCTTAATGGTAGGTGACAGAGCTAGACCACTAAAGCTTCTGCTGTGTGACTCTCATTCTGTATCATGGGTTACAATCCCTTTATTGACACCAACAGACTCTTGAAAGGTTAATTCTCTTAAAGTGCCATAATCTACATTGCTTACTAGTTACCAAAGTTTTGGCCAGTTTTTGCCTAGCCTGATGAGTATGTAAGTATTCTTCTCTTCTCTATACTAAGATACAAATTCCAGAGTTCAAAAGTGCAAAACTATTGGCCTCACTTCCCCATGAAGCTAATCTTTCGCCATGTGTACACACATAAGACATTCTCTTGACTTGTCATTCTTTACTCTTCAGTCTCTCTGAAAACCAGACTGGCCTCGAACTCAGAGATCCGCCTTCCTCTGCCTCTCAAGTACTGGGATTAAAGACATACACCACCACTGCCTGGCTAAGAGTTCTCAAATTTTTCAATCCCCAGTCTAGCACACCATCCAAAGGTATGGGAGAAAAAATGAGTAATAGGACAATGGTGATATTGACCTGTTTATAAATATTTTTGGGCGGTGATTCCAATCTTTGTTGTCAGGACACAAGAAGTTGAGTTCAGTAATGTCAGGATACCAACAGCCCAGTTCAAAAACTGTCACCAAATACAAGTCAGCAGTGGTGGCACAATCCAGTAGAAACAGCCAGGTCTCTGCCAACTCTGCACAAGTCAGTGGGAACAATCAGAACCGGCCAGAATGTCAGGAGAAGTTCTCTGTCATGCCTCTCCCAATGAACTGAAGCTTATCGATGACTCAAGATCAACAAAGCATTGCATGGAATTGCTATGCAAGTATACTGTCACTGTCTGCTGGGTCCTACTTATACTCCAAACATCTCATGTCCTGTGAGATTACATGCCATCACATGCCTGTTTCAACAAAACAACACATGAGGCTGATTCAGAAAACATCACCTGAGTTTGCTTTAGCAAAATATCACATAAGTCCACATCACATGACACAACCAGAAATTTCTCCTTTATGTCTCCTTTTTGTTCAAAAATTGTCTTTTCCCCTAATATTAACAATCTACACATAATAAAAATAACCATAAGAACTATAAAACTAGAACTTTGTATCACATTTTAACTAAACAATATGTACAATATAGTCCAACAAAACAATCTTGAGTTTTTATTAGTATAAAATAAGTCAAACAAAACAATCTTAAATTTCTATCAATATTCAACAATAATGATAATGATAATAATAATAAAACCTTAAAATGTTCAACTGAATAAATTTAGTAAATTTTTGTCTTATTTTTTTCTAAACAGAAGAGTAATGGGTCTTTGCTGTTACCATTTTTGGTTAATCTTTTCCCATGTGAATAATTGGGCAATGATTCTCATGTGTTTAGATAGGAAAGCTTAAATGTAAAAGTGTCTTAAGAAGCCCTGATGAAGACCAGAGTCTCTGAAACACTGACTTTTGCTTTGTCTTTATCTCACACAAAGTTAGTTAATGAAGATTTATTGTCAGGCATAAGATTTTTAATCCAAGGACTCATTAAGATGTGGAGAAACTTAAGCCAGCTTCATCTTAATGGACTCAAAAATGGCAAGATCCAGTCAGGGGTCTGGGTGTAAATTGAGATGAAGATGTTGGGTAGAACGAGCCTTCCCTTTACTGGGCACCCTCATACTCCCTGTAAGGGGCAGGAGTACACTGGACCATATCAATTTTTATCAAGGAACCTAGGAAGAAAAGGAGGGTCTCTGTTGGAAGGACAAAATTCTACTTGTTTGTGCTCATGGGATATGTGAGTTAGATTACTGGCATTTGGGCCCCACTTTTTTTTTAATATTCTTTTTGAGATTATAACATAAATTTATCATGTTCCTCCTCTGAACCTCTTTTTCTTTAATTATTTGTGGTAGTAGTCATTGTTGTTGTTGGTGGTGGTGGTGGTGGTGTGTGTGTGCGCACATGCATCTGCTCGTGTGTACACATGTATGTATCTAAGTATAGAAGTAGATCCTGCCCAGTTTGTATAATGATACTTGTACACATGTCTCTGGAGCTGACCACGGTGTTTGGTACTGGATAACCAACTAGGGTGCTCATGTCTGAGGAAGATCATTTCTCCTGTTCTCACCAGTATTTGGTTTTCTTAATGCAACTTCTCCAAAGTCACAGTAGGAGCTGATGATAACAGGAATTTGATTTTAGTTGCAGTAAAATGAGTTTTATAAGACTTTACTATAGTAACAGTCATGTAAGATGATAATTCAAAAGTTCAGAGGATATGATTAAAAAAAGAAAAAAATTGTCTAAATTACCCATCACTGAGCTTACATCTTTTAAAGCTGTGAATGATGCATGTCCTTAGCATTCTGTTAGCATTCTGTCTAAACTTCACTCCCACAGTTACCTGGCAACAACCAGGTATGCTCCTCCCTACAGTTACCTAGTAGTAGCCAGGTAGGCCTGGCCCCTTGTCTCTTTCTCTTGATCTCCTGCTCTCTTGCCTCTTGCTTCTCTTTCTTGCTTGCTTCTTGCTACCTTGGCTCTTCCCCTTTCCTGACCCTCCATGTGTTCATGACTGGTCACCATTTTTCTTCTTTACTTCTCTACATTCTTTCTCTCTCTCTCTCTCTCTCTCTCTCTCTCTCTCTCTCTCTCTCTCTCTGCCCCTCTCTGCCTCTACTACACTCTTAACTCCCCTCATCATGCCCTAAATAAATTCTATTCTATACTATACCTTCCTGTGGCTGGTCACTCAGGGGGAAGGGGTGAATCTGCATGGGCTCACTGAGATATCCCCATACCCAACACACACCCATAGAACATGTTCTATATCTCTTTATCTTTTTATACACACATCACTTATTCCTGTCTTTTAGCCAACAAGAATAGTAATGGGATGAACTTCTTCTGCCATCTTAACTGAGAACCTTTATCCCTTTCATGAAGCAAGAACTAGGACTAAAGGGGTGAACAGTTCCTCATACCCTCAGTGAACACAATAAAGTGTATACAAATAGTTGAAATCACATTTTGTTTCTTTTATTAATCAGAGCAGAGCATCATTTTCATTATTTGTTGGTAACACTCCTGGCTTAAATCTCTGATTCTTCATTTATAAAATGATAGCTGACTTTTATTTTCCTATCAATAATCAATTTTAATTGTCAAAATAAGTCTTGTATAAATGTCAAATTAACTCTGTAGGCATGTGATGTTGGGAAACTTAGAAATAGATTTTTTTTTAATTTATTTTCCTTATTATTACAGTTTGTTTATATAATGCATGTGCAACTCCAGTCACCAGGGCTTTGCAGCAGGCACTTCTATTCTCTGAGCTACTTCACAGTCCCAGGAAATAATTTTCTAAAGAATCCCCTCATTAGGAATGCTGCCAGATAGCTAATAAAGTTATTATTACTAAAAATTATATTGTCCTAAATGTATTAGTAAAATGGAAATTTATTCTCACTCCAATTTCTTCATATCACCAAATCAAAAATATTTCTCAGGACTAAACTTTTTCTTTGAAGCTCTTCCAAAGCAACCTGGAACTTTATTAACTGACATATGCCTTGCCTCTTCCCAAAGAAGTTTGCATCTATCAGTATAGGGCAAGTTCTGCTGCAATAACAACTCCCAAAAGTCCATAAGAATTCTGACATGATCAGCTTTCCACACAGGCTGTGCTAGCAAGGACAGCAGGTAGACTCCTAGAAATTCAATATGTTTCTTCTCAATACAACCTGTCAGGATATCTGATAAGTTGAAGGGTGGGACACATACCACATGGTGCCTGTTAAAATTTCCACTAGGGAAAGACACATATCTGTTTTGCTCATAAGTGATTGCCCAAAGGGAAGCCATTACCCTAAATAAAGGTCTGAATTCTACATGAAATGCTTTTATACCCATCCTAGCTGGTGTTCTGCACTCACTTACCTGATGGCTCTGTTTTTTTAACAAAAGGTGAAGACAGCTATTTCTAAATAAGACTCAGTTCCTATGTGCCAGCCTGCACCTGGGTGGCCTTCAAG
The DNA here is from genome assembly GCF_004785775.1 of Grammomys surdaster. NCBI lineage: Eukaryota > Metazoa > Chordata > Mammalia > Rodentia > Muridae > Grammomys > Grammomys surdaster. The sequence goes on along the minus strand of NW_021620536.1, from coordinate 338,363 downwards.
TTCCTGCAAGATGCTAGGTTTAGCTTTTCATACCCACAATATGAAATGATTTTACATACTTAACCATGCTCTTTATTAAAGAAAGTTACAGTATTATGCTTTGCAAAGTAATCTTAAAGTCATGTTTTGCAAAAGATGCTAGATAAGTCTCAGTCACTTAAACCATTCCTCTATTCTACATAAAGTCTCAACAAGGTTGGCTTGAAAATAAAGGTATAGGCTCAGAGGCATATAGTTACATTTTAAATTCATAAAGAACTTACTTCATAATATTTTGGTTGTAGAACCCTGTTGTTTCATGATAAAGAAGGAGACAAAACCCCATGATATTTAATCCATGTTAGGAATGAATATTAAAATTACTTTCTAACTTCTAATACTACAAATAATTTTAGTGTAAAAACTACACTGATGATAGATGTCATGAAACCTGGTTACAAAATAAAATTTGTTGTAGATTACAGAGAAGTACATTGGTCAAGTTAGATAAACAGTAGAGTCATAAAGAAGAATTTGAAAAGAGTATACACAAAAGTAAGACTTGCTATGGAATTGTATCTGAAAAAAATATCAACTTGAGTTTTGCTTTTACTATTTGTAAACTTTCACTGATTATATTCAAAAAGAAAATATATCTTAGAAAATTTTTCTTATTTGTAGTCCTCCCTTTAAATTACATTGCCTCCTGGTTCCCAGGTACTCACATCTCAGACACTCAAAATGGGGACTTTCAATTATCAAACATGGAAGCCAAGTGATGAGGTGAGAATTAATAGTAATTCAGCCAACATCCCTGAGAGAAGCTTCCGTTTCTGCTTCTCCCAGTGGAATAATATCAACCGTCCTAAGGAGGTTTTCCTTTTCCTCTCTGACACATGTGATTAAGTGACAATGACTTATTCCTTGGCCTAAGGTACCTGATCTATATTTTGGGTTCAGTCCAAGACATCTTTGAAATATTCTAATTCCATTGTATTGCACGTACTAAGGTATTAAAAGACTGACATCATGGTAGCATTTACACATGAGGGCTTAAAACCCTGCAGTATTTACAGTCATCACTTTTGTCCACAACAAGAAGCAGTTCACTGAAGGGAGAGGTCTGCATCAAAGTTGTTGAATATTGGCATCACTCCAAAGGAAAAAAAAAAAAACAAACATCTTGAATGGAATGCCTGGAAGGTAAATGCATATGTACAGATAAGTAGGTTTGTTTCTTTCTTTTATAAGTGAATATCATTTTTGAAGATCCAAAGTAGTCTTGAGTACTTGAGTATTAACCCTTCTAAGTAAAACTACTACTACTAATAATAATAAGTATTTAAAAGTAGGACTTCCTGAATGAAAGCTTACTGAAAGTGGTAGAGAATCACTGGACTGCAAGGCACAGCTAGGGTTTTGCCTCACCTCCCTGTTTTCTCATCCAGTGAATGACTTATGATAATGTTTAGGATATTAAAGTATTTAGTAATTGGGCCATTCATGTCAGTGGATTGTGGCTATAAGCTGCATGGGATAGTAGTTTTGCATTTCTCAAACTGATTACTCAGTGAACTCTTGTTTATTTATGTCGGTACAAGGAAGAATGGAGGTAAATTCAGAAGCATGACAAAGAGTTCTTTCCTATCACACACACCTTAAATCTCTGCCTCAATTTGTTTTATATTTCTTGAGGATAAAGTAAGATTAGATGCATCAAGTGCTTAGATTGGGGCTTGGAACACAGTAGGAACAGAACAAATATTTGTTACATTAATTAACAAATCCAAGAATTCTGAATCTGCCTTGATCTTACATTAAGCACAGCTAATCAACTTGGTAAGGTGCCTTGGGGTTTAATGTTTATCATGACATTTGCATATTACCCATAGTTTTAAACTCCTCATTTTGGTTTGAGATCTGAAGACTGACTTGTATAGACAAACTTTTTTTTAATACATGTCAGCCACCAGTATGTGGTTTCCTATATGATGGTCATTACAGTACTGGACGACGTGCTTCAGAGTATAGTTTCAGAATGTTAGAAAGACATACCAACTCTAAGTCCTTACAGAAGCCTTTGACAGCATCATGCTCTTTAAAAATAATCTCTGTAGTTAATTCCTTGCTGCCATCCGGTCTATCAGTTTGAGTTGCAAGTGACATTCAATGACTAAGAATCTTTTAGGTCCTGTCATTCTCATATTTTAGTTTGAAAATATGATAGACACATATCTACTTAGGTTTATGTATCATCCTTACTTATTTGAGCCAGCTGGTCCAACATAGACATTTTTGAATACTTTAGAATCCCAGGCTTAATAAATTCTTTAACTACTTTTTCTCATTTCATTAAATTACACTTGGAAGTGCTTGCTGATTAGCCGTTTCATAGAGAAAGCGCAGTGAGAGTTATTAAAATATCTCCAAAGCCTTGGAGGAAGTATGTTATTTAGAGAAATAACAAAAACCTCCAAACCAAATTGCTTATAATTTAGCCATTGAGTTTTGTCCCTCTTTCCACCCCGTCTCAGCAGAACTAGAGGTAAAAAGAATCTAGGATCTTGAAGAATTCTTTTTTATTCTTTGTATCTTTGGAAATGCTGAATCTATATGTAAATGTAACTTTAAGGGTTCTGAGAATGTGCACCTATAATTTTCAGAGGCAAGAGAAGGCTCAGCATATGAAAGTGCTTGCCACACAGGACTATGCCTGAGCTCCCGTGTTGAAAAGAACCTAATTCTCAAAGTTGTCCTAGCATCTCCTCAGATATAAGTAGCATGTGTTCATCCCATTCTATCTATCTATCTATCTATCTATCTATCTATCTATCATCTATCCATCTATCTATCACCTATCTATCTATCATCTATCTATCATCTATCCATCTATCTATCACCTATCTATCTATATATCTATCATCTATCTATCTATCTATCTATCATCTATCTATCTATCTATCTATCTATCTATCATCTATCTATCTATCTATCTTCTATCTATCATCTATCTATCATCATCTATCTATCTATCTATCATCTATCTATCATCATCTATCTATCTATCATCTATCTATCTATCATCTATCTATCTATCTATCTATCTATCATCTATTATCATCTATCATCTATTTATTTATATCGATCATCTATCATCTATTTATCTGTATCTATCTTCTCTTTATCTCTCTCATATACATATATATGATAATAATAATAATACTATTTTAAATTAAATTTGAGGAACTTTGAAATGTTTCATATGGTAAAATTACTTGCCACCAAACCTAATGAACTTGGCTTTGATCCCTGAAACCCAAGAAGAGGTAAAAAAGACAATCATTCTATGAAATTGCCCCCTGACCTCCATGGTTGTACTGCACATATCCCCCAATACATAGGGACACACACACACACACACACACACACACACACACACACACACACACACAGAGAGAGAGAGAGAGAGAGGGAGGGAGAGAGAGAGAGAGAGAGAGAGAGAGAGAGAGAGAGAGAGAATTATTTACTAAATAATATTTCCCCATATTGATGTGTTTAGACAGAGGTTTCATATACTTATTAAGAGGCTTTGTCAATTAAAAAATTGAACACAAAATATTGAAGCTTAATTTTACATGATGTAATTTTTTTTCTAATGATTAAGAAGACATTTTAAGCTGAAGGGCTACTCTTCAATATGATCAATGTAATTCATCTATAATACTTCTTTAGAAACTTTAAACTTTATTTATGAAGAACAACATATCTCAATTTGTTATATAAATCATTTTTTATCAGAAATAAAACTTAGAGAAATACTGAGATTCTCCTAAGACTGTATTTTGGGAGAAATATTCATAACATTTCTGCTAAAAAGAAATTCTTATGTTCTTGTCTTGAGCTTAGCAATTTTGCATGATCATATAATTGGATCTTTATAGACACAATGAGTAAGGCAATCAACTTATATTTTGTCCTTTTATAAATAATTAAATGTATTTTTATAACCTTTGTAAATATTTAAATGTATTAAAGTATGGGCAAATTAAGGTAGCTGGTACACACGATGTGAATGATATAGTCACTTAGAAAAGCACACTACAAATTATGTGGTCTGAAATCTGAGATGGAGTGCCAATCATTTGTTCAGGTTTTGAACACTTGTTCATTGGGTGGTGGCATAAATTGTGGAAATAAATGGATAAATGAAAGATAGATACAAAGATAGATGATAGATGGATGAATAGATAGATAGATGATAGATAGATAGATAGATAGATAGATAGATAGATAGATAGATAGATAGGAAGTAAGTGGATAGACAAATAGATGATACAGGAAGCTAAGCATAGAATCAAGATGACCAGCTAATGTGTGATCTAGATGTTGGAATTGTCTAAAAAAGAATTTCAATATAGTACAAATGATTTTAAAAAGATGGTTCATCTGAAAGAAAAGTCATCTTTCTACTTGCAGGACATATAAAAAATAGGACACTAGGAGAGAATCATCTCTCAACTACATCCATTCTTCATTTCTATAGTTTTGTGGCTTCTAGTGAAATTTCTTGGCCACTCTGATTTATCTGCCTGACAAAAAGTACGGCCAATTCTATTCAACTTTTATCATACAGCATTTAATTAAAGTTACTATCTACCGAACTCTGAGCATCTGGGTAAGGGCAACCAGCAGTATTAAAGTTAAATTCCTGGAACTAACCGGCTGGTCTTCTTAAAACTCCAGGTGGCTTTTTCCTTAAATTTCAGAATTAACTTTTTCTCTCAGCTGGAGGCATTAATCAAGGCTCAGCAAGATGCATTAGACACTGCAAAACTCCATCTTGTTTCACTGGTGAAAATCTGTAACAATTCTATCATCCAATATGAAACTGAGCACAGAGGCTGAACTGAAGATCTTTGGAGACTAAGGCAAGAACAACCATTTCCTGCATTTTATAGTTAAATAATCTATTCATGCAGATAAATATGCAACCTGAGATCATAAATTTAAAACTAGATATCACTTCAGGAGGCTTTGCTGAGCAACCAAAGTTAGATCAATGTGGAGAAATCTTTGTAGTTATCCATTGCATATGACATCTCTGAGTTCTGTGCAAGAAGTAGGCTACATGGGCTCATATGCTGAACTTAGCATCAAGTATAACTTGTATGCCTAGCTGAGTCCAGGTAAATTTTTCTCAATATGGTGGCACAGGGTGATATTGCCTCCTTGTTGACCACCTGACTGATCATCTAGTAAGCCTTGGGATTCTGATTCAATTTGAATTATTGACTTTAATCCATATTGCCAAAGTGATTATTAGAAGAATAAATATAATATAAATAAATATTTGGAAAACAAACCAACCTATCTGTGTAAGTCAAGAAGAAAAATCATTCCCTTGAGTGGTCAGCAAAAAATCATGAGTTCTCAAATCATAACTACAAAGTCTTTTCTCCACTTATCTTGATCATTACCCAAAAAGTGACCAGGGCCGATTTTCTCTTTTGGGATCAATGACATTCTGTTGTCACACTGTCCTACTAATGAGAAGATGAGGAAAGTAAAGCCATAAATCTTTCTAAGTCAATGTGAGTATGGGCAGTTCTAAGTTAACGTTAATCAGATGTGTGAAAATATCCCAGGATATATGACTGAACTAAATACCTTGAATGAACCAACATACTTCAACTGTTTCAGAAAAAAGACCCATTACAGCATATGTTAGGATCAAGTGCCTCTGTAGTATGACTACAGTTGGATGATGGGCCTCGAAAGACAATGCCACGACATGACAAGATACTTCCAACAGTGAGACACTGCACATGGCTCTTAGAATTGTTAAAAGAGCCAATATTATTTACCAAGAATGACTAGAAGCCATGCTTGATGATTTTGGGTTTTCTTACCACAAGAGGTCAATCTTGGCAGGAAGAATGGCTTCTAATATGCATTAATTTCTATACCTGAGACATGAGATCCCTTACTTTGTTGCCAGGCTACAATGATGGATAGGCTGCTGTCTGGTTGCATGATGGATCTGGGCAACAATGGTGCAATTTGGACATTTTAGGCTTGATCAGCAGCTTGATTCTACTCAGTCTTCTTAGAGAATGAGCTCTTACAACAGATATTTCACATGGGTGATTCAAACAGTTTGATCCATTGCTGTGACTTACATCTGAGACTCACAGATCAAAAATGGATATCTTTAATTTACCAATCTACTGGTTTCTATGGCTCCTAGCCACAGACAGCAAGTCTGGAAAAACATCACTTCATGAAAGGAATAGTAGCTAAGACTTTAGTAATGACTGGATTCTGTACTGAAAGAATCAGCCACATCTGTTCTGGAGTTTGCATAGGTGTGGCTGAAGTTGGAGAGTTGCAACTGCAATGCTCATTATCCTTCAGTTTAGCCAAGCTGTTAATGAAATCAAAACAGACATTCATAATTCTCTATTAATAGCCACTCTTTGGATCTAGTTTTTCTATACATGGAAGAGGGAAAGATAAGCTTTCCACATCACAATAGTTCTAACTTATGTGTATGAAGCCAAAATGTTCCAAAGCTAGTGATGTGATTAAATATAGTGTTGATATTACATAGGGATGCTGTTGGGTTCTATTTTTTAATCTTGCACATATATGTTTCAGTGGCATATATGTCTGTAAATATGTGAATTTGCATGTATGTGGCTACACACATGCACACCCATGTATTTAAAAGTGCAAGGTTTAAATTGGTTGTGTTTGCCTCACGTGTGGAGGCAGGGCCTCTCCTTGAACCCAGCTTCATGTTTTTATCACTTTGGCTACTGTGAATAGCCATCTTGCACTGAGGAGTCTCTGTCTCTAACTTCCCATGGACAGAGATTATAGGCTTGTGGGGTCACTTTTTCCTGGCTTATACAATGGGTCTGGGATTGCGAACTCTAGTTGTTATGCTTCTGCAATTTTTTTTACCTACTGGACCATATTTTTCTTACTCCAGCCATGTGAAATCTTGAGTTCAAGCTGATGAACACCTAGACTGAAACATTAGGCTGAGCCACAAGGCCTTCATGGCTCAGGAGTTGACTCTTGACAACAGCTCAATTGTAAGGGAGACAGGGGATTATTTATGCTTCTCAGAGAGAGGAGACTCTGTGTCACCAAGACAAGTCCAAATAGTAAGGGAATGCCCTGAGTACAGGCTGCTTTCCTTTAACGTTGCACATACTACTCAAATCACAGCGATGTCTTGGGGACATGGACTGAATGCAGAAAGCATATCACAGATTCCTGGACTATAGGCTCATTTGGGTGTGATAACCTAAAAACATGCTGATCTGTTATATAGTCAATATTTAGGAATAGGAGAATTCACAGAATAAATAGACATTCAGTCTGCTATACAATTCATTCAGTCAGGATTTGGGCTTCTTTGGGTGGAATCTTGATGTCACACTTTCTCCTTGACTGTTAAGGAAATGACATGATGAATATGCTGAAAATAGTCTCACAAACCTGCCATTTGTGACACATAATATGTTCTTCTCTAAGGAAAACAATATTTTAGAATGTTAGCAGTGGGCTGGCAGAAAACACCCACAGCCTACACCTTGGGTCCTAGCACTACTATGATAAACATATATGGGATGGAGAGGGCTGGTGTATTGGTGTACATCCATTTGAAGCTTATGCAAATTCAAACTCAGGCCCTGAATCTGCCATCTGGCCTTGGGATCCTCCTGGTTCTAGGCAACAATGGAGTTCTGAGGTGAACAAGTGTTCGTTTTAAAGATTTGGATCTTCTTAAAGGACCACCATGGTCTGTGATGCCACCGGAGGAGTCTGTAGTCCATGCTGCTGCATGGATAAAGATAAAGATGAAGCCTGAGATCTATCTGGCCATATACAACATGTGTCTCTGACTCATGTAATGGTGATGACTTTGAGTTTTGATGCCTGGGGGTGGGGGCACCAACTGAGGCTACTTCAGGGTCCATGAAGCCACTGAGGATCATGAGTGGGCCCTGATACAGTCAAGGACCACGTTGATGTCTGTAACTCATGCTACCACTGAAGCCCAAGAGGATATCCTTGGTCTGAGTTGCTACCTAAATCCATACTAATGTCCAAGGGGCATGATAGAGCTAGCTGTGACCTTACCCTAATTAACAACTTCACAGCAGGAGCCAAATGGTGTTTAGGTAGGGCAAAACTGGCTCCAGCCCGTCAAGAGTACTGGCCACATCCTTCTCCTGCCACTCCACAGCCCTCCTCAGTTGATAGCTTCTGGCATGAATGCAGGCAGAGAAAGTCTCATTCTTCTCTTTCTCCCTTAAGGAACTGGCCACTAAGAATTTGACCATGCTCTGTTGAGTAACAACAGAAAATGGACTTATCTTTTGTTTTATTTTTTGTTTTATTGTGTTATTTTTCCCTTTCTTCTATTTGTTTTGAGGGGTGGTAGGTCAGAAGGAGATTGGGTAGACAGGGAAAGACAGAGAGGTAGGCATGATATGGGTACATGATGGGAGATTTCCACATAATCAAACAAAACAAAACAAATCAAAGAATGTTAGCTATGCAAACATTCCTGAAAGAGCCCAGAGGTAAAGCCAACCAGTGCTTCTACTCACAAGAGGGACAGAAATGTTACTGAGAGGTATAGACTCCTTTCCCTAAGGTGCACATTGTACAGATGAGCTATTCTTCCTAGGTGTTGCATCTGTCTCCTGAGAAAACTCTATTCTCACTTTCCTTTCAGGATAGTGGAAAGGGGTAGAACATTGGAGGAATCGGGAATATGTTTTTATGTCCTCAGTGGATCTATTTCCTCTGAGAAGTGTGTGTGTGTGTGTGTGTGTGTGTGTGTGTATGAATTCGCCTTAAACTAGGTTATAAGCAAATGAACCAAAATCAGTAACTCAGCTCTGTGTTCCTTAATATAAACATTAAGATGGATAAATTCATATTTCTTGATATTATGATTACTGTTCATCAGTGGAAACATAAAATGTATAATGGCTTATTGGCTAATAATTTGAGGGATAGATCAAATCTATCTTGATGATAGATATCATCAAGAGATAAATTTTGAAGACTATGGAAAGAGTGGGATTCCCTACCATTACCTGAGAATGAATCATTTTAGATAAACTGTAATTACTAAGGGCTGGAGAGATGGCTCATCAGTTAGAAGCATTTGCTCTTCTTCTAAGATCTGGGTTCAATTCCAACATTCATATGGCTGGTAACATCCACCTGTAATTCCTGCTCCAGGGCATTCAATACCCTCTTCCGGCCTGTCTGCACACCAGTGTTTATCCAGACACATACAGGCAACATGCACATACTCGTGAAATTTATTCTAAGTTAAAAAATAAAAATTTAAATGGGTTAGTTTAGATTGCTCTAAATGAGGTTTCTAAGTCTTTGGTTCATATCAATAATTACCACAAACTTCCTTCTTTTGCATTGTGTAACTTTTGTAACTTTTTTGATCATTTCTGAGCTTTTGAGATGGCTCAGCAGGTAGAACTGCTTGCCACACAAACCTTGCCAACCTGAATTTGATCCCCAAAGTCATAGTGAGTTATGTAAGCGTTACCTGGGGAAATTTAAAAATCACACCAGACTCAAAGACTGTGTACAGATTCTTACTTAATTGGTCTGGGGTGGGGCTCTTGGCAAAGAATTTTTTCAGATCCTCAAGTCATTCCATGTTGCAGCCAGGGGTGAGTTGCACTGACCTATATTATGGAATATGCTGCTGTGAGCTTTGCTCTACCTCCTTGGTCTGGAAGACAATTTCCATGGAGCCTTTAGTGTCCTTGAAGTATATGAACAGTTAAATCACACAAAACAATTTTAGAATTTTATGGCCTTATTTGAAATTTCAAAAATGAAAGGTGAGAATCAAAATGTGTCATTAATTTATTTCTGTACCCTTACTTTGGTAGAAGTAAGGGTGGGGGTGAGGTGGTAAATCCAAAACATCTGTGTCATTTTCCAAATTAAAAAAGCCATGTTCCCACCAGGAGAGTCTAATATTTGGAAAGGCATGTGAGTGCAGGAGGGAAACACATGTAACTTTGGAAATTTCTCTGGATCTTTCTGATCCCCACTCCCTTCATCATGGAAAGCCTTTAACTTCCTTCTTGTGAGTCTGACCTATCCGAGGTGTTAGAGAGAGGTCACAGCTATCAGTGGTCAGACACGAATCCTTACTCATGTTATAATGATCATGTTTGTCGTTAGAGAACCTCAAAATGAGAATCTGAGAAAAGGAAAATGTGGCTGCTTCCAAACGACATCACAGATTAGAGCCATGTGAGATCTAGGATAAAGATCACTAGTCAAGTATGCTAATAATACGCCACTCTTAAAACAATGAGAGTGATAGGCTAATTCTAGAAGTAACAATAAATTTATTTTTACACTTGGAAATTCTTTTTCAAAAAGTGTGTGTGTGTGTGTGTCTCTGTGTGTGCATGTGTGTGCATGTGTGTGTGTGTGTGTCTGTATGTGTGTGTGTTCAGGTGTCACTGTGCAGGAGTAGAGGTCAGAAAACAACTTGGGGTGCTCAATTCCTTCCACTACTATGGCTCTAAGGATCAAACTCAAGCCTTCGGTTTTGTGTGGCAAGTGTTAGTAGGTACAGAGCTATCTCACCAGCCCAGAAATAAAAACTTATACAGTGCAAGTGAAAAAGAGGTTAGCAAATTTATATTATCAGATTCTAGAATGCACATTTCCCAGCAACATGTTTGATTAATACATATAAAACACTCAGAAGAAATGGGTTTTAAAGTTAAAAGCAACCCCTACACCTTTTTGTCCAATCACTGTGTGTGAGCTTTACAAAGACAGATAAGAGGGGCTCCCTGGAGTCTTCAACCCTAGCTACACAAAGTATGGTCCAGGAACAGCAGCTGCCTGTCACCTGGGGATTATCAGGCAGGGAATCTCCTCTGCACTGCCGTCTTAATCATTATAACAGCACCCCAAGTGATTTGTATGCACATCAAATGTATACTGCATAGATTTAGTCCCTGTTTTAATGACAATGAGTTAATCCACACCTTTAAAAAAGTAACAGAGCCTCTGATGTTTGCAGAGCTATTTTGTTCATTTTGTAAAATTGTACAAAAATCCATTTTAACAGGATGGAAAATAAAGGCTTTACAAATTTTAAACTCTTACTTTTCACCATAAAAATGAATCTTTACTATTGTAAGAGAGTGAAATTCTCATCCTTCCTTTTGAATGGAATAGGTTTAGACAAGGGAGCAGGTGAGCTGTCTGTTGCTGCTGCTGCTGCTGCTGCTGGTGATGGTGATGGTTGTGGTGATGGTGGTTGTGGTGATGGTGGTTGTGCTGTTGGTGGTGGTGATGGTGGTGGTGGTGGTTATGGTGACGGTGGTGGTGGTGATGGTGGTGGTGGTGATGGTAGTGGTGGGTGGTGGTAATAAATGACATTCCCTGTTTTATTTTTCTGTCTAGCTCATTTTCCCACTTCTATTTCTGGACTCCACTGCCCATAATTTGCTAATAAGTTAAAGTTAAAGTGAAGAATTACAAACTGCTCCTAAGGGTTAAAGGCATAACCAGCCAAACGAACAAGCAAAACCAGATCACAACCATAGCCTCTACCTTTTCTTATTTTTACCTTAAATTAATACTTGAGGATGTTGCTCATATTGAGGTGGAACATCAGAAGGGAAAGAGAAGGAGGTCCCAACTTTAGTTATGTCACCTGAAATAAAGAAATATGATTTTGTTCTCAAGGATGGTAATGAAAATCAAGTAAATCATTTTTCTGAGCACACCCTCAGCTTACACACGGTGACAGCAACAGCAAGAAAGGGCAGTGGCTACAGAAGATCCTCATAACCCTGCTCTTCCCCAGTAAACAACAGAACTCACCTTCTCAAGCTTTCTCTCGTTCACTGTTCTCTTCAGCATGGCCCTGGCAATGCACTGAATCCTCCATGTGAGCATGAATTCAAGTTTTTCTTACCTTGTTAAATGATGGGTATTACGGGGTAAACCCTGTACTTTTTCTTAAAGATCCATACTGATGATATTTATTTTGAACTGAAGCCATTCTATCATGTTCATGACATTTTACAAGCAAGGCGCCCAGAGCACTCCTCCCTTTCCTTTTTGGAATGTGTAAAACATAAAATTTTTTCATTTCCAATGTATGTAATTTGGGTCTGGGTGGATAATTATATCACTGACTGAACGTAGCATTTAGGACATGCTTTGAGTAAATCCTTGGAGAGCTATGCCAATATATGTGAACTATATGCAATACAAAGGGCCAAGTCCTAATAAAGACCATACCTTATAAAGAATGTAGTGTGGGTTTGCCTGACATACATAGAGGCAGGTCCGTACTCTCAAAGCAACACCTTGTGCCAAGACTCATAATAGAAAATGCTTGGCCCAAGGCCACTGTAGTAGATTCGACTGCTGTGATTCTGCAATGGTTTTAGTCCAATTCTCTAATCTCTATAAAGAAATGGTTGAAAAAATGCAAACTGCTGAAAGAGAAATTGGAATAGCATGTTTGATCAAATCACTATTTTTTGTCTTCTGATTTTTTTTATATGATCATTTCTCTTTTTCAAAGGAGATATTGTTTATATTATGCGTTGCCATGGCCTGACTTTCATTAGGCACTAGTATAATGATTCTGTTTTCCTAAGCATGTTCCAGTCTGATTGTCATTCCGTGGCTACAGGAAGGGTAGGAGGCACAGACGGTTCTGACATGCTACACTCTTGGGAAACAGTAGGGGGCTGTGGTGATTGTTACTGTTGAAAGGGAAATGCAAAGGAAATTGGGATTTAAAATGTTATTGGCCTGAAGTTTATACTATGAGTCAAAATTAGACTATTCAGAGAGCAGTGTTAAATTACAATATCTAGGTTGCAATTTAAAAATAAAATGGGAAGGGTGAAAGAATTTCCTTGAATGCCTAAAACAGAATGTGACACCTATTATTGATCAAAGGAAAAATCCTAAAATGCAGTGATCCTCCACTTTGAATTAGGGTTTCCCTTCCCTTTTCCTCAGCCCACCCCACTTCTCCTTATCTCCTCCTTTCCTTTGTTTAAATGGGATTCCAAGAGAAGAAGAACTGGCTTGCCTTCACTGGCTTCTATCTTACCTATTGCACATGCTCAATACACGATTGCATTGTAAGTAAATGAATTTATGAAAGAACTCTTAGTAAGAATTTATTTAAGTTTTACAAATAAGCAGCATCTTTTTCTCAACTCCCATAAAAGTGCTGAACTGATGGCTTTCTTTCTTCTTCTGTCCCGTATCTCAAAGTTTTACAACCTGAGAATTTACACGGAACTGCTAGGGTATGAATACATATCCCTCTCAAATTCTGGTTTGAACTCACTGTAGTTTGAACTGGCAAGATCTTTGGGGAAGTGGTTAGTTCACTTAAAAATGGATTATAAAAGCGGCCTCATAGAGTCCGTTTCCCTTCATGATGGCTCTGCCTTCTAGATATGAAGATATAAATTTTATCTCTCTGACAAGTAGAGCAACACAGCTCCCTTGGGGGAAGAGAGGCCGCTTCCATCACACAAGAATGCCAGGACCTCGACTTTGGACTTCCCAGCATAAACATCTCTAAGTGAAAAAACTGCATTGATAAAAAATTTTTTAAAATTTAATTAGTCTTTAATGGAGCTATGCAAATGGACTAAGAGAGGACTGCTTCTTTTTTGATAGATGGTAATCGTAGAGGTCAGGAGTGACAAATCATATAGTTCATATGGTTTAAATATGAAAATGTGTAATGAGAATGATGGTGATAGTTTCCGAACAGACTATGCCTTAAAGACTAAATCACATAATAACTAACGATGGCATGACAGCATTATAATCCATCATTATTATTGGCTGTTTGCTGAATTCCAATTGTAAGAGTAACTCTGCAGAAGAAAATTTGTTAGAGCAGAAGTTGGTAGAATAAAAGCTATTTCAGACTCAAGCATCCATCTCATACCCCCTCCCTGATCTTCATTTTCAATTCATTTCCTTTCCTTCCCACACATCCTTGCAAGGATATAATATTCCCAGCATTCTCTGGCTCTCTTCTGCAGATGTGAGCATGCATATGCTAATTCAACAAACTTCCTCCCGACTCATTCCTAAATTCATAACATCTTCAGTGTTTTCTAAACAAAAACACTCCAGCTATCCAGATTACAAATACTGATATGCAGTTGGCAAGAATTTAGCTGCAGGGAAACTACATTTTTTTGCCCCTCTGAAAACTTTTAAATTTCCTCTGAAACTGTTGATGTTTGCACCTTCAGCTCTATCAGAATTTTCATCAATAGTGTGTGGGTGTCAGGAAAGGAAAAGATTAATATCTGATAAAAAAAAACTATGTGTTTTTATATAATTACTTAACATGATTCCTGAATGTGGAGAATGGTTTGATAAAGGATATGTTCAAGTGAGTAAATAAAACAGTACGGGATCATGCCTGAACACCATCTTCGAACACCCATCCTTAGAATTACTGTCTTCTCCAGAAGATGTTTGTATTGTTTCCCTTTCTCTTTCTTGGATTCTTGTTTGTTCATTCATGTATTCATTATTTGAATATTTATCAAGCACTAGTTGTATATAATACATTATGATATGTTGGAAAATAGAAAGGTTACTGCACTGAGTCATCCCCCTTGAGGAACTTACATTTTAAGTGTTATGCTTTAAGTTGAATTCCCTGAGAATTAGAATTCATAGTATATTAAATATTATTAGAAAAGAAAAACTTAATATCTGATAAAAGCAAAACAGTGTATATAGGCACATATGCTAACTAGGACAGACACAGCAAAATAACCTGTGTTAGAAGTCTTACACAAGAGAAATTCATTTTCTCCAAATTCTAGAGGTCAGAACATCTATGACAAATTGAATAGGGTTTGACATAAAGGGACCAAATTGTTGATATGGCTTTATATGAGATATAAAAATGTCATTATTAGAATCATCCTTTATCACAAGGTCTCCATTATATTAAATTAAAGCCTTCTCTTATATTCTCATTTACCCAGAATTACTTCCAAAAACACAGTCTTCAGCTTAGTATAGTTAACGGTCAGGGTAGGGAAACATGAGGAACTATTTTCAAAAGTAAACAGAAATTTTTCTTGGATGTTAAATTGAAAAGAATATTGATAAGAAAAATAAAATATAAAAAATTGATGCTGATTTGTTACCAACCACGAATGTTATACTAACATTATTAGTATGCCTTATTTATTCAATAAGAAATGAAGAACCATTGATAATGTTCAGAAAGGGACATGTTTGGATTCATGCTTTTTTTGTAAGACTAAGATGACTAAAAAGATGAACAACAGGGAATGAATTTAAAGATGAATAAACCAAAAACCAAGAAGCTGTACCAGACAAGTAGAGTATTAAGTGAATAAGGTGGAGAGGAGTGAGAATGAGGAATGGGTGACATTCGGAAAGGACTTAAATCTAAGACGATGTAAAGCTTCTGAACCTTTACAGAGGTACAGAGATATTCTTCTGTACAGCGTCTAATGCGGATGCTAGTGAGAGAAAGTCATTTAGGATACTATCATTGTATAAATATATCTACCTGAAAGGAATAGCAGAACAGTATGACAAGAACAAAGGGATACAAAAAAAAAACCTGTTAGGTGCTCTAATAACTGTAATTTCTGGTGGCATATTCATGAAATGAATGTCTATAGAGCATCTTTATTGTTGATAGTGTGAGTAAACTTATTTGGATCGTTTATTCATTGTCTACTATAGCATAATTTTGTTTGTTTTTTTGCCACATCTATATATTACTGTATATCTCCATAATAACATATTCTTACTAGGTATGTACATTATTATTTCTATTTTTTAATGTAGGAAACTGAGTAGTAAATTGGTTAAATGAATAAATAGACCAGGATTGGTATGATATAATTCATGCTTAAGGCCTTAGTCTATAGTTATAGCCTATTCTACATGCTTAGTCCACCCCAGTGAATGTTGCTATGTACTATTCATAACAGGAAGTGAGTTTTCTGACTCTAAATTGGTCACTAGATATGTGGAATGTGGAGTGACAAAGAGGGTCTATGTCTACTGGGCTCTTTCCTCATGTTTAGCTGATATAGTAGGTTTCTATTGACATTTCTGGCTTTGGGACTGCACTTCAACTCTTTGGTTGGGATCTTTATAGTCTACATATATTCTGGTTTCTTTCTCTGACTGCTAGCTTAGAATTTTTTTAATCTGCTTTAATGATATTAGAAGCATTGCTTTATAACTAACCTTATTTTACATATAAACTGCTCCAATAGACAACAACCCCAAAAAACAGAAGCAGATGAGTGGAACAGAGTTACCTATCTTCTTCTTATGGAGGTCAAACCTTAATCATGACTAGCTTTTTCTGTACTCATTCATTACTTCTCTGAGCCTATTGTCATGTACATTTTATTGTGTTAGTATTAGTATGAGTGAGAGTTCTCTCTCATATTAATGTATTAATGTATCTCATGTATTAGTGAGAGTTCTCTAGAGGAGTAGAACTGATGGAATAAATACATACGAGGGAATTGATAATTTCGGGCTCTAGTCTGCACAGTAGTGCATGAAACTAGATGCCATAGCAGTACCAGTTTAACACTGAAGGTCTGGAGAACTCCAGGAGAACCATGGGTCCTCAATCCACATTAGAACAATGAAAGCACTGTGTTATGGTGGGAGTAAATGATGTTGCAGTGAGACTTGAATTAGCCAATTCTTAAGAAATACAAAGTATGGCTCCTGAATCTTTGTGTAACCTGGATAAACAGCAGCCATTATATTGTCTTTATGATCACTATCATGATCCCTATTATCAACACTTTTATTGTTAAATGAAACTTCACACCATGAAAGAAGAAGCCATATCTTGGTAGTAGGAGCTGCCATCAGGTAATTTTGAACTCATTTTGAAAAGAAACAATCTTTAATATAGATGATAACCATTGAATTTAAATTTCACTTTGAGCAATTCTAAATAGCGGTACTGAGAAATTTCTGAAAAGAGTAGAGGAAGAAGGAGGAGGAGGAGGAAGAGGAGGAGGAGAAGGAGGAGGAAGAGGAGGAGAGAAAGAAGAGGAGGAAGAAGAGGAGGAGGAGGAGGCAGAGGAGGAGGAGAAACAAGAGGAAAAAGAAGAAGAAAAGCAACAACAACAACAATGAGAAGAACAAGAAGAACAGGAATAAGAAGAACAAGGAAATGGCATATGGTCTGGGGAGATGACTCAGTGGGTAAGAGCATTGATATGCAAGCCTGAGGATCTCAATTAAAATGTTTAGCAAACAAATAAAAAGATGAGCATGGCCAAAGAAGCCTATCCATTCTGTAAAGAATGGAGAGAGGATTTTTCACTGGGACTTGCTGGTCTTCATCCTCATGCTAAGTAAAATGAGATAAATTGTTTTTAAAGTTATAAGGTAGACACTGATACAGCAGGACACACAATGTTCTCATCAAGCCTTTCTGCACATATAAGTGTGCACACCTATATATACATGTGGTCATATATGACCAGCCCCCACATACAAAACAAACATACTGGTATAAATACAACATGGTTATTTTCTATAGAACTTGAATCAAAAAGAAATCTTGGCTATAATATCAAAGACAAGCAACAGCAAAAAATGTATTGAAGATAATTAGAATTTAGTCACAGATATTTACAACAAATTCTATCTTTAACAGTTATGCAGATACTTTTTAACCATTTAATCATATTTATGTCCACTTTACAGACATTCATGAGAAATGTTTTCCTTATTCATTACCATAATCACGTTGGTGAAGTACACAGATTGTTAAATGACTAACACATGGCTTAAGCCAAAGTCCTTATTGAATGAACTAGGTGGCTACGTCTATGTGGATATAGTTAATTATTAACAAGTGCACTGTTTAGAAAATCTTCATACAATATCCAATGTCATCTAGTTACTGGTATATAAAAAGCAAGCAAACAACTATTTTCAATGAAGTGTATTATCTTAACCTTCAGAATGTCTACAGGTACCTATACATCATGATAGTCTTTAGTAAAAACAGCTCTCAAATTTTGTTGGCTTAAAATCAAAGCAAACAACTCTAAAATTCTGTTGGCTTACAACCAAAGTTGAATGATTTCTTATCTTCCTTCAGTGAACTGGGCAGATGCTGACACTCCAGTTTCCAACATTTAATTGGCAAAATTTAGCAGTAATAAGGATAGAATGGATAATGTTCCTAAAGGAGAATTGGTACATACTAAAAAAAATAATACAATCTTTCGTTGATAACTGACAAGGATGAAGAGAAGGAGAATATATAATACAGCACATTACTTCCCCTCTCTTGATTTTCTGGGTATTTAGTATATTTTGGTCCCTGTTCCTAAACTGTGGTCTCCAGTCATTCTCTTTCTTCAAGCGAGTCTGTACTCTGAATCTAGCAAGTGTTCAAAGCCACCAAGGAAATTATCCACACATATATGTGTGTCTAGCAGCTCACTCACAATTGACAAATCTCTGTTGTTGCTGTCTGTATTCATTTCACCAGAACTGAAGTTGGCAATCTGCTTTATGATAACTCCAAGAAAAATATCTGATTTTCAATTTGTTACTTTTTTGGATTGTTTGTTTTTCTGAAGGTAAGAGTGGCAGCTTCAAACTCTTTTACGTTAGCAATGAAAAAATCTCTTCTTTTCTTGTATCAATAATTTTCTTGAGTAATATCTCAGGCTTACAAGTAGCATATTTATAATAACTATGTATCATATTACTTTATTAACACTGTCATTTTTATATTTGATCTAATTGAAGAAGACTGCCTAATTCCCAAGTTAATGGTTAGACTCTGAAGCCTTGGGAGCTACCACTACTCAAATTGAGATTTACATGATTAATCATGAAAAAAAAAATCCATCTTCAAAAGGCAAAGGGCCCATGAACTATCATTTTCACCTAAAAGCCAAGTAATATTTGAAGAAAGCTATTGGAGAAAAAGTCAAAGATATTTCAGTAGACTTTTGTTTTTACTTAAGTAACACTGTCTATATAACTAGATTTTACATATGAAAAGAATGATGCTTGCTTGAGAAGTGAAGTGATCTGAGAGAAAAACAACAGATGTTAGGACATCTGGTCAACCTGAAGACACAGGATGATTCTGAGTCCTTGGTTATAGATGAGTTTAAATAAGATAGGGTTACTCGAATATGGTTGACCACGATTATCTTACAATGTCCATGCTTTCTCTTCACAGTTTCAAAATGGGGAAATTTAAAGAACTTTAAAAGTAAAAACCTATTCTTGAAAAAAGTAAAAATCGAAAACGAGCTGTATACTCCAGTAAACTCCTACTCTTATGATTATGGTAAGGTAATCATTATTATGGGAGGTAATCAAAGATTAATAATCCCATCAAAGAAAATAGAGGCAGAAAGAACATGTTGACATCAATCCTGTATATAAATCAACAGGAGTTCAACAGTCCTAAAAAGCAATTTAAAATAAAGTACATCTCAGCTCCTGATTTACATTATATAGGCAGTGTAACTACAAAGATGTCATTTCCCTCATTCCAAATGCAAATCTACACTGATTCATTGAGATGTTTTCTCACTTCTAAGCAAAAATCCCCCCTCAAAAATAAATTACCACTTTGAATTACAATACTTTATTTTTGATCCTTTACTTTAGAAGGAATGTACTAGTTTTCATTCTTCAAACCTGATAGACAGTTAAATTTGTATTTATTACACTGCATGTAATCGTTAATATGAGCCCCAGCAACCATGCACCTTGATTTGGACTATCAACAGTCACCTGAAATACTGTAGAAGCAAATAGTAAAAAGAAAGATTCTCTTTGACACTCTTTTAAAATTAAAGAACACTGAGTGCCCATACTCTGAAACTCCTCATTTGAGAACACAACAGATAATTAGAAGAGAATTGTCAAAGTACTGTTTGTTGTTTAGTTTCCTCATTTGGAACAAAAGTCAATGGCTATTATGACAGCTTAGTTGAAAGTGTGAAGTTTTTGACAGAGAACTATGGTTGTATCTTTGAATTGGTGACTGACTTACTGACTAATGTTATACAATTGTTAAATTATCCCAAAGTTGGGATAATATTGAGTCACTGATACTACTCCTCAGGAATGATTCTAGACCCCAAATGATAATGTTGTTTTGTGTGTTTGTACTAAGCCTGAAACTGAACATCATTTTACTAATACTGTTTTCACCAAAGGGCCCTAAAATCTGTGATTTTACTGCACTTTAAGAAACTCACCAAGGAAACACTGATTACTGCAATCATTGAGAGAAATAAAGTTTATTCTACAAGTTTTAGTCTTTAATTTTTCACATTACTTGCGTGTGTGTGTGTGTGTGTGTGTGCATATGTGTGTGGCTGCCTGTTTGTACTAATGATTTCACCAACCCCCTCCTATGAAAATCAGCATTTGTACAAATAATACATATGATTTTTATTACTTTCCTACCTAGTAATATTCTTTATTCCTCGAGACATAAAAATTCACTTTCTCTAATGTATAAACAAACAGTCCCTGTCTTTTCAGCATTATTTCTCACAGTAGGTGTCTGAGTGAGAAGCTGTAACACAGGGCCTGTTGTCGCAGCAACAACGGATGTCCATCATCTCCTTCTTCAACTAAATACTCTGGATGCTCCTCAATCCAAACCACTCTGTCATGGCCTGGGTTTCTTCCATTATAGGTTTTAGCTAATACACTTGCTATCAAGTACAGGCTCAACTTCCTTCACAGTGGTCCCAAGACTTCCATTCATGACTCAGGACTGATCTCTGATGCTCACTGAGTTTAGAGAAAGGGTGTGCAAGCAGATGAATTTATTCATGCATGCACCTCTTGCTTTGATGGTCTTCATTCATGGTCGATTATGCAACCACTACCATAGCTAAGGACAGACGCTGCTTGACATCCGCTGATTACATCATTTTCTCTGATAATGCTGACCAGCATCCACTCTGTGGTAGGTACTTTCTAGTGGGCACTGATGTAACTCTCAAGAATCTGCACACATAATGTCCATTACAGTAATCACACATCTCTCAATCTTCTATCCCTAACTTGAAAATTCACAGTAAATCTACTATAACTTAGCTAAAGTAGCTCAACTAAGTTATCTTTAGTCAGAAACTGTAAGCAGAATAGCAGAATAGTTTTCAGGTCCTCAAGGATATACTGAATCATAAGTCACAGAAGAATCTCTCTCCTCTCCTCCCTCCACTCTGTGTGTGTGTGTGTGTGTGTGTGTGTGTGTGTGTGTGTGTGTGTGTATAGGAGTGGATAAATATCTTGTAGGCCCCCGTGGGAGTCAGAACCTGAAGTCAGAAATCTTCCTCCACTATTACCAACCTTATTGTCTTAGACAAGGTCTCTCGTTGAAGCTGGAACATATTGACTGGGTAGACTGGCTAACTAGACAGTGCCCAAGATCGTGTCTCCACTGCTCCAAGTACTATGGTTACAGAGTTTTTTACATGGATTCTAGGGATCCAAATGTAGGTCTTCATGCTTGTGAAGCAAACATTCTGCTCATTGAGTCATCTCCCCCCAAACTAGGATAACCTCATTAAAAAAAAAAAGCAAAACTTTCTTTCCTACATAAATAATTAAATTAAAATACTTCCAATTATTTTTGGTGGAAAACTCATACTAGGTACAGAAATCTTTCAGTTAGATTAAGAATCTTCTTGATTTTCCTTATAAATCTGGAAATCTTGGGAAATGCAAGATCACAGATTTTGAAGAACATACATATATTCTTCCTGAGTTGGGTCTTCTCTGAGAGTTTAAATGATCTCCAAGTACAGGGAGAGCTGTTTTCCCCTCTCAACACTGTGAGAATTAGAGTATCTTAGTTAGTTTAGATTGTTAGGACGAACATATTATAGATTAGCTGAATAAAAGTACTAGCAAATTTTCTTTCTGTTCTCAAGGCTAGAAAGTCTTAGATCAAGGCTCTCATAGAACCAGTGATTGCTAAGTATCTGGGTTTGTAGATGGTTCTTCTCTTTTCTAATAAAACAGTACAGACACAGTATAGATCTCTCCTTCCTTCTTATAAAGGATCTTATCACATTTGTGAGTGTAATATTCTATAGCATGATTACTCATGGGGCTTTGGGGATAGCTTTACAAACATAATCAAATACGTTGATGATTTGGGTGTCCTCATAATAATCTCAGGATGGGATAAAGAACCAGTTAAATTGTAATATTTTAAACTCCCCAGGTCACACTCCCATGAGAGACCCCACTTGACCCCTCCTGTCATATTTCATCTTTGCTCTGACACTGCCTTTTGTATAAACCTCTTTCCAATGCTGTGACTATAGACTTGTTGATATTCGGCCCTGTTGTGACTGTGTACTGGGTTTAACTTCCACCACAAGACACACTTCAGTGATAGCCAACACTCCCCTGACTCCTAATCTTTAAATAACTCATTTATTTCTAGCTGGTTACACATTTCCTAACATTGTTGTTTTGTTTTCATAAGTTAATATCTCTTTGAATCTACTAGATAATAAACCCCTTGGAGTTAAATCTTTGATGTTATGAATCATTCAGGTTCAAAACAGCACTGACTGATGTCAAATCCACATCAACTCAGTAAGGACTGTTTGAGCCAACATTACTGAAGGCAAGAAACAGCAATGACAAACACACAGACCTTCCTTTCAAAGAGAATTAGCAAGAAAACTCCCATATTCCCAATTCCCATGCCCCAGTTAGGGAAGGTTCTACTATTCTATGGTTCTTCTTTCTTCTGAGTAATTAAAGTCCTTCCAAGCAGATTAAATTTGCAGAGATAGTTTTTCCTTAATTTTATTTTCCCTTATAAATTCAATCAGCATTAAACAAAGAGATGTTACAATCTTCTGATTAAATTAAGTTCCTCTTCCTCCTCCCAAACAATTCATATAGGTTTGAGTTTGAAGCTAGTAAATAGCAGAGTGTGTGAGTTACCTTAAGAAAGAATCATACATATAATTATTTAGACTATTCACTAAAATATGAGTCCCTGATGTTCAGAGCCCTGTGCTTTTGATCTTGAAAAGATCAGAAAAGCAGAGGTATAAGCATACACTAGGTAACTACAATAGCTCTAAGTTGTCAGAGTGATATCTTGATACATAACTTACAAGATCATCCTAATTTCACATGACAAGTGAAGCTTCAGATGGTTTAACATGTCTTCCTATTGTGATCTTCTCATGTAGCACAAAGCAATTTCCATCTTTCAAATGGATCTAAGTCTCATAGAGAGAGAAGGGTACAGCAGTACACTTGAGAGCTGGCATTCCACATTAGGTCTTGCCTACACACTTCACATATCCATTGCCCTCAATAGCAGAGGTTAAGGAACTTATTCATGGTGAGATGTTTCAGATAGTTGGAACTCAATTGTATCTAATATCCAAGATAACACTCATGCCAGTATTCTTGCTGCCTGTTTACGTAATGAAGAAAAAAGAGACAAGATTCTTGAACATAAGAAGCAGTCAGTCTTCTTTCATCATGCAAGACAAAGAAGGAAGGAAGGAAAGAAGGAAGGAAGGAAGGAAGGAAGGAAGGAAGGAAGGAAGGGAAGAGGGAAGGAAGGAAAGAAGGAAGGCCTATCAAATATTTTCTCATATGAAGTTCACATACAACATAGTATGGGTTTCAGTTTTTAGTATGCACAGAGATTATAAAAGATGTTTGTGAAAAAAAGTAGCTTCCTAAGAATACTTAAGATTTCTGTTATGTTTGTTGAGGGCTCTACTGGTCACTTCCTAAGGATCATATGAAAAAAAAACTGATTTCTATACTGAATGCACAGACTTAACCAAAAGCCTAAGTGGGCAGCACACCTCCCATATTCTCAGATTCATTAATTAATAAAAACTAAATCTAAAAAAAGAGCAGGAGGCACAGAGTGGGCAAGGAAGCTGGTATAAAGTACAAAGCAAATATATTAAAGATATAAACCACACCAGTTTCTTCTAGAAAGTCAAGTTCTTCTTTACCTATTCAAGGAGGCCCAATTTTGAAGCTCTTCATATGCATTTGAGGTTTTCAGAAAGCACTTCATCGGAGACAGATCTAAGGGCATGCTCTGTGAACACCTCTTTGCATCATCTTGAAGAGACCAGAGTTCATTAGAAAAAGAAAAAAAACGTAAACTATAGGAGGAGAAGCAGGCAGGAAGGTAGGGTAGAGACACAGGTAGGCCTGAAGGAAGAGAGACATGGCAGAGAATATGTCATATTGGAAAACTATTATGGCAATGGGGAAAAAGAGTAACTTTAGAGAAAGGGAGAAAAACACCACTTCCACTATTACAATCCAGAGAACCTAAGTGAGCAATTCGGCTGCATGCTTCATTGCACTGGCTTCTCCATTTCTCCCCAGGATGGATGGCACAGAAGAAATCCATTAGCTCCATTTAAATGCACACCCCAGAGCCCACCTTCTGCAGAGCACAACACATTTCACATTGGATAAACCACTATGACCCTAGAGAATGAAGTTTTTTTTTAACTTAAGTCAACCTTCATGGAGCCAGTTTGTATTCTTATGATTTTTTCATTATAAGTGAAGAACTACTCTCTATATGAGGACTGGAGAAAGTCATTATACTAAATAATTCATAGTGGAGAATTTTGTTGTAATGAAATCAACAAGGCACTAATGCTAGACGCCATTGGCCTGGGCTTAGTTAGAATTCTATTGTTACATTTATTTTTCCTATCAGAATTTAACTGTGAAAAGGTCTTGCAAACATTACAAGACACCAATAGATGCCAATAGCCTGTCTTCAAAGCAGTAAGATCATTTTAGCTTCTGACGGGTACTTCCTTCATCGTCAACAGGTAACCAAGTTCTTTTCTCTACAAGTTGCTTTTCTGCATATTCTGAATCTGACACCAGAGTTCATTCACCACGCTGCATCCTTGGCTGTGCCTTTATGTTATCTTTCTTACTGAGACATCAAGGCTTACTGTTCACTTTCTGGATTTTAATTACATGTATATCTCAATGACTTCCAAAATTACATTTCAATGTAGATATACTCCCTCAAGATTCATTTGCATATTATCCAAATATTTGTTGATTGTTTTACCAAGGTATATTATAAGCTAATATGCAAACTTTTTCATGTCATCCTTGAGGTATATCCGCTGCATGCTTTGGCCCATTTTCTCAAAGCCTGGCTTCATATTCTCCTAGTTGTCAAGGCTGGAAACATTTTAGTTGTTCATCTTTTGTTCAAATAGCTATCGCTGAGCACACTTTCCTCAAAGGGGAAACCAAGGCTAGATGCAAGGGCTGACAAAAACTAAGCCCAGTAGTCAATCAGGGGTTTCATTAGCAGATTTTTCTTCACATTGATTAACACCAAAATAAGATATTTTGCAGGAAAGTCTGAGAAAGTAGTTTGAGCAAAGCAACTGCAGTAAGCATTTTTCTAAGGACTTATGACATTATAGTCTCTCAATGAAAAAGATATCCTGTAGTCAAAGTAAAAATAATCTATGTTACATTTGACAAGTCTGAATTTAATCTGGAGAATTATAATATTTGAATTTGATCTTGATGGCAAGTAAAAATGGCTTAAAAGAAGCAAAATTTGACAAATTATTATATTTATTGATGTGAGTTTGTTTCCCAAAATGAACGAAGGTATTCCCTAAGCAGCTACCTGATAGTAAAGTAGAAGTAAAATGTACCAAAGCTAGACAATACAGTGGGACTGGCAACTTGACAGAAATAAGGAGGCACTGGGCAAGGTGCGTGAGGTCTATCAACACATCAAACATTGAAAAATCAGTCACTGGGTTGGAAACCAAGAAAAATGGGGTACTCACCAGGCAGGCAATGAGCCAGCTTCCTAATTAGCTGAGTGGCTTATAGAACAAAAACCTCTCTATTGTGTATTCTTTTCAATGGCATCTTTGAGGAGGACCTGAGATATTCAGATGCCTTGAAGATGCCTACTAAAAAATCAATAAACAAATGAAACTTAAAGAGTTACTTTCACCAGGTATTCAAAGGAAATGCTACAAACTATTGTCCACAAAATCGAGAAGGCTTAACAATTTAAAAAGAAGCATCAGCCATTATTTTGTTTGTGGTAACTCAGATTTGTAGATTGAGAAATCTTTAGAGACCAAACTACATTGGCTCCAGCTGGGAGCAGGCAGCTTGCACAGTGTGAACCACAAAGACACCATAATGACCGTCACGCCATGCTTCAGAAGGCACACTTCTCATGGAAAAGGATTTCTGTAAGGCAAGCAAAAACTGCAAGCTATGTGGGAACATGCACTAGAAAGTTCCGTATACGTGTTTTCTGCGAGTGGATTATCTGTCTTAATTTATTCCAAGTCGTTCAAATCATCACAGATGTCAGAAGCAGAGAGCCCTAAATGAATGATCTCACTTATTTTCAAGGGATCTCCTGTCAGTATTTTTGCTGTTCCTTTAGAGGGGATCTGAGGAATTTGCCTCCCCTCATAGCTGTTGCAGAAAGAATGAATCGTAGAGCCAATGTTTATGGGATAATGAGGTAGCCTCATTACATACTTTCTTTTGTTTTGTAGTTCGGGCTCCACAGAGCATGTCCACAATCTTCGGTCTCACATTCTTTTTGAGTTTCTTGTAAAAAAATTTTCCTCTGCCTAATAAATGTGCACGATCTGCAGGGATAGCACTCTGTCCAAAGCATTCTTCCCCTCTTCTTTCCATTACCCAATCATCAGCCATCAAACAGTTTGAAAGACTCAGGACACCTTTTTTCACCCCTTTACATCTTCAGATTTTTCAAACTAGAAAACCACTTCTACAATTCCGGCCCTGGAAACCAATGAGCTTACAGTCCTGCAGATGACAGCATTTCTTGGCTGTCACATTCACATTTGACTCCTGCAATTCTCCTTTTCCTGGGCTTAATGGGAACCTTGAAACCACAGTCACAACACAACCAATGCTAGTTCTCAGTCCTCCCTCCTGCACTGTTGGTATATTGCTTGGAAATAAAATATTTGTTTCTAATTCTGCATTTTGTCCTTTTCTTTTTATCTTTGTGATTACCTGGAGAATTATATTTCCCAATTCTAGTGTAGCAGCTGCTGCTATAAAAGTCCCCTGAATTTTATACATCTGACAATGAACCTTATGCTGTCAAAGGCATGCTTTTAGCATTCCCCAACAGTCTTAGGCACCGAGGAAAGGTACACAGCTAGAAAAAACTGTTGCAGAGATATCAGGGTGCTGCCAAATTAACATCAGAGTAACTATGTCTGGCCAATGGTCAGTTCAGACCCTGGCATCTAGCCCAGGGAGACCAAGAGATGCCTTAATGCTATTAAGGGCTCGAGAGGATGGATATATAAGGATGCATAGAAACATATGCTTCATATTTATTTATTTATTTATTTGTTTATTTATTTATACAATACAATTAAAATAATGGTGTTAAGTCAGTATTCATGTTGGTTTTCAGGACCTATTTACTTTTGTAAAACTCAGAAACCCAGTCACACAGAAATTTAACAAAATAATACTAGTCTTGTGGGTCATCTGGGAATTCCTAAATTAACACAAAAGCAAGTAAATCATTTATCTAGCATTTCAAAACTGCCACTTCACTTTATCCATTGTGTAACTTAGCATGGCATTTATTTAATATGACATTATGTTGTGCTAAATTCCACATTACATTTTTATCCTCAATGCTTGTGGCTGTCCTCAATCTGAGGGCCACCAAGATCAGCAACATTGTTAAGATCCAAGTATGAAGGTTCCATCTGCTCCAAGATACTTTGGTCCTCCAAACAGGGAAAATGGCTCAGAATCTAGTTGCTAACAGTTCAGCACCAATGCAGTGCCTCATATATGCCAAGAAGACTCTCCCAGCTTCAATCTAGTCTAGGCAGCCAGAGAACTAAGTGCTACCCTTTTCAGTTTCTGATTGGTGAAACAGTAATCACTTCTTTTTGACCAAAGGTAAAGACATTTTGTTCTGTATACCTAAAGTCTAATATGCACATGGAACCCAGCATTGTATAGAGGTTGATGGAAACAAGGTTGCTGGAAGGCAGAGAAGAGGAAAAGGGGACATTTTTAGCTTTAAAAATTAACTCCAGTTAACAAATCCCAAATATTTTTTTCTATTAAAATTATATTCAAAGTTTATTTTTATTTTATTTATTTATACTTATTTTATTTTAAAAGTTGAAAAGTATATAAGTGGATAAAGTCACAATCTAAGCTCTGATTGAGCCCTTTCTGTATCTGGCACTTGTAAATGTCTACAGAGGCAGAAATGAGAGGTTCCTCTGTAGAACATTTGCTCCAATAAGGATGAAACTGTCTTGTTCTTGGCCATTTGACAATCATAGAGATTAAAATTAATGGATTTTAGTTGTGTGCAACCAAGAAACCAACCATTATTCTTCTACCAATGCCATGTTGTGACCCTATCTGTAGCCTGTCTAGCAAGCTCAGTTTTTCCAGTATTAGCTGCTCTGCTCCACAGTTTTTTCAAGCTTCTTCTGACCCAGATGTCTCCCTCTCTGTCAAACAAGGAGCATTCCATCAGAGACTCTAGTCATTGGTCTGTTTCATATGCACTTAATGAAGTTTGGGTTTGATTTAATCCATACACTCCTTTTACAATGCACCCTTTTCTGGCAGTCAGCTCTTCAGGTCTGGTCCTACTAACTGAGTGATCAGAGTGGGATTTCTCTGTCTGATTGGGGCCTGGACAATGTGATGCATCTCTGAAACCTGCTGTCACACTCCTAGTCCACACACTTCTGAGAACAGACTGGTGAGATGGATGGATCGGGGGTGGGAGTGTGGCTCTATAGGAGACTGATTAAAGCTGAAGAACTTTGAGCCACTCGGTATGTCTTCAAGGTCACGTAGAATAACGTCTAACACCAAAGCTGAGCTTTATTATGAGTTTCGTGGAACTATTGTATAAAAACTTATAAAAAATTTATAGAGTCCTTTTCATAGGAAAAAAAAGTACTAAAATTCCTACTAAATCCCCTTCCTTGCTGCACCTTCTCTGCCCCATCCACCCTCTATCATTATCCAGTGTGTAAACCTACACCATGAAGGCCACGATTTCCCTGATTTCCATTCTGTAGCCAAAGACAATGCCACTTCAAGCAAGATTTCAGTGCTTCCACAGATATTTATCTTGACAAATAGGCAGTGACTGGGGCAGTGTTTCTTATTTTTGCCAGGAGTCATGCCTTAAGAATTTGGGTGAATACATGGAGCAACTATTTATTGCTTATTATTCTGTTACAATCAGACACATTACATTTTCATATAGAATTTATATAAGAATTATGTAAAGGAAGTTTTACACATAAAAATTTTTATTTTGTTTTATTCGATACGCTTTTTTCCTTTCAATTTTGTTTCTGTTTGAATCAAATTACACATGAATGATTCCATCCCTTTTTTTTCTAGCCTGTTTTACTGAGAATTTTGTTATATAGAATTTTTACAACAGCTAGAAATAGAAAATATTAGTTACTATATTTAAAATCTGTTTAGTTCTATTCCTGTGTAATTCAACTGGAAATTTTTCTGGGTCCATAGTCAAAACAATGATTATATATTGTAGATGAAAACTTAGAAGTAGAACTATGCTCTGTGTGTGTGTGTGTGTGTGTGTGTGTGTGTGTGTTTTCCCCAGTAAGGCAGCAGCTGTTTATTTTGAGGTAACTGTCACAAGGTACTGTTATATGGTAGAATAATCATAGTATGATGTAATCTTGAGAGAGGTTTTCTAAGGTAGGATTTGGAGCCTTCCACGCTTATCAGAGAGAAGAGCAACAACATTTCAGACTCATTCTTACAGGCAGAAAGGCTATTGAACATAACCTGGGTGTCATTATCTTCTGCTTCAACCTTTACTCCATTAAAAACTTCTCCATTCCATAAAAACACATTGCCATGTTCATCTTCCACAGGCTGGATAGTCAAAACTCCTCTTAAATGAAGAACATGACCAGAAAATAAACACTTTTATTAACAGCAGATTTTAACAACTGCCTGCTACTGTTGGGGCCCCGCCGTATAAGGTTATACAGCAAGTCCTCTTTCAAATCTTTACTGAAGTGCTCAACAGAGAAGCTTACAGAACAGCAAATGCCACACACGGTTCTGTGAAGTCAGGCTGACTGTGTCTTGACTTCGGTTGTCTCTGAGTTTTCTAATGCTTGGTATTCTTTTTTTAGTTCGTCTAATGTTTTTTTTGCTTTCAGAAAACATTTTTGTTCGATCTTCAAGAAAGAATATGTTGCTGTTCTGTTGCTGCTTGTATACTTTCCGATTCTTCTTCAGGTTAAAAAGTTCATCCACAATGATTTTCTGTTCTTTAATCTCGATAAGACTTCTGCCCCGGTGTCACTGTGGTTTTCAGGGGACAACCTTCCGTGCCTCCACCATCGCAAATCTTGCTGCTAAGGGCCTCGGCATGAGCAGTCGATGTGTGGGTGGGCCCCGGCGCTGCACGGTCGTCGGGGCGCACCCCACCGCTGGGCATCGCCACACCGCGCCGCAAGCCAAGGACCGCGGCCGAGGATGAAATGGTGGTGGGCAGGCTCCATGTTGTGTGTTTCTTAATGATAAAATTTGAAATAGTTTAGGAACTGAGTCATATTCATCCTTTGGGAATGTTTAAGATCTCCTGAACAAAGAGAACCATAGTGATTGGCCTGTCCTTTTCATGACTCTGCAGAAGACCATAACTAAATGTCTGTTTTGGCAACAGAATACATGCATAGCTTCATAGTAGACTGCTATATCATTGCCATAGTACTTTACTGCTTCAGTTATTAGTTTGTTCATACCTCTAGATATAACAACATGGTTCTCTGAGCAATGGCATCTGCCCTCTAGTTACAAGGTTTGAGTATTGTAACTAGGACCTCAAGGTTGGCCAAAAAAAGGAACAAGAATATAAAGACATGGATATTTTACCTTACTCATCCATAACTGAGCAAGTGTTAAAACTAGAGAAAAAGGTTTGAAAAATGATGAGTATAGAGAAGATGAATTGAAAAGATGCTGATAAAAAAACTTGAAGAGAATAATACTTTTATGCTTAGTCTGTAATGAACAGAGGTTAGATATCAACACTATTGGCAATATTGTTAACAAGTCAAGCAATGCTAGGAAAAGAACATGTATCAGGAACAGCTTCTAAAAGAAAAAGCTCCCAAAGGCTGCTCAGGAAACAAAGGGAAAGTATATGGTGAACGGAGTGTTTTGATAACTTGAGAAAGTAAAAGAACAATAGTGACAAGCCATGCCACCAGGACTAAAAACTCTGTTAACAAATAGAGTTGGCATAACCAACCCTTGTTTTTCTGCAGAAATTTCTAACTTTATGTCAGGCAAACTGCCATGGAATGACTTTCAGCTCCTATAGCCCATCTAGCTGGCTCGTCCTAACTGTGGTGATGGAGTGAATCCATTCCAAGAGAAGATATACTTTTATTTCTAAGGATCTTGTTACATGCATTAAACAACAATCTATTTTTTTCTTCACAAATAATCTCTGTTTTTGAAGTTTTCTTTATATGTATTCTATAAAATTCTAAAATTATTTTGTAGAAGTGCTTCCCCAGACCAAGACGTGTCAATATTCTAATGGAAATTTAGTGCGTGATTTTGCAAATGCCTTTATTTTCTCTAAGATTTCATTTCTATTTATAAAATGTAGTAATATAGCATACACTGCATAATATTAGGAAAGAAAAATGTATGCACAGAGTTTTGTATGTGCCTAAAACTGAGGCAGGAACTTAATAAGACCTCAGTCCTGATGATATAATTCATCCAGACTCTTATCATCACAAGTTGCTTGACCAGAAAGACCAAATGCAACATGTAAGCATGTGTTTCTTGTTTTATTTCATTACAAGGCCTTGAGAAGTGCTCTTGACAAGTGAAAGCCATGAGAGAATCTGCTTTGACACACTTACCTTTTACAGAAAGTGTGCTACTTAGTTACAGGTGACACTTGATGATTTATGATCACTATTACCGAAAAATGATACTCAATTAGTCCAAGTCAGAGAATCTGGACAGAGGAAAAATAAAATTAAGCAAAGAAGGAACACAGACAGAAAAAGAATGTGAAAGGGAAGAAGGAAGAGAAGGAGATATAAAGTTTCAAGTTACTAGAAGAATTTGATGAAGAACAATGGATTAGCCATATATTGGAATCTGATGATTGGTTTTAGCTAACATAATAGGATTACCATGCTGTTGAGAAATGATAGCTATGTAGAACTGACAGTGGTGTTAGTCATTTTGGCTTGACACTGATCTTTCTTAGCAATTGAAGCCAACTCTCCTGCTTTCTGAGTTCCTCCCAGACTTATGACCCCTTCTGACCTCCGCTGGACATGTTCATTCACAAGTGAGTACAAGGACGTGTACTCTCTATCACTTTGTCTTTCTCTCTCAAACATCCACACAGGCATACACACACACACACACACACACACACAAATACAAAGAGAGACAGAGAGGGGGGACAGAGGAAGGGAGAGAGAGAGGGGGAGAGAGAATACAAAATTAAAAATAAATCTAAAGGAAGTCCTCCAAAGAAGGCCAGAGTCCTTCAGAGGAAAGAAAAATAGGAAGACTATCAGTTAAGCTATTTTATGCTATAAAAAAGTAATAAGAACTGAGATATTGATTTAATTTTTTTTGTCAAAACTGTAAACAAATCAAAACAAAGCATAGCAATCTGTCTGGTCTTCCTGAAGAACTGTTTCAAAGGCCATGCAAGTGTGATTGTCCTTACCTGTAATCCCAACCGGTTGGACGCAGAGGTGAGATAACCAGGAATTTAAGGCCAACTGGGACCCCATGGCAAGATTCTCAGAAAGTGGAGTGGAGACAAAACAAAATCCCCAAATCCCTAAACTCAATGGAGTGATCTTTACAATTATTTTGCAATTGTTAAGAATTTTATGAAAATGCCTGTTTGATGAATGTTTAATAAAGTAACATATATAATTCACTGAATTTTCAAAGCATTCAAAACCGACTGATGGACAGATGGTGAGAACAATGTGATCAAGAGTTTCTGTTTAAAGAGCTGGGAAAACTGAAGTGGGGCTTAAAGGGCCATGCTAGATCATAGACCTCAGTAAACCCCCCAAAGTCCTTTAAATTATATAGCTCAACTCATGGACCAGTGTAGTTATTAAACCTAATCTAGAAAGTGTTTTTGTGGAGTAAGCAATGGTGAACTAATTGGTTGTAGCAATGAGAATACGTGCCAGTTGAATATTCAGCCACAAATAAGACATCTGTACCACTGCCCATACACACAAGGCTCAGGAGCAGAAAGATGGTCAAAGCTAGAGACCAGGTGGACCTGAGCAAAACATTTCCAGCTGCTGTGTTGAAAGATCATAAAGATGGAATCAAAAAAATCTCCAATTTTTAAACACTGAGAAAATAATCTAAAGGTATCTTATGACATTGGAATGTCAAAGTCTCAATTCTGAGGTCTTTACAAAATCAAAAAGAACCATCAGGATTTAAACCTTGTCAACTACAGTTTCTTGTGGTAGATGTAGCCACCCCTGTTCTTTTTGTAGACTAAGTAGACCAGCTATGTGTTTGACATTTTGCTCATAAGAAGGAATGTAGGTAGCTGATAGACAGAGAGATAGATTGGTCTTGAATTTCATGGTACTCCTCCTCTTTGTACTTCCATAGTACTGGTATTATTGACACAAATTACTCAGTCCAACTAAAGGGAACTATATATTTCATAGCATAAAATAGTTTTAACTGTAGGATACAATATTATTTATCATTACACTAAAGAAATAGATAATGAGATTCCAATATCTGATTTCTACGTAATCCATTCTAAGCCCCAACTCCAGGGAAGAATATAATACAAATAAAATACTGGGGCCTATAATAAAGTACCCTTGTTTTGTCAACTCTAACACTGTGAAGGTGTAGAGAGGCACAGAGAGTCCCTGGAGATGTTGAAGGACTCTCACTAGGCAGGTAGACCGTCTAAATTCACTTTGCCAGCAAGGTGCACAGTTCTTGGTGAAAACTTAGGTTGAAATGGCATTACCCTGATATCCCTGTTAGTTATTGGTAGCAACAAACGTGAACGTTGCTTTGATGAAAGAGAAATGAGAGTTCAATCTAGGACAGAAGTGGTGATGTACATCAAATGTGAGGGGCATCTTGATTCTTAAAATTTTTGCAGATGTGAACAATATGTCTGAGGAAATCAAACAGATTGTGTGAGATTCTGCTTGGTCAAGCAGAGTGGTCTTCATATATGCTTAGTCCGGCAAAGCTCTTGTGGAAATTTTTCAACTTTGTTGGACTTGATTTTGGGGGTTTCTTTGTGTTTTTTTTTGTCATTCTGTAGCTTTGTCCTTCCCTAGGAAAGCTTCTCTTTTTGCTTATATTCCATTTGACACTGATATTTGTCTCTGACATTACAATAATTTTCTTCAGATTTATTTTTTCATTGATTAATGAATTCCTAAGCACTTAGAAAAACTTATTAAATTCTGCTGGTATGCTCTTAGAATTGATGATTCAGAACTTCATGAGGCAAGTTTTGTCTGCTTGGAGTTTGGAGATCTTCCTAAGGAATGGCATACTTCAGTAAATGTCGTATTTATATTTCAAAGAGATTAAAATTGAATGTGTTCATGTACCTCTTTCAGAAAGTCAAATAAGAGAGCAGGGTAAAGAAAGGTGTGCAGAGAACTAACTCACACCCAGGATATGTGTGTGTGTGTGTGTGTGTGTGAGAGAGAGAGAGAGAGAGAGAGAGAGAGAGAGAGAGAGGGAGATTTAAAAATATGTACGTTTGTATAAAAGAATTTAATTGGAGTTATCCTGCACTGTTCTTCCCAGAAGTCACAGATTTCCAAGCAAAAATCTCACTTTATGTGAAACACTTCCTCTCTACCCATGTTTCACTAGTTTTTTAGGCAATCCGAAATCAATTCAGGCTGCTTCCAATGTTCTGGAGTGTCCACCAAAACTTGATGCTCAAGACTTTATTGCTGAAGACATCAAATATTTTCAAAAGGATATGAAAAATCAAGCTGGTAATAACTAGTAGGATTCTCCATCACTAGATTAACTTCATAGGCTACTAGAAGATGCTGCTGTGTGGAAGTACCATCAGCACTCCAGCCCTGCTGGAAACTATGTGAGCTACAGTAATAACCAACGTGGAAGACATGCTCACAGGTACAATAGTATTCCAAATACTATGGAGGTAACTAATTGCTTTCTGGTCGGATTTAAGGCCGACTCCACGGGAGGAGACAGTCATGCCTGGCATTATAAATTTAACCAACAATTTATTGTCAAGGAATTTACAGATCCCAAAGGTAAACCCGGACTGTTGTTGTGCTAAATGGACATATGGTCTTCTAAATTATATACCTCTCTTCATAGATTAGTGTAGCTTTCAGACTTCATCAGCAAAGAGTCTTATGTGCAGTAGACAGTGGTTAATTAAGAAACTCACAACAGATCATAGTGAGGAGAATATCATGTGTCAGTGAAGTACCTGGCTACAAATAAAGCTTCTCTACCACTCCCATAAGGCTCAGGGGCCACCGAGGGAGAACGAACAGAAAGACTGTGAAAGCAAGAGACAGAGAGGACCTGAACAACATAGAAGCTTCTGGGTGGGATCCTAAAACTCCAGTCATGAACTCATGGCACCTGTGATCACCGTCACATGATCAATGTTTTACCAGGAAAGGAAAGAGATTCATAATTCTTACCCTTAACTAAGGAGCTATAGACAGGGTTAGATGTTAAGTCAGTTCTAAAGAGCAAAAAAATGAATGTGGATTTAGGTGATGGAGCATGAGAAGGATCTGGGAAGAGTTGAAGGAAGAAGAACCACAGCACAATGTATTGAATGAAAGAAAAAAAAAACGAACCTGATTTTTGTTTTATTAAAGAGTACAGCCAATAGTAGGTCTACAACACTCCACAAAAATGGCCCCAAAGCCATGCATCTGTAAGAAGCACACATTAGATACAGGGGTAATGTAAAAACGGAAAAGGAGGACATCAAGTTGGATGATGGGGAGGTAGAAATAGGTCTGAAAGGAGGAGTGAAGGGCATGAACAGGGGAGGAATACAATCCAAATACATTGTATGAAGTTCTCAAAATGTTAATTAAAATATTACATTAAAGAAGGAATGGGGACTCTTAGGCACCTCTTTTGGAAACTTACTCAAGAAGGTAAAAATCAGTCCTTGGTAAAGCTTAGTAATTGTGTTACTAGTGTGGTGCTAGTAACCTTCTGTATACAGCAGTCTGAGAACTCCAGGCCAGGAACTAGGGAGATAGTTCAGGACTTCAAGTGGTGGTCATGGAAGCATGAGGATCTGAGTTTGATTTCTGGTAACCACATCAAAGGCAAGGCGAAATGAATACCACCTGATATCCCAATGCTGAAGAGGCAGAGACAGAAAGATCCCTGGGAACCCCTGCGTAAGTTGGCCTAACTGGATCAGCAAACTCTAGACTAGCCAATGAAAGACTCAGTCTCAGTAGAACGAGGAGGATGCTTTCTAAGGAAATACAGCCAAGGTTGAACTCTGGCCTCCATAAGTGAACACTTGTACATGTGTGTATGCACACACACACACACACACACACACACACACACACAGAGAGAGAGAGAGAGAGAGAGAGAGAGAGAGAGAGAGAGAGAGAGAGTTTTCATCACTGTATTTTCTATCTTCAAAACTAGTACTCATAGTTCTAGGTCTTGGGGGGAAAAGTAAAAATTAAAAGATCCCACAACAATTCATTAGGTTGACTTCATACAAAACCAACAGAATCATATTATTTTAGAATTACCAAAATAATTTCCACTGTACTGTTTCCTTCCCTACTATCTGAGCCAACAGTGAATATCCATATTTCCACTGCAGAGAACACATGCTTCTGAGGCAGGGCTGTTGGTTAGGTTTTAGAGAACATGCTCAGTGCTCTGTGCTTGTTGGAGTAAATGACAGAAAATATTAAATTCTTTCGAATTATAAAATAAAAATTATAGCAGAAATGGAGATATTATTCTTAGGAAAGATTTCCAGTTGTCACTGATGAACTGTGGTTTTATTCTCTGTTGATATGTGTCTAATCAGTAGGCTATAGAGAACAATTAAAGTTTCTATTTTATGAGTTATGTTGGACTTCAGAGCCTTTCTATTTTGTGGGTAGCAAGTATATCGAAGAGGTGTGCCATGTTGTGCACACTGATTATGGCAGTAGGAGGGGAACAGTGAGAAGAAGTGCCCAGTTCTAGTTGAAACCTTTTCATAACCTGAGCTTCAGTGGTCACAGCTGCCAAACGATGACTTTGACTTATGGGGAGTCTGAATGCTCAGATTCGGTGTAAAAGTCTGTCAGA
Source organism: Grammomys surdaster (assembly GCF_004785775.1). Classification (NCBI taxonomy): domain Eukaryota; kingdom Metazoa; phylum Chordata; class Mammalia; order Rodentia; family Muridae; genus Grammomys; species Grammomys surdaster. Next base: position 300,791 of record NW_021620536.1, on the reverse strand, counting down.
TTAGCAAGGTGGGGGTATCATTAATAACACTGCCACTACAAAGAGCAGACTGCTGAAGCTGATTTTTTTCAGTGACAGGGATTCAAAAATGCAACTGTGACCGAGTTCCAGGAGATACCAGTGTGGCGAGTTCCTATGCACCTGTGGCTGGGAAGGGAGCAATGATAGACTCACATAGACTCTCTATTTTCAGTCAGGAGTATCATGCAGTGGTATCACTATGGTTGTGATGCCACCATTCACGGTGACCCCTTTATTACCATAAGTTAATCAATACCCACACCTGGAGTCTTCACTGTAAGAGGAAAGGCAGAAAATCTGACTGGCAGCCTACATGGCTAGGCTCTGAGGACTTAACGTCCTACAGCTCCCACTCTTCCCACCAATCTCATACTGGGTATAGAGAAGGTTGGGATAAGGTCGCCATGATTCCCAGCATCATGAATGTCAATCAGTGCCCAAAAGCACTTAACATCTTATGTTCTACAGAAAGCAAGTGTCTTTTCCAGCATTTCCCAACACTTCTAGTATTTTCCAACACTTCAAAAATTTGAAATTCTAGTCTTAGAAGAGGAATAAAAACCACAATCTTTCTTTCCATTAATCTAGACTGCAAATTCAAAAACTTTGATCCTCACACACTTTGGTATTTGTTTTAATTCTTGAAGTTCTTAAGCTCATCGTCATCATGATCATCCGCATCATCATCATCATCATTTTAATTATTAGTTCTCTTCTCAAGTCAATAAGGAAACAGAAAATCTGGGTGCTACATAACTTTACTCACAGGGGCACTGTTGACTAGGAGAAGAGCAGCACACTGATCCACTGCAGCCTTCATAGGTTTTGTGTTTGTGTGTGTGTGTGTGTGTGTGTGTGTGTGTGTGTTTTCTAATAAGAAAAGCCTGCCTTTAAAAACTGGGGGCATCTCTTGTTCTGGGGAAATTGGAAGCCAGGTGGCACAATCCTGAAAACAGTCATTCCTAATTTTGTACAGTGTGTTTGATTTTGTCCCCATTGAACAGTTGTAATAGGTGTGCTATAGACACTGCAGAGGCTGAATAAAGACTAGCAGGCTGGGGAGAAGGCTTCCATCTGCTATGTGTACATTAAATACAGGGATGATTGAGGCTGCATGGTGAAACTCCAAAGTTTCTCAGCAAGCTAAGGCCTAGGTTTTAAACACTATTTGTATCTATTTACCAATACGTTACCATTTTATTTATTAAGTTTGTCTCTGAGCCCTGTTTTGCGTACACTAGTACTTGTTCATGCATGCCTTATTCTTATGAATATAGAAATTAGCATCTCATTTACTTGATAATTAGGCCAATGATAAACAGCTGTTTGGTTGCCATGTAGAGCAAGATTTCTACCCAAGTTACTTATCTGCCATACACAATAGCTGTGAAATTCTTTGTTATGCTATCAATTATACACAAGTAACAATGGGAAATAAACTTCTCTTTTACACATTTGCTTTCATTGTAATTAAGATCCAAATTTGTGCTCTGCTTTTTGGGGGAAAAGAAAAATGTGGTGTTTCCTAATAGTACTGATCAGTGTACACTTTCAACTTGGCTTTTATGTTTCTTGTGCAGTTTAAATGTTTCACAGTGTGTTTTTTTTATTGTAATGACTCCTTCCATGTCTTTATAAATTCATATAAATTCTAGGTTCTCCTGTTTCCATTTCTTTATGCTGAAAAAGACAGCATGTATTGATCCTTGATAATATCTCAAGTTTCTCACTTCATTCAGTCGTCGGTTCCACACAGAAGGCCCCTTCCAGATTAACCTGTGCCTTTGCCTTCTCTTGTTTGTTTCCAGTAGAACTTATACTGAAAGGATCATCTAAGGAACATGAGAAACGCGACAAGAGCCATCAAATGCTTTCTGCATTATATAGGCATGGACCAAATAACACTTATTTTTCAACGAACAGAAGCAGAGGGAATAACACTCCATTTCTCTTTAATTCACATGGATTTATAACTGGAGATGTAATTAAAGAAGAGAGAGAAATAAACAAATGTGTCTTTCTAATAAAAAGGCACTTGATTTTGCATTCACAGCAAAGTCATGGAAGATAATTTGAAACTTGAGTTAGCTTCCTGTAGAGAAAGATAACAACCACCAAACTAATGGGTAATCAATGGCCAATTGCTTCGGGAAAGAGGCGCCCCACAGAACACCCTGGAAATTAATGTGCTCCATAGGAGGAACTGGGAAAAGCCTTAAGTCTACCCAAGGGAACCTACCTTTCTTAATGAATGAGGGAGGTCTAGGGGTCCCGTTTTGTGCTAATCAAGGAGACGAACTGCTGTCTTCATTTATGTTTCCCTCTGCTGTTCTCTGAGCTACTACATTAAAAACAATCTTCCCCATCATTTCTGTGGCTGTAGTCAAGTATAGTTTATGTGAAAGTAAATCGGGAAAGATTACCTTTCAAAACTGCCAGATGCTTCACATTTTCTGGTAGAAATCTGGATTCCAGGTTTGTAATGATATTTCCTGCTGTGTTCAACACTCAATCAGAATACATGCTTCTTGGTGGGCAGCACAAGGACTCCTAGGTTAGCCTGGTAGTTTGGTTCTCATATTTTTCCAATCCAGCAAAGGGACATAAATTTAGATTCTGGGCCCCCCAAGCTAAATTTCAGAGGATGTTTCACTCATTTCTGATCTCCCACTGTTATGCTCCCTCCTCTCACATCTGCTCCATAACAAGGGAATTTATGATTGTATTTATAACAATGCATAAAACATACATACCCCCCCTTTTTTTTACAGAAAACTAAATTATTACTTTGGTGATGTAAGAATGTTTTGGTTCTCATTACTCTTGGTTTTTTTTCCCTCCCCCATAGGATTTTCCATGCTTACATTCATTTTCTTCTCTCTATCCAATTTAAATTATGTTAACACCCCATTTCCCATTATTTCTTAATCTAGCTTGCTCTCTATTCTATTTTGCACTTTTTCATAGTAGATGTTCTAGAGAAACGAAGACTGGTGTGACAGTTTATTCATTTTAAGTCATTGGACCTTGACGTACATTTTTAAAATTTATCTGATATGTTTGTATCCACACAATGGAGCTTCAGTCTCCTAGGATTCTCAAAAGCTTTAGATGAGATAATGCATATACACAAAAACTGTTTAGCAGTGGGCTGCACACAGCACCTATCAGTTCATGTTTGAGTTTTCTCTGAATAAAAGGCTTTGGAGAGCAGAAGAATAGGACACAAGGTAGTCATGCTTGTTTGCATGTGTATGTGTTGATCCTGGCTGCCTGCATTCAGATCTTCACATCACATTCCACCTGCTGTGTGGTCTCACACCTGGTCAGCATTCCAGTGCCTCAGTGCCTCAGTTCCAAAGCAGGAATAACAGCAATTTCTGTTCTTGTAGTCACTGTGAAGATGAAATGATTTAATGGTTGACAACTAGTGATTTTTGATATTTTGATAAATAAATCCATACAATTCTCGATGATTGTATAGCTTTCCCGTCTCATTGTAGACCATATGGAAACCTTCTTAAAGCAGTGGGGAAACACATCAACAGTCATTTCCTGATGAAGTAGTATACAGTGGTGTCACCCAAACCAGTGATACCTCATGACACATATCATCCATTTAAGGCAAACAACGCAGGTTCAGAAGTACGTAGTCAAGCACTGAAGTGTTCCATCATCCATTGTGCTCTGGAGATTTTCTTACATCTATTTATTCTTCGAGGAGTTCTTCTTGAGCCCTTGGCTCACATTTGGGGCATGAGTACTACACATTTTGGGCATGAGTCTCTTACCGTTTTTGTTGAGGTACATCCTATGTACATAGGCTAAAATAGTAATCAAATAATACATTCCTGTGAAATGGTACATGTGCTGTCATTTCCCAGATTCTAAGTTTTCACTCAATAAGCCATCCCCCATATTCATATCATGATACCATCATCTCTGGCGTTTTCATGCTTTGTCTTATGTGTGTCTTTCTCCTAGGTAGTTGGAATATTCCTCAAGTTCCTCTAACTTGTATCAGCTCCAAGCTGTCACTCCAGTGTGACATTCCACTCACATACATTGCACTTACATCTTTAGATTATGATGAGAAGGTAAGCTAGGGTTAAATTTGATTGCAGATACCAGAAAAAATCTAAAATAATTATGCCTCAGTCAAGAAGATGCATTCCCATCTTACTCTCAGCAAAGGTAAAATGGGCAGCTGACATGGTGACACACGTTACCATGGACCTCATCTTCTTTTGTCTCACAATTCTTCATAAGGCTTCAGACACTAGATAATCTCATGGCCCAAGAAACTGCTGGAACTCCAGCAATGGCAAGTCTGTTATAGGTGACGGACTTATTGTCTGAAAGCTTTCTAGACCCTGATCACCAGGCACATTCTGCCAGCATTCTACTGACCACTGGACTACACATAGCTCTAAAGAAAATGGAGCCTTTGTCCTGAGTGGGGAGGACTCCTACTAAAATCCACAACCTGTTGACTCAGCACTAGTGAACAGGCATTGTGGAAAGTCAGCCACCTCTGTTTTAGCAGAATCAGCTCTCTCATTGCAGATTTTAGGCTCCATTGTTTCCTTTGCTATTATTGTCACCTTACAATGAAATCAATTTAACAGCTGTCATTAGAGACACCTGAAATAGGCTTAAATATTAAGGAGTACATCCATGTAACTCTGGATAGTTTATCTTATTATTTAGTGATTTTTCAGAATTCTCACATAATACTTAGCACGTCGATGACCCATTTTCTTCACAGAGAAGTGACAAAATAGAAATATCCAATACTTTTAAAATTCTGTACAGACTTTACTAGTCAAAATAAAGATTAAATAAACAAATCCAGGCTAAACAGCGTATGCTTCATGCCACAGACTAATGGACAGTGAAGGAGATAATTGAGATTGTATATTTCCAGGGCTATTGCGTATCAAAATGCACTTCTACATATTTTGCACCACTCTATGAAAAGAGTCAGTCATTGAAATGAAATTTAAATCATATAGCATGTTTTATATTGGATCCATTCTAAAATTATTTGATGCATGTGGATTGTTCATGAAGATGATTTTAACATTTGCTGCAGAACTTAGCATGATACAGAAATTCAGCATTCTAGTATATAGTTGTTAAACGTGAAAAAATAATAAATTATTTCAGAATGTCTCCCAGCCTTGTTTCTTTCACCATTCTGATATCTTTGATTTCTGCAGTTTATCTAGGCTGTGTACTAACATCTGAAATTGTGGGGTTAAGAGCCTCAGACAAGAAAGCAGGCATGGTTTGTCTTGCTGGGTCTGGGTTACCTCACTCAATGATCTTTTCCATCTTTTTACCTCTAAGTTCTTGATTTCATTTTTCTCTAGAGTTGAATAGCATTCCATAGTCTATGAGTGCCTTATATTCATTATCCATTCACCTGTTGAAGGGCAGTTGGGTTGTTTCCCCTTACAATCTATCGTGACTAGAGCAGTAAGAAACATGGCCGAGCAAGTATCTGTGGAGTATGATGCTAAGCCCTTGGGCACATGCCAAGGAGAGGCATAGCTGGGTCATAGTGTAGATTTATTCTCATAGATTTGAAGATTCTTCTAACAGATTTCCACAGTGGCTGGAGCAGATCGCAACAACACAGAAAGTGTGGAGACTTCTTTTCTTCATCTGGTCTCATATTGCATCTCCCATGAGCCATAAGCCATCTAACAAAACCCAACAACAGGCATGAGAAACTCTTTTTTTAAGTTGCTGGGCAGGGTTGTCCTAGAGATTCCCAAAACATTATAAGGAATTGCTATTACACTTGATTTTCTGCAGAAACAAAAGATAAGTTCTTATTGCTGAAGATAGCATGCACTGCAAACATTAGGCTACAACTGACATGAAAACTTCCTTCTTGATGATCAACTTCCATGATACCAGGAAGAACTGTGTAGACTTTCAAAGATGGGAATAAAATGAAATACTCTGTGCAGCAATGACAGTTATGAATCACAACAATGACCCACATGGCTCAATGAGCCAAAAGTTGCAATGGCGGCACACATAGTGTGGAACTAACTGATAACTCTCAAACTTAAGACTCACACAAGAGGGAAATAATACTTCATGCTAGAAACCAAGACAACCATCCAGGGTTAGTGAACTCATAGACAGTGGAGATCTTATGGCTGCCACTTTACACAGTACAATCAGTAACCACACTCTAAACATTTGTCTTCATACCCATAAGTAAATATTGTCCTTACCTCTCATCAAGGAACCTTCTCTTTGCAACAACCTACCAAACTGAAGAGTTGTGAAGCCCGGTCCCAACTGATACATCTGCAATGCAAGTCCTGCACTCAAGGCTCAGTGATTATTTCAGAAGGAGTCAGAAAACGATAGTGGCCAAAGGAACAGGGAGTTTGCTGTGAGACAACATGTCACCTACAAATGTCAGAAGTCACATTCAAAATGTCTCAACAACATAATTGCCTAAATATGACCCGAACCACAACAAGGCCATTAGATGTGGTACCATGGGTAGGGGAAAGTTCATGAGGCCTCAAGCCTACAAAAATTACTGCAGGCTACTATGGAATGTTGAGAGCAGGTGAAACAGCCTTCCCAAGGGAAGAACACACCAACTGGTTATCCAATACCAATAGTCAGCCCTGAAAACAGACACACAAGAAACAGTATATTGACTGAGAAGGTTACATTCATGCATTTAGTAACACACACACACACACACACACACACACACACACACACACACTCAAGAAAATATAGGCCAGAGTCCATGAATTTTAAAGAGAACAAGGGAAGGTTTGGAGGAAGAAAGGGAATGGGAACATAAAATAATTGCATTGTAATGTCGAAAAATAAAAAGAACTATAAAAAGAAGCATTTCAGAAAAATAAGTTGCACATGTGGATATGCAAATAAATGTAAAATGTGTGTCTGGATTTGTTCAATTTCATAATTCTAGTAAGCAGAACTATACCCGAGAGGAAAAAATAATGTTTTTGGTTGGAAGGTCTTTTCTGTAGATCATCTATGTAAGGAGGGTCATTCTCCCATCTCTTCTGACTCTTGAGCTGTAGTGTAGCATAGTTTGGGACAAGTAAGACTCAACCACCATGTCTAAGTTATCCTGGAAGAGCAAGAGCAGACCAACATGGCTCCTGGTCCCTCTTGCCTCCTTAGCTACAAACCCTGTACAAAAAAATGTCCCTATATAGTTGTGCTTTGTGCTTTCATATTGAATGGAATAAGACAAAAAGAATTTCCCTATTTTGGTGGAGAGAGGATTGAGTTTCAAAAGTAAAAGGATGCAGAATATTCTAGAACATGCTTCTTTCTTCCCCTGACTTAGAAAGCACAAAGAGGATGTCAGCTCCCTGACTGTGGCCTTTTTCAGGTCCCATCTTAAAGAACTGAATATCTCATCTTATGTCCCATACTCTGGATTTGATGACAGTGACATCCGAAGACATCTCATATCTCATCCTTGTGATTTGACAACAGTGACATCCAGAGACATCTGATACCACTGGCCAGACGTAAATGAACTATGGGATACATTCTCCAGACAAAAGCTGGACCAATCAAATTCCTTCTTTCCCAGGCATTTGTAACAGAGGCTGAGAGGCTGTCAATCATTTTCTTTCCTCAGTATGAAGAGATGAAAAAGTTGGACTGCAGAGAGAAAAAGTGAAGCCCATCTGCTCGAGGAACAAAGATATGAGATGAAGACTTTGAGAGCCCTGGATCCCCCAAGGCTTTGCGCTTCCTGACTGCCTCATTTCTTTCCTCTTTGCTTGCATTGGCTCAATTTGATTTCTGTTATTAAATGTAACCCAAAGAACCTTAACTAATTCAGAAGGGAAACCGAATATTAAAAGAGGCAAAGTGGGAGAAAGACTTCTAAATCAACCTGCTGCTAAGCAGAAATGAAGCAGGAAAATGGAAGGCCCCCAGAGATCCAAAGCAAGCCTCCAGCCCTGCTGTCCCACTTCCCACCTGCCATAGTTCAAGAAGAGACAGCACTGCGGCCTTCAATCACTCCTGGCAGGACTGAATTGCACAAGTGTCTTCCATGGAGTAGATCCAAGATCTCTGTCCAGCAACATATTTCAATAAACTCTACACAGTTTACAGTGTTCCACCAGTACTAGGCATCCACCCTCCATGCATGTCTGAAGGAGGAAATGCCCTAGGAGCTATGAAGTTTTAAACCAACGATGCTTAAAATATAATGCACACAGATTGTCTTCTTTTTTTTTTTGGAATTCATACATAAGTCTTCAATCACTTGTGATCTAATTTTTTCCCATATGTTTTTCATTCATTGATATTTAAGATGGAAATGATTGGCTCTAAGCTCCATTGATGAGGGGCTAGTCAGTGAGGCTTCTCATTGTTCTTCCAGCTCTGTGGAGATCATATCACCCAGATGATGTTCCAGGAAAAAAAAATAGAATCACTTATGGTGGTGTCTAAAGTCATCACTTCATCAAAGTAGTTTTTTTTTCTTTCTCTTATCAGGAAAGGGAAATATCAGCAAAGTTATTTGGAAAAAAACCAATGTCTGTTCTATGACTATAAATTGGAAATATTTTATTTTACTTTTGCGTTCAGTTGCTGAAAAAAACGAGCTTCTAACTTTCGGACAAAGATCCATTGTTTAATTTTTGGAAATCTATATGCATGTACATGTGACACATCTGTTGATTGCTCATTCTGAGATCCATGGAAATACAATACAAATATTTCAGACTCATTCTGGCACCTCTTAGTATATACTATGGAAACAAAGAAGAGTGATTTGATTTTTTTTTTGAAATATGAAAAACATTGGAAAATTCATTTCATCTGCTCTTGTTCAAGCACCCTTGAATACTCAATAAACAGGTGCTTTGTTTTTCCTAACATTGGGATAGGCAACACATTAATGCCCAAGATACAAATCAAAGTAACTGAGCAAGCACTAATACAGAATCTGAGTCCTCCAGTCCAGTCGTCACATGTCCATACTGAAGTGCAGTTTCTCTCTTAGAGAGTGTGAAGCTGTGTCTTTCTAACAGAATCCAGAATTTTGATGAATCAACCCAATATTAATAAAAGACATCCATTTAGCATATTGTAAGTATGATTTATTTTTATACCATTGGATTGGGATTCTACATAGATGTTTTGCATACATTTGAAGATAAAATACATTGGAAAAATTATTTTCAACTCTTAAGGAAAAAAAATATTCCCAAGCGTTCACAGGAACTGTCTCACTTGGGTTTTTAGAATAACAAAAGGCATGTTTTGCCTCATTTGCCTGTGAAAATATGCCTTTTTAAGAGCATAAAAAGACCTATGTTATTTGAAGAACAACTTGATAAATATTTCATTTTTTATGAAATCATGGGAAGATCTATTCCACTTTTACAAATTCTAAAGTTTGTTTAAATCTATAGGACTCGTCGGTTCGACTGACACTGTCATCATTTGCCATGTCTCCTATCTAGATGAAAAATGTGATTCTTAATATTTTTTAATCTCTAGGACCGTGTCTACCCAACAGACACTATCATCATTACTATCTCCAGTGGAGACAGAGAACACTACATAAAATATGAAAATATATTTTGTATGACAATTCTTAGGGCTAGCATTGAAGTTTTGTTAAGAGCTGTGGGTATTGTAAATATTTTTCACTTAGTTTTTTCAAAATTTTAATTATCAATTTGTTAGCCCCAATTTCACACAGGATAACTAATAAAAAAGAGTTAAAGTAATCTTCCTATAGCTAGTGAAAGAAAGAGGTAACCAACCCATATCCAACCCAGATCACAGCATAACCTAAAGGTTCAAGGTCACAGATCTAAAAGTGTATCCATTATGAGATTTTCAAAGCACCATTAAGAGGAAGAAACCTTACCATGCCATGCCTGACTCTGCCACTCGTGTATAAAGTAGGATTCAGAAAAGCAACTGGTTGTTATATACATCTTTATTTTTAGAACACAGATAACAACACCTTGCATACATGAGACAAAGAAGATAGTTTTTGACAAAATACTTTGAATTTGCCAAGGGCTCTTCATAGATGAAACTATTATGTCATGTAAATGAAAATCTTGGAACCTGACCCAAGGTCACAGATGAGAATCACTGTTCAGTCTGGGCAGAAAGAGGATACATTCTTTTTGAGTGAGGGATGGTTGGCACTGGTTGTTCCTGCTTTCCAATCCATCTATAAAAATAGAAAACATTGTTTTACTTAATCTAAGGAAACAAGATATGGGTTCAGAGCACTCACATTTTCATCAATTTCTCTTGAAAAAAAAAAACATGTAATTACACAACGGCTGCCTCTGAACCTTCAGAATAAAGAGAAAAAGATGGGATTGCAGAAAGCTGTAAGATGGGATGCATAGGATAGGGAACAGGGATTTGCCTCCATTTCCTTCACAGAAACGATGGTCTTATTTTCTGTAAGAAAAATGATGCAAGTTTCTCTGAGACATATGTGGTTTTCTAAAATACCTTGAGAAATGCTTTATTCATAAAAAGAAGTGGTTTCAGGACAATAAATTAACATAATTTTGTGTTGACTTTAACTTTCTGTTCATCAGATAAGCTAATGTTAGTACTATATTATTTCTGTACAGTATCTACGACATGTACAGTATACACATACATATATATCATATATTTTCTGTCATACACATATATGTAAACAAGTATACAGATAAATGAGAGAAAGGGAACGTCTGGACTTGTTTGCAATGCTTTAATTATTTTCTTCCAAATTAATATGTTGCAACTATACATATACATATACATATACATATACATATACATATACATATACATATACATATACATATACATATACATATACATATACATATACATATATACATATACACATCATTATGTATGTAGTACTCAAATATCCTTGCACAGACCGTCTCTAATTAGTTCTCTAGTCACAGAACCTAGCTCCTGTCTCCCTCACCTCTAAGAGGCTGCAGGAGCTCCCTGACATATGGGCTTCTTCACAGCATCACTATTTGCTCCTGTGAGGGCATCAGGAGAAGGAGGCCATCACTGTCTTTAATGTGCTGAAATGCTTTTACATAACATACTACAACCAAGTGTCACCATGCCTCCCTGGTACACATTATCCATGGACAGCATCAGTAGCTTGCGGCAAGTCTGTTGTAGAACAGCAAAGATGCATTTACAGGAACTTTACATAGACACACTCATCAAGGTTGAACCTGTCATTTAGGATGAATTTTAGGATGAGTATCTCAGAGCTATAAGACCAAATAACTCCATGTAGATTACGCTGTTCATATTATAACTTAATAGCGTTATAATATAGTTTCTATGATTTTATGCTATATTTTGGAAATAATTCTAAGACCTGAGAACTCCAAAGGCATTTCATGTTAACTTCAATTTATATAATCCACAAACTCTATATTAATGTTTTCATTCTCACTACTTCTTAATATATGTATCTCCCAAAAGTAACTTTGTACATACAAAGAACTTATAGGTATTGTATCCTTTGGTTGATAAAAATGTATAATTCAGTTGGCTAACACAATTTTCCATGCCAATGTGGAGATTTTTCAGGTTATATTTACAATGTTTACTGTATTTGAGAGTAAATAGTTGGCTCTTAGCAACAAATTCAAATAGTAGTCTTCTGTCTTGTATTTATGGAGATTAATCATTATAGTCCACTTTGTGCTTTCATGTGCATAGCTAATGGAGCGTTCCAGAGGTGGCACGTGCAGAACAGAAGAATGCCTTTCCTCTTCAGCTTTTAAACGCTGACCCTGAAGTTGGAGGATCACGGACACAGTCATCGTGCCTTCAGCGCTGTTTCTGCTGAGATTCATTACCTTTGGACTTTATTTTATTTTCTAACCTGTTTTCATTAATTTGCCCATTTTCCCATGATTAACTCCACCAAAGGTTTGACTTTATATTATATTAGTTTTAAATTTGTGTCCAGGCCCATTCGTGTCAGTCAACAGGGTCTCCAGCGCAGGAGTGAGGATGCACACTTCCAATTCCCATGCTATCCTTCACTGTATCACGCTTACTGGAGCTCCAATGTTGAGGCGCCACTTTGTCCTGGCCCGTTCTGCCCCACATTTGGGGACCACTCTGTACCGCCTGAGCTGCTGCTCTGGTCCGAGGATCAGGGTCAGGCAAGAGAGAGAGTGGGGATGAGGCAAGAGACACAAAGAATGGAAACAAGACAGCGAGTCTGTTCAAGTCTCTCTTTATTGAAAGGAAATCCTGGGTATTTATACACTTTGCCTTGTGCCTTGCCCTCGTGGACAAGCAGGGGAACATAGCTGAAGGCACTATGCCTTGCAGCGTGGATAACACATGCACCTTGCAGCTGGGGACACTAAACAGCAAAACAAGATATGTGAGAAAACCAGGATGTTTATCAGAGTGTGCTCAGCTGTTGTGGGCTGTAGAAAACAAGTCTCTTGTCAGGGTATATGGCCTGAGATGGCTGCAAAGATGATAGCCTCTTTCGGCTAGGAGTCGGCTCCCAACAGATTTGGTTGTCTTTTGCATTTCAGTTTTTCTTAACAAAATGGAAATATTTACAGCGTCTGCTTTTTGAGATTGAGAGTTAGAGGAAATTAATGTACATAAAGAACTTTAAATAGTATGCAGTATAACATGCAGCCTCTCTATTGGACAACCTGACGATCATAATGAGTACAACCACAGTGTATTCATCATTATTAATTACATTGCTTTAAGTTTTTTCCCCTCTTAAAATCTTACCTCCTGTCCCTTTTATCTTGTTTCTTTCTCTATACGTGAATTCATAATGCCTTTCCCTCTGGCCTTCTTCCCTCCCCTTCTCTTCCTCTTTCTCCCTCCTACCCTCCTGTGTTCTTTCCCTTCCATTCTGTTTTTCTACTGGAGCCTTTGGCTTGAGTTTTTAATTTCTCGAAGGATCTTGCCAGGCATCCCAGAATGACCTCTAACTGGTGGTCCACGTTCCATTTGCCTCTGTTGTTCCAGTTCTAAAGCACTCAGCTGGATCTGGTCTCCTTGACACTTCGTGAGTCTTGTTCTGAAGGTGAACATGTAAAGCTGTAACATTTCCTCAGCTGCTTCCCCTGATGTATTGCATAGCTGTGGCATCTATTTTAAATTTGAACTTTTTATAAGACAAATCTTTTATTTTTTTTTCTAATTCAGTGGTATTAGGATCAGTGAATACAATCTTTTTCACTTCTTATTTTCTGCCTTTTGTTTCATTTTCTTTGTGTGTTTTTGTTGTTGTTGTTTTTTCAATTTATTGAAACCCCATTTATGGGCTATAATATCATCAATTTTATACTCTGATTTTAAGGAGATTAGATATTAACTGGCTAGCTTTATTGAGTAGGCAATTGTATTCATTGCTTTTCTGTTGCTGTGATAAAGCATGACCAAGGCAAGTCATAGAAGACTTTATTCGGACATGTGGTTCCTTAGGAATAACAGTCTGTCGTGGAAAAGAGACATATCAGAAAGTGACAGGCACAGTAGCTGGACCAGGACACTGCTAGCTCACTTGTATTTCCTACTACAAGCATGTACGAAGCAAAGAGAGTAAAGTAAAAATGCATTCAAGTCTTTAAAATCTCCACACCCAGCCTCAGTTAACATACTTCCCCCACCAAGGCCACATCTCCTAAATCTCCTCAAATGGTGCCATCAGCTGGGGTCCGGGTGCTCAAATACATTAGTACACAGGGACATTGTAATTCAAACTGCCACAGCTACAAAACTCTCAGCAAAGGAGTGTGGTAATAGCTCATTTACCATGCATGAGGAAGGCTCCTGAAGATGCAGTGATCACTTAAAACAATGGCTCAGGATTCAGGCTTCTTCCAACTTCTGAGATCTGAAATATTATCTGAAGGTATTCTTGGAGGTTGTCTGCCTTCAGCATAGTTGCAAGGAAATCACAAAGACATGAGAATTATTATATCAACAGGGCCATAAATGCCTACAAGACCACAAAGGCCTACCGGAGTCATTGATAGCTGTCCGCTATCTTGGAGCCAGAAAAGAAAGGTGATATTACTTCTTTGTTTAGTTATCCAAAATGCTGCCTCAGTTTTGATTATTATTATTGAACTCTCCAAATTAAACATTGTTATCTATTCATATAACAGAGTCATAGACTGTGTTTGAGAATGTTCTTTCTCAAAAAATGAGCTGAATGTTGAGCTGTCTGAGTTTACCAGCATAGGCAGGTTATACAGAAGCCATAGTGGGAAATAGCAAAGGGTTATTTCTAACTACACTGCCTATCAGAGGATGAACACAGCTGCTGGTCCTAAAGGCCAGGAAATACAATGATGAAGATCCCAGGGCACTATGACGCTGTCCTTGAATGACAGAAGTCACCAGCCCCAAATGCCTCCTCTTCTCAGGGGTCATTAGTCAGAACATGACATGAACTCTCTGTGTGACTGAAGTTATCTCCCTGAAGAAGAAGGACAACAACCCTGTTCTGCAACATGGTTTCCTTATGGCAACTGTCTTCTTGGTCTTAGAAATGTCTTCTTATGATTTCTTTAAAAAATACTCATTTTTTATTTGTCTAAATATACATACATTTATCTTGTGACTGAAAAACAGTTTATTGTATCCACAGATACATGTAAATTGATATTAACATTTTGAAATTATTATTGCAACATAATAATATTCTGCTTTGGAAATAGAAGACTATATTTTTCTCATCCTGTATTATTATTTTTATTTCTTTTATTTTTCAGTGAATGATAGGTTTGAAGTTTACAAATTTTAACTAAAATAAATGTGTGTGCCATGTTAAGTATCTATCTTATTCAAAGAGCTGCCTTATGCTCTCATCTCCAGGACCAGAATTGTGATGAGGACAATTTCTGTGTTTAAGCCACCCAATATTTCATTCTTGTAGTACAAACACTAACAGTTATTGTGTGGTCTTCAAAGCTCTTGTGTTTCATTCCACCATATTCTCACCATGGGCTGCTTCTTCTGAGAAGCAGAATATGTTCTTCTGAGCGCACAAGTTATCACTGATAACTGGTGTCAAACTTTTTTGCAAGTTTCTCTATTGAACCCATTGTTTATTGTCTCGCTTCTTTCACTGCAGTCAAAAATTCTACTTATAAGTCATAAGTTCTCTCATGTTTGTTACCTTGTACTATCTATTTTAATTCTATAAACCTTATTATAAAATCTACTAATAAACAAACACCACACATGTTCTTTGGTGATAATTTATTTGGTGTTTAAGTATGGGCACATATTTTGGCAGGACAGAATAAAACATGGTTGTTCTCGAGTCAGACTATGGGTTTTAAAATGTAATGTTCAATTTCTGGCCATGTTACACTGGACAATTACAATTTTGGTTAATCTATTTTCTCTGTCATTAATGCTACAAATATTAGAGCTTAACTCTTCAGACTACTGAAACTGAATTATTTGTGAGTTTAAAGTAACTTACATAGTACCTGAAACACAATGTGGTGCTTTGAATATGCTTCACCCAGGAAATGGCACTATTAAGAGGTGTGATCTTATTGGAGAAAGTGTGTCCTTGTTGGAGGAAGTATGTCACTGTAGGGGTGGGCTTTGAGACCCTCCTCCTAGCTGCCTGTGTGATAGTCTCCTCCTGGATGAAGATATAGAACACTTAACTCCTTCTCCAGCAAGCACCATGTCTGCCTGGATGCTTCCTGCTATGATGAAAATGGACTAAACCTCTGAAACTTTAAGGCATCCCCAATTAAATGTTTGCCTTTATAAGAGTTGCCTTGGATCGTGATGTCTTTTCATAGCAATGGAAATCCTAGGACACACAGCAATATTTACCGGCATAGCACTAAAGTATTGATTTAAAAGTATCTATTTTTAAAAGTCTACCACATGAAAATATGCCCAAGAAACAGTCAAGAAAGTCACATAAAATCTGACTTAATTGTAAAAAAAAAACAAAATCTATGTTTAAGATAGAGATTGGGGGAAAGATGGCATGATGTTAACTAGAAATTGTAATGAATTCTAAATGACTTTGAAAGTGCTGAAAGGTTCATTTTTAAGAATTAATCACAATCAAATAGGTTTCAGAGCTTTTAAGGTTTGTTTCAGTGTTTGTTAGTATATACTGGAGTGTATCACAAAGACGAAAAGGAAACAACGTAGTCAGGTCAATCAAGTTGAGCCCGGTATTTTACTGTGTATAGAATATGATGTTTGCCTTAAACACATATGTGCTTGTAAACATATGTCAGGGAGCTTTCTGAGCACTAACTTACAGTGATTTATACTGGGCCCTAAAGAACAAGCCCTGTGTGTGTTTTGATGGATGTTTGCTTGATGGCAAAATGTTTCTTAAGCTAGAATATAAGACATTGTCTACATAAAAAGTACTTGACAATTCAAGTTTCATTCTTCTTCCTTTCCCTGCTTTGTAAAATGAGTTCCTGTTTAATCCCCTCCAGTTCCAATCCTTAGCACGAACTGTGTGACTTGGAAAGCGCCCAATAAGTAGATGATTAGTGAATGATTAGCCTTTGTCTTGAATGCAGATTTGAGCCTTTTATGTTCATGATGGTGTGTCTTTATTCATTACACAATGTAGCAGTCAGAAACCAAAGTACGCTAATCTGTAACCATGATTTTTAGTTGTACAAAGTAAATATGATGTAGATAGAAAGAATTGCTTGTAGAAGCAATGAAAACAAAGAAAATCAGAAGTTAAAAATAAGCATCTCTCAAATTAGAAATGGGCCTGATAAAGTAGCACTCAGTAGGAAAGGATGTCTTGCTCCCTGAGCACTTCACGAGTGGTAGAGTGAGGATCTCCTCTCCAGTGCAGAATAGCTCCAAGTGCAGCTTTTCCAGCAAAGCCAACCAAGACATGTATCCAGAGGACACAACACCCGTGGATTCTCCCAGTGAAAGACACTGTCATTTTAAAGCAATTAGTTTCTTTTCTTCTTTCTTTTTAATTTTTAAAAAATATTTTATTGCTACTTCTGTCTTTTTTACATGACAATTAGTCCTTTATTTAAACTTACCTGTAATGAGACCAGAAGTTCTTTCATGAGCAATGAGTTTTACTTCTTCTTGACTCTTCGCTACTTCCCAAATAAGTTCTTTGGAATTATAAATAATTTGTAGATAAAGATTATGTCAAAAAAATCTATTAGAGCTAAAAATTCCCAAAAATTATTACATAAAAATTCAACATACTGAACATATGTCATAAAAATAAAAACTGAATATGAAAATATTTTTGAATGTATCTTTTTATTTTTATTAAATAAAAGCTTTATTGACACTGGAGTTTTGCACCATGGCCAGCCTCTTGGGCACAGACTGCCTGGGTGACAAAGGATAGTATGTACCATATTTCCCCTTGGTTTGTTTCAATGTGGAGAGGAAGGTTTGTGTTGGCAGACCTTCTGCTGACTAGAGTAATTTGTAGACTAAACTGTGATGCTTTAAAACTATCCCTTGTATTGGAAAGGGCTCCAAAGATTAAAGTAATATTATTTGAAATACTACTTTGATGGAAGAGTAGCATTTAGACTGAGCTGAAACCCACCCTACATAGTTTGTGAAAGTGCTCCGTAAGGTGGGCAGCAACATTGTTCCATAACCTTTTACTTGTTTATGGTGTGAGATGCCTTAGTAAACCGAGGGTCTGAAATTACTAGAATATTCTGATCACTCACACAAGGTAGCAAACCACTGCCCCGAAACAGAGTCCATTACCTGAAAAATGGAGATTAAGCCAGAGAATTCCAAACTCCAGGATTAATACCTACAGATAGTGATATGTAGACGGTCGGAAACAGTCAACAAATAGAATGGTGTCACCAGAGAAAGGCGGTAGTGGGAGAGATAAAAAAGCAAAGTAAGAAGCATAATGACAAGTAATGAAGGTTTGTTGAGCATTGCATGGGCACACAGCAACGTGGCTAGCATTTTACAAACAGTAGCCCCTTTCATTATCCCAGAAACTTAATGAACTATAAACCACATTATCCTTATTTTAAGGATGAGGAAGTTGAGGCTTAGATGATGAAATGACGGGCCCGAGAAGACACAGCTATAGAAAACAGAGCTAAGGTTTTATGCTCTAATTCTGAGTATGTCCTACCTTCAGTCTTACTGCTATCTATGCATTAATCTCTACACATCCTAATATCTATTTGTTCATCTTCTTGTGTTGGCTACAAAGAACAGCACTTTGGAATCTAGAACAAAAAGCTGCCTTTTCATTTTGCCTTAACTATGGGTAGTAAAATTTTAATTACCTTTTGTTTAGAAAGTGCTACAAGACCTGAACTGTAATCAGTGCTGGAAGTGGGCACACCAAGGGGTTGTTGATTTCCCTGGTGAATTTGAGTATCATTTATGGAAATGTAATTACAGTGGAGTCCTGTTATAACGATCAATTTGGGCAACCCCCATTTGATCATTACATCCAAATGATCACCACATACAGCCCATAAAACAGTGAGCCTCTCAAACCAGACAGGCTCTTCAGTCAAATATCCATCTTGCAAAAACAGCGTTATTACCACTAAGTACTTCAGAACCAGCACAGGTCAGTACAGTTATTGGCTCTAATTAGCCCTTCTAAAGGCCTTAAGGTATTTTTTTAAAGCTAAATCATAATGGCTTATATATAAAAGGCATCAAATTCAACTAAGTCAACAAGTATTTATTATGCACCCGCTGTGTACTCCAAATGGGCCCAGCTACTGAGGAGAAAGCAAAGTAAATAGACATTTCTTTGTGTGGCTCACCATGAGCTTAAGAAACTGTGTAACGCATCACACAGCTCTGCCTAAAATTAGTGGGAGCCACCAAACCCCATCTCACAACGCTGGTTCGTTTCAGAGGTAAAATCTACAGCACCAGTAAGGAAAAGAGTTTGCAGCGGTATCTTTTATCACAAACACGAAAGGAAAAGCGAAAGGAGTAGGAAACAAGCATAAAATAGTTCCCGTGGACCAGACAGAGCCTTAAATCAAAGTGGGCTCCATTTCGCATTCCAGAGTCAACAAATCCTCACCCATGTCAGAGAGCAATGAAGTTTTATCTTTCATGCAGGTATCGATGAATTGTAAATGGCGTACTACTTTGCTGACTTGAGAGGTATCCACAGTCCAAAATCAGACTCCCGGTGGGAAAGTGACAGCGCTACAGGCATGCAGTTCCACACGTGGGAACAACAGGTAGAAGCCATAAGCACCATGCTGGGCACTTTCCCCCCTGGGGATTCCTTGCATTTCAACCTCTCAAAAGTTGTAAACACACTGTTTACCTCTGGTCCCACACACATCAGAAGGATGCTCATTCCAGCATTGGAAGACAGTATGTGGCCTGGGGAGATAGCTAACATGTCAGTTGTACAGAGTCAAACAACCTAGGGGAATAATCTCTCAAGAAAGTTGGAGCACCCCTAGGAAGTGTCACACACCTTATGTCATGCGTAAGAGATAGATAATTATTATTCTAATGAGATAATGTACTTTTCCTTCTCAGAATGCCCTCCTTCTGTACAGTGGCTTACATTGGCTTTATACATCTGATGACTTTTCTGAATTACTCAGAGGAGTACAATATTTCTGTGTCTTCTTTATTTCTGTGTTCTAAGCTGCTTCCTCTTGTACCCAGGCTTCCATATTCTCTCTCTAATGTTTCCTCTCTGCTATGTGATTGGTTGTCCATTACGTGGCTGAGTGACATCCGTGACAACTTAACCTAAATGGCATGGATGTCCTTCTGTCTTCTCTGGGCACCTGCTGAGATTTACAACTTGCCTGCCCTGGGGTTTTTCTATTTACATTTTAATAATAAAACTATCCTCAAACCTCTATTTGAGTCTGTTCTTCAATACCTTTATTAATGAGACTAAGAACCCCAAAAGGATATACCAATTTTCCCCTGTAGGATCTGGCATCGACATAAAGACAAAATCAAAACTTCTCATTAAAACAACACAGAAAACACCTCGCCTAACACAGCTCACAGGAAGCTGTTTTCCTACCTGGCTCTTCAACTTTTGTGGCTGTCCATTTTCCTCAGGTAATACTTGGTATGGCTTCTTTCTGGGTTACCACTGAGGAAAAAAATCCAATCATACAATAATCTCCCCTGATGAAATTAGTGTTTGAATTCTTGGGCATTTAGAGAAGAAAGTCAGAACCACTTCTCGACTGCACTATATCTCTGCTTTTGTTTTTCCTACACTGTCACCCTCCCATGACAATATAGAAAAGAAATGTGGCTCAGAAAAATAAAATCTGTCAGACTATTGTGACTTCCTACCATAGCAAGAGCCAATAGTGACATTTGCCCTAAACACTAAGGACTTCCATAACCAGTGATAGCGGGGTCCCCCATAGTTCCTTGATGAAAATCCAGTCACAGATGAGGCCCCATGGTGTACTGTTTAAACAGTAGGATGATAACAATAAGGACAGTCATACTGGCCACTCTGAAGGTGATTTACACTTCTTTCTGGTTGTAGCTCTAAACTTTTCAGCATTTGGATACACTTATTCCCAGACCTAGATTTCTGTGGGAGAAAAATATATAAGGTAGCAGGATTGCTTAAGTCCAGAATGATGGTACAGCAGGTTTGAAATGGGGGCTGGGGGGCTAAATCAGGAAGGTGGTGTTTTAAAAAAAAAACAGTCATAGAAAAAGAGAATCCTACATTTCAGACTCATGAGGAAGCAAAGGGGACTGTGACCACAGCACTAGGGCAAGCACTGTCTTGGCAGGCCTGCAGCAGGAAGGGGCAGCAGAAAGGGGCAGCAGGAAGGGATAGCCAGATGGCCTGCACCGGGGCTATTACTTTAAGAAGCACATCTGCTTCATGCACATTTCCATAAGAAAATTAAAGAGATGAAGAGATTGGCACCAGTTGAAACTAGAGTTTCCTCTAACACTCATGGCCAGTGCAAAACCAAAACCAACGCATCCTACTTTTCTCCCATGTCTTTTCCCATGTATCTTTTTTGGAAACAGAATTGTTTTCTCTTCTTTTTAAATCTATAGATGTGGATTACTTCTTAGATTGTGTTCTACCAATGTCTCCTAATTTTCTGACACAAGAGTTAGGGTACTTTCCTACTTGAAAGACTTTAGCCTGTCAGCTCAAAGGAACACCAAGGTGTGAGTAAGCTTTGGAGAGCAAGAGCTAAATTCGGCCTCAAAAGGGTAAAAGTAAGTTCCTTGACAGCTTCCTCACCAACCAGTTCCATCGCTTGCTAGAGCACTGTGGGGTCAGTGCAGAAAGCACAGTGGTGACCAATGCCTGGGCCCTCTGCTAGAGGACCCTCTCTATAGTACTTGCTAGCACTAAACACAGCAGACAAAGATTGTCTGAGCATGTGGGTACTATTGCATCCTAACACCACTCCTGACTTTAGTCATTAGTGGTTGGAATTTCCAATTAACAGACCTACACATGAAAAAAAATCAGATTATCCAAGCAGTAAGTAGATGTTGAAATGTCAAAGTGGCAGGAAAGGTTTATGTTATGAGAATACCTGTGCAAGGGGCAGGTTAAAGGTTGGAGGACTTTCTAGGACACTTCCTTTCACAGAGTATCACCAGTCTACACAGAGAGCATTTGAGTGAGAGGCTGATGTCCAATTATAGGTCATGGCATGTGACCTAGGATCATCATTGAACTTTTACAGGGGACCAGGTTGTACTTCTGTAATAGAGTTTGAGACTCCAATCTGACAATGTGTGTTCTACGTTACCTAGAACAGAGTCTAGCTACGTCAGGGCATCCATAAACACTATTTACAACCTTTCCTTGGATGTTTTCAATTTTCACAATGCTATCAAGAATTAATCTTTAATGTGTTTATTATTTTGACATGGTTTCCCAGAGCTCTTAATTCCAGGTTTGATACACAGTTGACAGGCTCTTCTTGTATTTGAAGGCTGGGTATGAATTCTTCTGTCTACCCCTCCACCAATGTATGCCAGTGAGCACCTTGTATTTCCCTATAGGTTGCTTGCTTCCTTCATTGGGCTTGTTCAAGATGCAGAAGGAGAGCAGGCCTGTGTGTACAGAAACACTCAGGAGACTAAGGCCAGACAGGTGACAGCTTCAGGCACCAGCCCCTCCTGAAATGAAACAACTTAGCTTTAAGCAGAGTTATTATGTGTGTCATTTGGCGCCATTACTTTGCCCAAGATGAATATGAGCTATCAGCTTCAGATTGTGAAATGCAGACACTGATGGATGACAAAGACTGATTCAATTACAATTAGGACAAAACAAACAGCCTTTTAAAATGAAGCTCGGATTGGGAAGGTGGGGGTTGGGGGGACCCTGTCCTGCTGTACTGATAGGTTCTCTTTGCTGAATGAGCAGAGCAGCAGACAGGTTAGGCTGAAACGCCGTCGGCAGTCAAGATGACAGTGACATTAGCAGCTTTGGGGAAGGATAACAAATAGGCATTATCAAAACACAGAATACAGCTTGTAAATTTATTTCTTTATTATTTCTTTGAGAACATGCATAGCATATATATGTACGGCAACAGCTGAGAGTATTGTGGCAACCGTGCTGTCCAGAATACTCAACAATCCTCCGAATGTACATAGTCTTGTGCCCTGATCACTGTGCTTGTTTTTTTATAAAGAGAGAGTTCAGCAGAGCAAGAGCCAGTAAGAAGTCATAGAGTACTTTGGGGAGCAACCTACATTCTCTGCATCACAATAGCCTTCCAGTAGCTGTCCACTGTCCACATTAGAAAATGAAATTATTAACACCTGACATGAAAGGTAATCACCTTTACTGAGGTCAAATAAACAGCAAATCATGTTGTTTCTTAGCAGCAACTCTCATCATAGGCTGAATGTGGATGTTGGACAGCCTTCCCTATGTCTACCAAAGACGGTGTTGTACTTTAACTTGAGTTTATCCTGAGTACTCTGAATTAGAAATGGCAATTGAATCCGACTTCTAGTCCACTGGCATTTTGTAGAGAGAGAGATTCAATGAATGTTTTCTGAAGACATAAATCAGCGCATGAATAACACAAATTAAGCAGTCAGAAGTCAGACTTCTGCATCTCACCAAACATTATCAACTCCCCTGTGCTCAATGAAGAGATCCTCAGAAACATTGTCTTCTAAATAATTTCTCCTGTGGGCCATCAGGGAAAAACAGCTACCAGTATCCTTTCAGAGAGCTATGGTGTCCAGCTCCACCCCACCTCAAGCTCCTCTTGACTTGAAACAAAGTAGGAAGGCCCACAATTTCATGAGCAGTTAATGTTTCTATACACGTGCCTGTTTCAATTTTGTATTTAAATGTTACTAGATCTTTATCTATAAACAAGTCAAAAAAAGCCAACTGTTATATGTTGATATTGAAAAACAAATAATTTTCCATTACAAACTTGTCTTTCCTTCTTTGGTGTATAGAAAATAAGTAAGTTCCCTAAATATTGATGATAGAATACTAATCAACACAGAGACATAGATTTTTGGGGAATAAAAACATAAGATATAGCCTTTGTAAAATTTTATTTGGGCCAAAAGGCAGTGATTTTGTATATCTCCTGGGAAAATGTCAGGCTGGGAAGGACAGTATGGATGAATGTAAACAGATAGTCTAGATGCACTCACACGATGCTAATCTCCGTGTTTGTATATAATATATACATATGTGTGTATGTTCACAAAAAGACACAAATAGAAATATATCAAAGTGTTAAAATGTGTACTGTAAAGTGAACTCCAGAAAGAGATTATTGTGAGACCATTTCATGCATTTAACACTGCTCTCACCCCTAGGAAGCACAGTGCAGCATGTGAACGCAGCCACTTGGAAACAGTGGTACCTTCCCTCAGTAAAACCACATTCATTTCTATTTCCAAAGGGCTGATAAACACTATTCTTAGAAAACCAAGTAACCATAGGCCAAGAAATAAAGAGAACAAGTCAAAGAACAGAAAAACAATTTCAGGATGAAAAAATGTCACTCCAATTAGTTTTCCACAGCAAATGTTGCTCCGTGTTCAGGCATTTTTGCCAAACATCCAGTGGTTTGGTATTGTAGGCCATCCATCCCTGTGGACTGTCATTCCCTTTATGGCCCCATCAACCTTTGACCCTATACTGCATTCACTGGGCTGAGAATGAATTGCACTGGTAACGATTGTATTCTATTTTCTTCCTCTTCGACTTGTGTTATTCAGATGCACTGAACCCATACAATGTTATGAAGTAAAAACTACTCTTATGACCTGTAAAGATGAATGTCACTTTTTGAGATATTGGGGAAGGTTTGAGCCCCAGGAGAATGTGCTACCCTCCCAAACAGCAATCCATACATCACTGTGATGTTCCTGAGAAATGATGCTCTCCCTTCTCAAAGAAAAATAACAGGTATGTGAGTTGTTTTACTCACAACAAGGTCAGAGAACAAAGCACTTGGAAGCCAAATGAGAAAATGGGGGCAGGAAGATAATAATTTTAGAATCTTCCTGGGAATGAATTAACTAGTCAAGACAACCTTTATTTTAAAGGGTGGCATTATAAATTTGCATGGAAATTTTTATGAACATTTTTTGTCACTTTCAGAGAGATCTATTACAATATGTAGTGCTGAAGGGAACATGTTGACATGTCAGAGAGCTGAAACAAATGTGAAGAAAGAAACTGAAAATAGCTGGCTGTGAAGAAAGCGTTGGAAAATGATGGGTGGCATTCAGTAATGTACATTGAGCTTTCTGGAAAGGAAATATTAAGTGTGTTTACAGATAGATAAATAATGACAGACAGACAGACAGACAGACAGACAGACAGAATGTCCCACAAATCCCAGTCTGACTTCAAAGTCAATATTTATCCAAGGACGATCTTGGACTTCTGATCTTCCTACCTCTACCACAGGAGTACTGGTATTACTGGAATATGTCATCCTTCCAGGGTGGTAGAATAAAATCCAGGGCTTACTGAATGCTAGACAAATACTCCACCAAGTGAGAAACATCCTTATGGCTAATATCTGCTTATCTTTTCTCCTCCATTGACAGGAGGGAAACACATGAAGAAAAAAAAAAACAAAGACACAGCTAAACTTCTTTTCATAGTCATTTCTGAAAAGTTCTGTGCTAATAAATCTCACTATAAAATCTCCAAATGATCTCTCTTTTCTGACTGATCTTCAGTGGAAGTGTTTCTTAATCTTTGACCTTACAGAGCCTTTTTTCAGAGCCTCATGAGGTTAGGTTCAACTTCCTTTTCTTCACTAGTAGTTCCTAAAAATGAGTTTTGAAGGAAGAGTATTTTGGGTTGTGGTGAAATAAGAAAGTGAAAAAGAAATTTTTAGAAGATAATTTTATTTAACTTAAATAGCTTTTTTAAATTCTGATATGTTGCTTTCAGTTGAGAATGGAAAAAAAGCCTTTCCTAGCAGAAGAATTCTAACATTAAACGATCATTTTTTTGCATGCTGGCTACAATTTTACTAGACTTTAATATTTTGGACCATCATATACAGCTACTCATGATATTTCTTTCCTGGCCTCCAATAAAGCTAATGTATCAAGCCATGATCTACAGATATCCTTGTAAAGTGTGCCTGCATTTCCCTGTAGTACCACGTAGTGACTTCTAGGGTTTCTGGTTTTAACAATGGATGTTACACATACCCTTTTTCTGTAGACAAAACCCTCATATGGATAGTTTCAACAAGAACATGGAAAATTGCATGTAAATTTTAAAAATGGCAATTTTATCACCATATAACAATCGACAACAATCTGGGTTATATTAGTCATTACTACTGGTAGCATGTACTATGTTTAAGTACTCTGTATCTTTTAGATCACTGGTGAGTGGTAGAAGCCACAATGCATGTGAAACATGTGCTAAAGCTGAGAGTTATTTAGCTGTGAAGATGTTAATTATCTTAGCACAGCCATACGGACTACAGAAGAAAAACTGTGGCAGAATTGTAACCGTTCACTTGTCATGGTGCATGTGATATCTGCCATGTTCTTATCTGCTGGGCTGAATCATCTCTGGTAGAGCCTGTAGCTCAAGATGTAATGAATGTGCTTTTGTTCTCAGACACAAGTCTTTATTTCCATTGCTCCTCGTTCAGACCTTCACCACAGCAGAAATCTCACTCAATAGTCCACACCTTAGTATGTAATACCCTGAATGTTAGTGGGAATGACAGATATTAATCAATCACTGAAATATCATTGCAAAAATCTGCATGGTAAAAGAAAATATAGGAATAAGGGACCTGGCTTGGGTCAGTAACTTCCCTGAGGAAGTGACATTTCAGCTCAGATTAATAGCATGCTTAGAAGTTAGTGAAGTAGTCCGTGCAAGGATGATGGTTGGGATCAGGAGTCAGGGGATGTATAATGGGATAAAGGAATTGAAGTTCAGCCTGGCCATAGCAGATTTAGAACATGGAGAACTATGTCAGCAGAGAACAAAAGCAAACTCTTCCATCAGTACTGTGGAACAGATTGATAAGAGCCCACAAGGACATAAATGTTTGACTATTAGTCACTTTTAACTAATTCGAGGGCAGGGAGGTGTGAGTGGATGGGCAGGTGGGTGGAGGCACACCTTCATAGAAGCAGGAGGAGGGGAGATGGGATAAGGTGTTCCTTGAGGGGGGAATGGGGACAGAGGATAATATCTGAAATGTAAATAAAATATCATATATATATACTTTTAAATAGACTACTATACTCAAAGAAATTCCTAGACAGAAATTTGGAGAATTTAAATTGAATATGTATATATATATATATATATATATATATATATATATATATATATATATGTTTCTGCTTTAACAAATAGAACAAATAAAAAAATAAATAAAACTCAAAAACACAGAAATATCCCCTCACAGAATTCATTTGAAGAACAGTAATGAGAGCCTTGCTTAGCAAAATGATTCTTTTAGAAAGAATAAAATCATTCACATAAAACATGCAACATCAAACACTGCAATGTAATTTTTGAAAAAAATAACAATCTGAGATTCTGATTAAATGGTATATTCTTATTCACTTAAATTATAAAACATGTTAAAAGATTATATAGACAATTTTGAGCATATATTAATGACTTCCCAGCCTCCAGAACACACACATAAGCAATTACTTAGTTACTTAGTCTGGGATATTTTGTATAGCTATACAAAAAGAATAAGATACAAATAATGAGTGATTAAGAATGGTGCCCTGCTAAAAATGAGATATTTCTATATTGAATGATAGGGATAGTACAAGAAAAACAGACCAAGATACATTATGTCAAAGCACCAGGGCCTCAGAAACACACTAACTATGCTTAAAATTATTAGAGGAAAAGAATAGTTTATCTATCAAAGATAAAACATCAGATAGGTAGACATGAGCAATAATAATGCCAAAAGGCAGCTACAGTTAAATTAACTGTCCTTGTATGTTGTATTAATTACTTAAAATCGGCCTCTGGTCAAGCCAACTATCTAAGCTGCAGTGGCTCTGCCTAGCTCAGCCGCCATGTTTCTCAGTTGGAGGCCACATGCATGCTGCAGCTAGAACTGTCCAGCCAGAAACACCAGCCCTGCCACCCACTAGATGCCAGTGTGACAGATGGCTCTGCCAATCTTCCACATTGTCTCCGCAAGGCAGGGCATTGCCCAGACCATTCTGCCATCCATGCGGGCCCAGTAAGACAATGAAACTCTAATTCTTTTAGATTAATCAAAGGCTTTATATGTTTGATAATGATTAATAACAAGATGCCCATACAAAGAGAGTTGTATCGCAATTAGCTAACCTAATTATAAGTTTATAAGTTGTTCCCCACGAGTGCTCTCCATACCTGTGTGGTCCTCCATCCTCCTACATCTCTGCCCTCTCTAGCTCCTCCTCTTCCTTTTTTCTCTCCCTCTCCTTACTCATCCTCTTCCTCTCCTTACTCCTCCCACCTTAGCTCCTCCTACACTTGTAGAATTCTGTGAAAGATTCATTCACAGTTGAAAGTGCAATAAAGATATTTGCAATAAAACATTATCTAAAATTCCCTGGCACTCGGAGACTCTCAGTGAAGTGTAGAATCATGAAGAAATGAGTGGGACAAAGGAAGACATAGAAGGGACCTAGCAGGAACAACAAGAATAAGGTGCTCATATTAGTAAAGTTAACTGAGCCACATAAGTAAATAGTCAAAACCATTCAACAAAGGCAAAAACGAAGGCAGATGGTTAACCTGACATAAAAGCAAGCTCTGTAGAGATGATGACTTGCTTGGTTGTCATGAAGCCAACTTAAAATGGTAATGGTTAAAGACGCTTGTTACGCTTGCAGAATCCTTACCTGAGTAACATCATTCCTACCCTCACACTACCCTTTCCAGATTCTTTCTTCCGCTCCACTCCCCCTCACTTGGTGACATCTTTAATCACTCCTGTTGCTTGTATTTGTATATAACTACATACTTATGTGTTAGTGTATCCGGCTGACTCCTTTTAGAGTGGCTTATATATACAAATAGTTAGAGGTGACCACTTGGGATTGGATGACCCATCAAGGAGCTTGTCCTTAGGGAAAAGTGAGTCTCCCTCTTTCGATGGTCATTGTGTATGTGTATTTGTGTGTGTGTGGGGGGGGGTTATGTGTACAGGAATGCAGATGTCAACAGATGTTAGGAGAGGGTATGGTAATCATAGGAGATTGTGAATCATCAACATGGTGCTTAGAAACAAACTCTGTTCTCCCCAGCACCAGCCAAACCTCTGAACCACTGAGCAATCTCTCCAGCACTCAGATAATAACTCTAATACATCAGAAGCAAATAGACAAAAATTAATGTAGGCACGTGATTAATGAAATCTGATTTGTCTACCTAGGGCTGCACAGAGGATATAAAAGAGAAAAGAGTGAAAAATAAAGAAATAATGTTAAAATGAGAGTGATTATTTAAAACATGTCAGGAACTTCAGCAATAGATATAGCTATGTCTATCTATTGTAAATAGGAATTTAATGACTCAGTAGGACCAAAAGAACTATAATCAGACTGGGTGTATTTACACAAATGTTTGCCATAAAGCAGCGAGAAAATGAACATCTGCAAATCAAGGGATACAGGAATACACATCAAACTTGAATGGATACTAAATTATAAATGGTTACTAATAAAGACAATTATTTAATGAGAGAGAAACTACAAGATATGGTTACATTCTAATAAAATATAGGCTTAAACATATGAGTTAAAGGTACATTAAGTAGCATCTGGCAGAATTTACAAAGAAAAACTTTAAAATGGGACAACCCTTATGGTGAATTTTTAACATAGCTCTTTTATAATTGAGACAACAATTATAGAAACTTTTATTAAGACATACACAAACATGCAACCTCTTTTCTGAACTTGAGCTACCTTACTTAATATAATATTTTGTTATTTCATCCATTGTCATCCAAGTATATAATTTCATTTTTCTTTACATATAAATAAAATCCTGGTGTGGGGCTTTGGGGTTACAGAGATTGCTCAGCTAAAGTGGCTACTGTGCTAATCAGATTATGGGGGTTGGATCCAAAGTAAAATAGCTAGAATATGGTAGCCTGCCTTTCATTCCTGCACTCAAAGGCAGAAACAAGGGTCCCTATAGCTTGGATAATGTCACTGTAAGCTGGATAGTGAGCAAAGTCCATCTCCAAGATCTGGGTTTGATGGGGAGACCAAGATTCAAAGAATATGGTGAGAGAGCATTTGGAGATGATGCTTACATCAGACTTGGGCCTCCCACAGGCATGCACATGTGCATTTTTACCCACAACATACACATACATAAATACAGCCACACCCATGCCAACACTCATCCACAACCGTAGGAGCATGTATCCACACATACATACACACATACATATGAAAATAAGGAAGAAACAGAATGAGAAAACATAAAACAAATCCTATTGTGTATAGATATTACACTTTCATTATCCATTAATCAGGTGATGGTGCTATAAGCTGGTCCCATTTTCTGGATATTGTGAGCAGAGCAGCAATTACCAAGAATTTGCAACTATATCTGCTGTAGGATATACAGTCCTTTGGCTATGTGCCCAGGAATGGCATAGCTGCTTCATGCCGAAGTTCTATCTTTAGTTGAATGAGAAACTTCTTCACTGAGCTCCACAGTGGCTGCACCAGACAGTTTACACTCCCGACAGCACAAGGCTCTTCCCTCACATCCTCCCCAGCATTTGCTATCATTTTGTTTTTTGATGACAGACGTTTTAATTAAGATGAGGTGGGACCTCATCTTTTAAATTGCATTTCCTTGGTGGCCAACTGTGTTGATCATCTTTAAAAATACCTTTTGGCCATTTTTCCTCAACTCTATATATGCTTTTAACACATTTTGAAAACTTGGTTTGTTTCCTCTTTATGAAGTTTTTCTTTCTTGGACAAAACCAAACAATGTCTGTCATAACTATACATATTTTCCAGTACTTCAATCTTTATTTTAAAAATCAATTTTAAAGGACCAATAAATTATAAACATAATAAATTTTATTAAATCTTTAAAAATATGTATATGAATATATGAAAATACTTATACTAAATCTGCAAATGAGAAAACAAGTTGTGCATAACCTAAGAGAAAAAATGGCAAGGAATATCGTCAGACAGTTTTAAAGAGACCAACTATGTGGACATGAAGCATAGGTATGGCTGTTTATTCATAGAAAAAATGTACATTTAAATGAAGTGAAAGATCTTATGCATCAAATTACACCAAAATAACTACATATGCTGGATGCTGGAGACTAAGCAGAGCATCAAGAAATTTCTGATAATAAAAACACTGGTAATTGGAACAACAGTTTTTGAGAGAAATTGACCCTATCTGCATTAGTAAAAATGTATTATGGTTTTACAAGCCTATTTTGACTTATAAACTCCAGGACTATGGTTTCAAAACAGCTTGATAGTCACGTGGAGAAAAGCAAACAACGCAAAAATGACTTCGAATTTTAAGTCAGAACATACACATAATTGAGTTAAAATTTTCCACTGAGATCGTCAGTCTTGTATACCTACTTGAGAGGATCATGTTCTGATCTGCTCTGTTCTGTCCTGTCCAATTCTATTCACTCAACTTTACCTCAATCAATCAATAAATTCTTCTTTGGTCACAGACCATTCGACTGGTGGGATGACATTGATGTGCCTCTCAATTTGAAAGTCGTTCTGTTACAGACATTCCCACACATGTGCACAGTGTCCACAGTGTTGTTTACTGAAGCACTGTTGGCAATATGAAATATTATCAACTTTGGAGTATCATCAAAGCAAAGAATGCTTGGACAACTCATTCATATTCATAGACTGGAGCTCTCTGGGTCAGTTAAACTCACCGTGATGTTGTCTGGGACAGACTCTGTCACATCCTACTATGCTGCTGTCCCGTTTGGTTAGTACAACCTCTACTCTCAAGTGTATCAAGGTTGGATGTTAACTTAATAGACCTACTCATAATCAGATGACTCACCATGACAAATATGAAAGGTTCCATCCTCAAATGGTCCTATTACTTGGCTGGGTTTTAGTTCTCTGCATCATAGTATTAATAACATTGCCTAAGTTGTGTTTTGGAAGTTCATTGTTGGGACATTCAAAAATTGGAATATATATGGTTTGGGGAAACTAGAAGATCAGGTTTCAAGTTTCCCCATCCTGAATGTTTGTACCCTTTCTCTTCCTCCTGGTCCCATAAGCACCAAAAGATCTCATTTTGAACTGCTTCCTCTGCTGCCAACATTAACTAGTGTTACCCACTATCCTACTTGCAGGGTAGAACAGACTATGGAATACCCAGGGGCATCTGTGGCTAGGGTGTAGTACAGGGAATCACATGAACCTCTTCTTCAACTCCATTTTGGTTTTAGTACAGTGGTTATAATGCCTTTAGGATGGTCTGGTGATGTGCATAAACCATCAGCCTAATGTGAAGGACAAACATACCGTCCTGGCAAATAACGACAGATAATCTGGGAGACAGAGTCTGGTATTGTTAGGGTTTTTGAGAAAGGAGCTCTACAGCTTCTGTGTTTAGGGCTGACTGAACGATGTGACCATCCCGTTCTCATTTATTTCTTCTACAATGCCATCCATATCATAGCCTGATTTGCATGCTAGAATGTTCACCTCCCAGCTCCTGCTGCTGCTGGGGCTCCTCCTCCTCCTCCTCCTCCTCCTCTTCCTCCTCCTCCTCCTCACTAAAATGCTGTGCGTTGACGAGGCCACTCCTTGAATGCTGTCTGCTATCTATTATAAACACTGCCTCTCTTCTAATCGAAGCTGAATCACTAGAAATCAAAGGAAGAAAGAAAAGAGCCATCTTCTGCCACTTGTCCTGTCTTCTTCCTGCTCTGTGTCCACTCCTCCGTTCAGGTGTTTCTCTTCTGCTCTGATTGCCCTCCAGTGGAGCCCCCGAGGTCGGTAGAGGGTCCTCCTGTCTCACTGCACCTGCAGTACTTAGCTTCCCTCCAGGTGATTACCTTTGTTGATTAGTGTTGTCAATTCCTCTTATCCTTTCAGCCAATTTAGTTAGGTCACCTTGAGGGCACTTCAGATTTCATTTAAATACCTTTTTTGAACTTGGTTGTAGTCACTGACAGCTGCTCTCGGTTTGCTCTGAGATATCTGCAAGCTTCTTCTTCTTGTCTACCTTCTAGGATCTATTGAGTTCAGAAGCACAATTATAAAATCGGACTGAGGGTGGCTTCTGGGCTTAGCACAGCTCTCCCTGTTCATAAGGGCTGCTGGGGAAGTTGTGTCTAAAGAATGAAGTCTTATTCCATTTGGAGAAATTTCTAAAGAAGAGAGAATTTGTAGCCTCCTACAACGCCAATTTTGGGGTTAACGATCCTTGCCAGGTTATGTTTCCTTATATCTAAACTAAATCTAGCTTAATATGCCTTTAAGGACAGGCAAAGTACAAGGTGTTCATTTAATAGTTGAACTAAGATTTCTTTTTGCTCCAACATGCCCCAAGGTATTTCAGGATTGTTGTTGGATATGTCAGAGAGAAAATAGGTTTTATGTTATTTGGTCTGAATTTCCATTAGGTGCCTGTTTGTCTGGACAAACAGGCAGGGATGCCCATCTTTAAATAATGAGCTTGGAGGTACCTGGGGAATTACTTACCGATGAATGTTACCTTCAGGATGAGGAAAAATAGCTGATAAAATCATTACTGAGGCTTATAAAACACCCAGGTGGGCAGTCTGTGCAGCTTCACACTGGATAAATCATGTGCCTCTCATCTCTCTGGGTTTTTTGAAAGAGTTAACAAAACACTGAAGTGTTGAGACAGAGCTGGCATTAAATATTTAGGCATTCAAAAGGCTTTTGATCAAGCCCTAAGCAGAAGACACTTAGGATCCATTGCAACTTTCTGGAGGACACAAGAGGTGAGAGGTAACATTTTGCCTTGTAAAACCTTGATGTTTAAAAAAAATGGCTAACAATGAAAATGAAAGGTAGAAATAAATGAGGTTGTTAGTCGGAAAGGAGGTTAATAGGAAGGTGCAGCGGGGAATGGTATTGGAACCGGAATCCGTGTATATGTTAACACCAATCAATGTGGAAATGCTTCTGAATAATGAGGTTGCAAAATGTGTTGGTAACAGAGAATTATTTAGGCTAGTCAGTATGGGGAACATTTAAATAACTCCACAAGGGCCCAAGGGCCCAATAGAAATTAGATAGTTGAATAATCCGATGTCAGATAAAATTGAGCCAAGACAAGACAATGGACTTTATATTATAAGGAATAATTTAAGCTGCTGATGCACACTGATAGATTTTGAATTAACCATAACCTTTCAGGAAAAGGGTCTGACAGTCATTATGCACGTCTCAATAAAGAATCTGATCACCACTACGACTCTGGGAAAATGCTCTGCTGCTCGGTACTGTGATTAGATGCCCAGGAAAAGAGATGACAAAGGCCAGGATTAGAAAAACAAATGCAAATATGTTAGAGAAGTGTAAAAACGAAGAAAGAAACATTCAAACACGAAGGCCAGTAGAGTGCTTCTGCTCTCTTACTCATAGTACTAAGTATTCGAGGAAATTAGATATCATGAAGTTGAAATGAAAATGAGGGGAAATGCTTGTGTAATTCATAGTTAACATTAAGAGCTTCCTGCACAGAATGTCATTGAGCTGGATGCTGACTACTGAGCAAGGTATCAAATGGGTTACAGACCCACAGGGGTGGGCTGAGATTAGAGTTTCTCCATGAGATCCTATTAGAGATGAAACATGAGTACACACTCCAAAGCAGTTTGCCTGGCTTCTCTTGGACTGTCTATCACTCTGGTTGGGTTAGAACTTCCTAGGAAGCGGGGAATTTGTTCTGTAAACAAAACTATTTTCCGTATTGGGTGTCTAGAGACAGCTTTACTCCTGGAGAGCAATATTTACAGATTTACATCATTTGTCAGGAGATGTACAATAGGTTAAAGAATGGAAGGGGTATTTTCTTATGCAAATCTATATGCCCCCATCACTCTAACTGGTATCTGCTT
Source organism: Grammomys surdaster (assembly GCF_004785775.1). Classification (NCBI taxonomy): domain Eukaryota; kingdom Metazoa; phylum Chordata; class Mammalia; order Rodentia; family Muridae; genus Grammomys; species Grammomys surdaster. The sequence continues at coordinate 266,106 of NW_021620536.1, read as the reverse complement.
AACATGTATCACAGACACTGAGTTTCAGGGGGCAGGGGAATCAAACAAAAGGGAGGGAAGAAAGGAAAGGGCACTGGTTTTTTACCCATTTCTGACAAAAATCAATGTAGGGGACTATATTCATTGGACTTCTGCTGCTGTGGTAAAAGGCCACTAGGAGAAGTAAGAGTTTCTCAAAGCTTATGATTCCAGGGTTCAGAGTCTACATGGTTGGAGAAGACACACCAGGGGGCAGGAGGAGCATGAAGCCAGCTGATCACATTTTATCCATACAGGGAAAAGAGAAACAGAATTTGAAATTGAATAGACTATAAATTCTTGTAACACCCACTGTGAAGTATTTCCTACTGTAAGTCTATACATGTCAAAGTTTCATAATCTCCTGCAAGCCTTGCAATCAATTTTGGACCAAGTTTTCAAATATATGAGACCAGGGAATGCAGTTTTCATTCAAACCCTAACAGGGTAGAAACATTTGTTTTGGCTTAAAGTTTGAGAGTACAATCAGTGGTAACCACTGCAGCAAGACTGGAAATTGTTGGTTGCACTGGATCAGTAGTTATACAGAGCACATACAAAAAAGGGTGGAGCTTTAAACCCTCAAGCTCTGCCTTTAGTGACCTTCCTAAAAAAATATCACAAAACCTTCCCAAGCAAGGGCAGTTGATGTCTTTAAACTAAGGACCAAGTTTTCAAACACATCAGTCCATGGGGTAGATTTCATATGCAGACCAAAACAAGAGGAGACTAGAGTCTGAAACTATTATCATGCGTCTCTTGTCTTACCAACAAGAGAAGAACCAGACTTAATAGCCAGTAGTTTCTGTCTATTGGGCAAATACTGTTCCTGTGCGTCTTCCTTGTTCCTCCCTGGAATATTCAAGACCAGAATGAGTTGACTCTCACCTTCCTCAGAGGTTATCTGCATGACGCAGAGATGAGACACATCAAAGAAGAAAGAAGAAAGGAAACAATGGCTAAGAAGAATTTTAGGCTCTTCTAAAAAAAAATAAGACTAGCCACAAGGAATTCTGGAGCCAAGATTGCCTTCGGAGGAGTCCGTATTATTCTGCAATAGGTATGATTTCATGTGTGTATCTGTTAAGGTTTGCCATAGAAACTTGACTGAGGTTCACGTGTATATGTATCCTTATAATATATATGCATATTTATTGTATATACACACAGTCACACATTACATAACCTTATTTAAATGAAGGATAATATTCTGATAAGATAATATCAGTGAGTAACAAAGTCATCTTTGTTTGAACTTGAAATCTGGATGTACACTGTTCTTTGCAGAATGATGTAATTGCCCAATGATGCACTTCTTTGAATGGGTCTGTATAACTAAATGACCATAAAAATATAGAAAAAGAAAAAAAGAAAATCATGGGGTTTGTTTTGAGTGTAGAAGCTCTTGACTCCAGAGTTTGTAAGGTTGGCTGTAGATCCAAGTGAAGAGTTGTAATTTGAATTTGAAGGCTTGCTGATGGGAAAGTTTCCTATCTCTAGGGAAGTATGATTCTTTCTGTTGATAGTCTCACGTGGTTAAATGACACCCACCACAATTCTAGAGGGAAATCTATGTTTTACTTGATGTCTACTGAAGTCTATGTTAATCATTCATTTGAAACAATCACAGAGCTTGGCATGGGAGTTCCAGCACTCTGGGGACAAAGACAGGTGGATCTCTGTGGATTGTAGGAAAGCCTGGACTACAAAGTGAGGGCTGCCTCAAAAAACAAACAAACAAACAAACAAATCACAGAAACATTTAGGTCTTACAGACTTGTCCAGCCATTGATAGCTACCAAGTTCAAACACAAGAACTACATAATCAAGCTACAAAAGAATTCAACCACAAAAAATTCACAATATTTTAATTTTTTTTAAACGCTGAGAAGAGTGGCTCTTTCATACCAATCTTTGGCTTCATGAGGCTGTGGGCCATGGATTGAACATGTTTGATTGGTAACATTTGACTAAATATTTTTTAAAATTGTGCACTTCTGCATAGTGCAGAATAAACAGGCAGTCTTTGGTTAGAGTAGCTGTTAAAAGTAATTATTTGGCAAATGTCGGTTGTGGAGACAGCAGCTGAGCTGTCACCCCTGGTCTGAGCAGCTCCTGTTTGTGCCCGCCAAACGCTGGAGCCATGATCAAGACAGCATTAATGAAGCTGTCTATAGTCCAAATAGAGTTGGTAGACAGAGTATGGACTTGAACAAAAGTAAGAGACCAGTGGGTGTGATGGGAAAATCCAGCCTGGAGATGTGAGCGAGAGAAACAACTAGAGCAGATATTGAAGATGTGTCATCATGAGGAAAAGGGAAAGTGTCACACTGCAAACACAGGAACTCATTTATTCTCTCACAAATCAAACAAAACATGTAAATTCCCTACCTATACTGAGATTGGGCCTCAGTGAGCTCTGAAACTGCCTAAGCACATTTGGCAAACTGGTGAAGAAGCCGAGTAAAATGTCTTCCTTTTGTAGTTTGACTGTGGAATGGCTACCACAGACTCAAGGTTTGGAGAGTTGGTCTTCAGCTGGTGCTGCTATTTGAGAAGCTTATAGAACATTTAAGGCTCCGCCTGGCTGAAGAAACAGTCACTGGAATACAGCCTGGAGGATTAGTGCTTATTATTAGGCCCACTTATGTTTCCTGTCCTCTCTGCTTCCTGTTCTGCCAAGATATGAAAAGATAGGGAGTTCCAGATCTCAGACACCCACCATCATGAACTGCCTGCTGCCATTCCCTCAACACACGAAATGGTACCGTGGTAAACCTTATAGGAAAGCAAGACTTGCCAAGTACCAGTCACAGCGATGGCAAACGTGGTTACTATACATCCTTTTCCTAAGTCCCATCTTTTCCCTGCTCACTTATTTATCTTTGGGAGTCAGTAGTTCAACTCTTAAGTAAAAACCTGGCATGAGGTAGCAGAAGAGTAACACGTTTGGCATGAGGCAAAGCACATGGCCCAGCCCACAGGCATCTGGCTTTATTTCTTATGGAAGCAATTTGTGATCCCTAGGGAATTCCAGCCTGAGGCCCATGGGTAATCGTAGGAAGATAGGCATCCCCAGCATGGAAAGCAGTGGGCAGGATGGCAAGGATGTGGGCTGAACCCAGCACATCTTTGTGAGATCGAAATGAACTCACATATGGAGGCAGCTTTCCTTTGAAAATCTGTCACATTCACAATGAGGGTGATGAAAGACTTTGCTTCCTTGCCTTTTAGGGTGACTTCAATATGGCCAGACTTTGAAATATAATGCGGTACTGAATTTCGTATTGAATGTGGAGGTGCAATATCGAGCTATAAAAGAAGGGGCTGGGAGGGTGCTTTTCAAATCCTTGCTGCTTGGGATCCCTTTGCCCTTTCCCACTTACAAGGTATGATCTTATCTATTGATATTTTCTGTCTGAAAAGACCCTCTCTCTATTCTCTCAGGTTGCCCTATTTTTCATTGTGCAATAGACTGTATTTTAAACATGAATAGCCCCAAACAACTTGGATATATTGCTATTACTGTGCTTTTCCTTTGAAGATATTGTCCACTTGCCATTTGCACTTTAATCAGACTCCACACTGCTGTGATAGCAGCCCCCCTCCCCTGCCAGACACCCCACTACTGCCACCCAGGCAGGGCATCTTTTGTACATCTCAATGATTCCTGTCATTCTTAACACCAAGGGTGCCCCTCCTGACATCCTGAGAGGGTGAAACGCAGCTGGAGGCTGTCTTCCTGCCTCTTTCCTTCAAGCCCCATTGCTGCCACTCTGAGCAGTCAGCAGGCACAACTGTGTGGCTTCTTTTGTTCCTCTCATTCTTCCTCTCTGCCCACTCTTGCTCTTGATGCCCACTTGAAATCTTCAGGAGCCACATGTGCTGGTTACCCTGGGCCCTAATTCTAAAGAGAACATGGCCACAATGAGATGTTGGAAGGCAAAAAGTAAAAGAAAAAGAAGAAGAAATGTATCAAGAGGTATTTGCCAGTAAAGTATTTCAGGGACAGCCTCCTCAGCAAGCAGCGACTGGGGATGGTGACACTTCAGCTGCAGCTTGGAGAATCTCTAAATAAGAATGATGAGGGGGCAGAATAGAGTCTTGCTGATAGGAATATTAGCATGGGAAAGAGTAAAGTGGGTGAAAGGAATAGGGAGTGGGGCAAATTTAGCATCTTTGCTGCTGTGATCCTTGAAGAGGGGGACCAAAAAGGCTCTGAGCACACTGAGTACTCAAGTGTACTTGATGTGCCCTGATGGTGCTCAGTCAATGTACCTCTAACTCGGGGAAACAAAGTATAAGCTTATTTTTATTGGATTTGCTGAAGATTTTTATTATTATAAGGTAACAGAAAAACCCACTTCCCAAGGAATATGCTTAAACTCATGGAACCTCAATGGACATCTACATACATTCAAAATACCAGTACATACATTTATTAAATTATTGAAAGACAAACCAGAGAGGGCAAGAAAGGATCACCTACCCAGATTGTGGAAGCCTGTGACAAATGCTGGTGAAGTGACAGTCATAGCCTGATGCACACAGATCATACAAAGAAACACTGTAGCCTCTGTGTCAGTTTCTCATGTGTCACAGTGAACAAATGCTTGACATGAGCAACCGTGGTGCAGAATGCATATGGAGGAAGCTGTTCCCCTTATGTCTAACAGGAAGCAGAGAGACCTACCTAGGAAGGGACCAAAGGAAGATGGGCCCTCCAGAGGTGAAGCTCCCACGGCCCTTTCCTTTACTCTTCCCCTCTTGCAATTTCTACCACTTCCTAAACAAGAATCACTAGCTGGACACTGTTGCTTAACAGGAGAACCTGCAAGGTTCGCTAGAGCAAGAGAGGGATGAGGGATTCCTGTTCTTTTGCTTCACTGCCGTCGTGTCATTTGTCAAAGCCATTTATGTGGACTAATTATGCTACCTCTTACATCCTACTGCCATGAATTTTATGAGGTCCCGCTTGGCTATTTCATATGTGTTTGTTTTCTTTGCTCTTCTTTGTGTCTTTTCGGATGGATATTTGGTGTTATGTGCTGCTGGTGAAGAGAGGCCTCTGTGTACGCCAGGAGTCAGAAGCACCACAAGTGTTGTGACCTTCTATCTTCCTCTAGGGCTAGCAAAGCAACATGCAGTCCCTAGCTCACGCTCAAATCACTTGGAGTCAGTGTTTAAAAGATGTGGCTAGGAATACCTGCTTCCATTTGAGGAGCAAGATGACAAGATTTCTTTGTACAGTTGCACATGCTGTAAGTTTATGTATTTGAAAAAAATAAAGATAAGCTAGACAGGGTTATTTGAGAATTCAAGAGAGGCTGGCCGTAAAAATGATGCTTTGAAAATTGTAGAGCACTCTGTGAGACAGAAGCTTGGTTTGTGACAGGGTGAGCTTTTGCTACCTGGATATGTTCAGACACAAGCGGCCATTTCTTATGTTGTCTGCCCAGCCCCGTTAATGAGATCTGAATTGGAGGCAATGGGAGCACTTACTGCGTCTCTTCCACACTGTGATTGGTCAGGTTGGGTCAGTCATAGACTTTTCTGAAGTTTTTTTCCAAATTAGAAATAATACAACAGAGATTTTCCCTGCAGGAAGCCAAACGGGACAGCTGTCAGTGGTCCTGGTTCAGCCCCAAGGGACAAACTGTTTGGAGTGAGTGAAACCCACAGACAATCAAAAGCATAGAGAGTAGAAACAAAGAGAATCCTGAAGTGTCTTCAATCCCTGAAGCCTCAGAAACCAGCCTCGTCCCCGCTTTCCCCAGGCTTGGCTGTTGCACCAATGCTTTAATTATATAATACTTTCTGTTAGTTCTCGTTGGAAAAGGAATTTGAAGCAGATTCCAATCACAATAAAGAGAAAAACATGTCACCTTGTGCAGAGGCTGGGGAAAGGATTCTTCATCTGCATTCATATCTGAGTTGTCCAAATCTACCTGTCAGGACGTATTACCCATGAAAGGTATGTCATCAGTGTCACCTGCCTACAAGGCCAGGGGACTCCTTTCTACAACCTGTGATCTGGTCTCTTTGGGAATTCATTGTGCTTTCCCAGAATGTGTCCTTAAGAACCCCAGCTGAGAAAGGCAACAGGAATAGGGCCATTTGGGTTGACTGGGGTGTGTGGAGGAGGTGGATAAGCGTGAGAAAGAGAGAGACAGCAACAGGGAAGAAATGATCTCTAGGAAGGGGAGCTTGCTGCTGTTTGTCCGCCTTTAGCCCAAGAAACCCATGAATAATTTCCCAAGTTTCTTATTTCTTGTCTATTGAGTTCTATAATCACATGTGCAGAGAGGTTGAAGGACTTTGCTTGTCAAAGGAAGAGTGTTGTTTATAAGTGGAGCAGTCCGGTGTCACCACTTTTTCTTCAAGTCAAGTGAAGGCATCCGCTGGAGTAGAGATGACACATCATGACACTTAGGGTTGGCACCAGGGGAACATTCGGTGGGTGGTCTTGAACCATCCCATCATGGTATTTCAAATTAGGCCACACTTTCCCACTAGAGCTGTGAGCAAGCAAGAGAGTTCAATTTAAAACTACTCCCCTGTATAAATACGCCACCCTCAAAAGCCAACTAAACAGGCCTCTCATGATGCCTAGAACAGTGAACTCTCGGAAAATGCCAGTGAGAAAAACCAAACTTTGCCTGTACTATAAAACCCTTTTATAAGAACACCTTAGGGGTCAGGCAACGGTGGTACATGCCTTTGATCTCATCGCACCTGGAGAGGCAGGCAGATATCTGTGAGTTCAAGGCCAGCCTGATCTACAGAGGGAGCCCTAGGACGGGTAATGCTACACATAAAAACAAAAACAAAACAAGGCAAAACAAAACAAAGCATAACAAAAATAACACAAACAAACAAAATTGCCGATTAACGAGAATACCTCATGGACACAAGAACATTCATCCCCTTTCAATCCTGCCTTCTGATGCCTGCCATCTATTGCTACCGTTCTCAGTGCATTGCTTACACTTGATATCCCAGAATTTTTCTGTGTTTTATGTGAAAACAGCTACTCCAGCTGTTTTTGCTTGCTGTGTTTTTTCTTTAGGGAGGTATTAAAATACCTTTGTTATGTTGGTTTTTCTATAGTCTCCAGAATCTCTGAAAATAAAGAAATAGCTCAAAACAGTTACTAAGCATTTACTATTATCTTTAGTCCTAAGGGTATGATTGATTATTTATATAATTAATCATGTGACAATTGTCTATGTCACATGGATATGTCACACCTTTCAAACCTCTATATCCTCATTTAAAATACAACAGATAGTTGAACATTATTTCCTAGAAAGCAGTCATTTCCCTGTAGTTATATCTCATTGAGGGCAAATATTTATGTGTACACATTTCCTGGTAATCCTACTCTACTAAAAATAGATTTATAAATGTCAGAACAAACAGTTTGTCATGTGTGTCATTTAATAGATTTTTATTTTTCTATTTCAATTTCCCCCAGATCCACTCAGTTTTTTTAGATAATTAGATTTTAAGCATTATCCTTGAGCTTTTCAAGCCATATTGATCTAAATATGATTCATGTTGTCAATTGGGTTTTCTAAAACTTACCAGCCTGTATTCACACAAACTCAAGATGTGTGTCATTTCCTAGCCTCCACCCCTTAGCCCTGAATAATGCATAGTAAATTTGTAAGTACAGTAGCTTATGTCAAGGTGAATTATTGAGCTGAAAGCTTAATCTATGATCTGCAGAAAAGAGGACATTTTCACCCAAGGAAAGCCATGAATCTCGATGGGAGGATTCAAGTTCACTCTTCACATGCTTATTTCAAGTGTTGTGTTCCCAGCATGTATCAATACTTGTGGATAGCCTTAAATTTTTCTGTGCATAAATGTGTTTCAGAATATATTGAAGAGGATGTCTGTGTTTCTCTAGGAACCTGGAACATGCTGGTTTTCAAATCTATGAAACCATTAGAGGAATGCTTTGGTGTTTACAGCACACTTGTCTTAAAACAGCTTTACTTACCATGCCAACAATATGCTAGCTCATTCCTATGCTAAAATGAGAAAGAAATGTGGTAGAATATGAAATGGAAGTGTCCCTATAGTCATCATGGTAACATGTATATATGTATATGCAAATATATGTATATGTGTGTCTGTGTGTATGTATGTATATACATGCAAATATAAATATATAAATATATATACATACATATGTATATATCATATAGAAATAATATATGTAAACACATGCACACATGCACCTGACAGAACCTACTTCTTTCTACAGATATAGTTTTTTTGTGGTTCAAAGTACTTCCTTCCAGAATATTTCTGTTTTTAAATAGACATCACTAACCCCATGTATAGTTTTCGTTTTCTTTATTTTGACAGTTCATGAGTTTATACCCACACAAATTTTTATTTCTTATTTCCTCTTTATTCTCTCTTGAATGTTCTTTCCTAAAATATACACTGGGTTTTACTTCCTTATTCCTTTTAGTCTAAATCCAAATTCTACCTTTGCGGAGCTTCCCAGCTCTACTGCTAAGGAAGAAGACCCTGTAAGTCAATTATACTTCCATCCCTTTATTCACAATCTGTGCTGTTAGCTCTTTCACTTTATGGGTAACATTACATTCAAAAGCCTGTTGTTTTTACTCACTGATGTATATGATCTGGCCATTTCAGGTGTCTGGTTTATTTGCCATTCTGTTTCTAGCCCCTATAAGGGCACCTAATAGAAGCACATATTTAGTAATATTAAGAAATGTGATAAATCTAGACAGATTCTTCATTTCCATCCCACGGAGCTTGAACATTCACTGGTCACGTGACCCTGTCAGCTCATTTCACTTCACAGATCGTCAGCTTTCCCCTTCGTAATTATGGTGTAACCTGTCATGTAATATGATGGATATCTGTCATTTTGGTAGTTGTAATAGATAAAGTCTATACTTGTACAGTGCACAGATCAGCACCAAATATGTGAATCTCTGAATTTATTCACTTGTTAATGTAGTGTCACATCAGTGTAGTAACAGGTTGGAACTACAGTCTTAAAATGTTAGACTCCCATGGACTTCCACCACATGTAGGCCCAACCTAGTTTTACTCTTACACCGCTTGCTACTGGGTCAGTTTATCTCAATGGGCATAAACCTTTCCATTTTGTTTCAGGGAAAACCTTCTGGCCAATTCTGTGCTCCCAAGAGTAAATTAAAATTCCAAGTGAACATCTATGCATATGTCAACTCATGCACACACAGATGTAAGGCTGGTTACTATGTCCTCTGGGAATCTCTTGGTCTCAGAACATGATTACTCCAACATTTGAATATTGCTGCCAAAAATGTTGTCACCACATTCTTACCACAAGCAATGGAAAATATTGATTTCCCATGCTATCCGTAGAATTAAACAATTATTGATCTGTTGGGCCTCAATTAAAATGTCAAAATTTGCATTTTATTAAAAGCTAATCATGCTAGCCAACCTTTAGCAGAATTATTAAATGTCTGGTTTCTCCTCTCAGTTCGTTTTCTATGATTACTAGTAAAATACATACAATAATTGCACCAAAATATATTAGTTTTTGTAGACTGAGATAATATTTTCTCCTGCAGAGTTTCTACTTCTGTTTGCTCATCTGCTCTGCTTCCCCCTTCATATTTTGTTTTCATTTTACAGCTTTTTGAAGTGATATTGCCATAAACTATTATCAAACATTTCCTTGAGTCTTTCTAGAGCTAGATTTCAAGATTCTATGGGCTTTTATTTCTTCAAATCTTTTTAGTTTTCTTTAAATGAGCCATTAATCTGTTGCCCTTCAGTGTATATGGAGGTGTGTTTCTATGTGTACATGGCAGTGTGCACATATGTGTAGTGTGTACAGTGTTTCTCTCAAACTTCATTTTCTCTGGGAGGAATAGGCTAATTGTACTACAGTAATGTATTGACTAATTTCTTCTCTGACATTATTGACACATCTTTCACACATCAAGCACCAAATACACATAAATCTGCCTCAAGGCTCTTCATTGTATCAAGGACTTTGTGCATATATTCAAGTGGTACATTATATTAATTATGACATTTTTATAAATAAAAAAATGGGAGTTTTGTTGTTTACATTTTGAAAGTTGTCACCTACTAAGAGATAAATTTCAGGAGTTCTTGATGTCAAAATTAATTTACATAGTATCCGTGTCTACATTTTTCTAAACATCTTTAATTTAATATCAGCCTTTTAAAAATATTTGGTCATTATTACTGGAGAGATAATTGACATTAATTTAAATTTTTGCTATAATGAAGTGATATTTTTTAAGTGTTCTTAAGTGTTGTTCAACAAGACTCACAGGTCAACAGTCTTCCTTGGTCCTTTTCAGCTTTAGCATCGCTGCTGTTTGGAAGGCATTCGGTGTTACACTGTCAGATTCATTAGATGTCAGTAGCCTCTGTCCTCCTCTTCCCTTTCTCTTCTTCTCTGGTCTTCTTTTTCTTCCTCTCTGCTCTCCTCACCCCTTCCCTTCCTTTCCTTATCTCTTCCATTACATTCTTCTCTTTCCCGATCTCCCCTCTTCCTCTCTGCTCTCCTCAGCCCTCCCATTCCTCTCTTGCCCTTTCTTTCCCTTTCATTCTCCTCTTCCTCTTACTATTTCTTTTCTTAGGACATTTTTTTCTCTTGATTTAAAAATGTTCTAGATTGTTTTTAATTTAAGATGATATTTTTAATCTGATACTAAAATTTATTTCTTACTCAAAAAACATGAGAAGACACAAACATTTTCCAAGTTAACTTGTCTAAAACTAAACAGAGCACAGAGATTAAAAGAAAAGGAGATATCATTTTATATGTATTTTTATTTATTCTATTTTTATTAATTTTTAAATTTTATTTATTTTATTTATTATATTTTTTATTGTATTATTTATAAGGTCTCTGTGGTACCACACGATTCTAAAAGGATAAATAGTGTTATCTTTCTTTTCAAGTACTCCTTCTCAGTATGATAGTTGAGTTTTTTCACCTGAAATTCCATTTTTTTCTCCCTGTTTCAGCATCTTAGGGTTATAATAGTCTTGGTTTATGCCAGAGGAAACAAACACAGCTTCTTCCCAAACTCAAATTCACATGAAACTAAAGGCTTGATAGTATCTACGTCAATAATGCAACTAAAAGGAAGAAAGAAAATTGGTCGCGAGACTATGGTACTGCTACACCAAAGAGCTGAATTATAGGAGATGGACTTTCCATTGAATGAAAGGGCAAGCCCTAAAGAATCACAAGGACATTGTTAGTATAGGCTTAGATAGGAGTAAGAAATTACTCTTTCTATCCATAGAGAAATGGTTCTGAGTTGTGCATCTGATCAGCGTTTCAAGATACTACTGCCTGCAGTAGGAGAGAAATAGAGAGAACACCTGTAATTAGACAAAATAACAAACCTTGAAGGGTTCACAGCCTAACTCCAGGAATCTTTGAATATGTGGCTTACTTGGAAAGAGATACTCTGCAGAAGGCATGTGGCTATCGACACTGAGATGTACCTAGAAATCATCTTTATTATACAAGTAGATTTAGTCTCAGGGCATTGTGAAACATCTCTCAGTTACAGTTGGTAGATAGGAGTTGTGAATATTGATGCAGTATCAGAAAGACATGGCCTTGCTGGCTCTGAACATGGCAAAGACTAATATGTGACCTGAGGAATTTTGGAGCACTCTATCAGCCTCCAAGAGGAATGGTGCCCTACCGGTCACTTGATGTTGCCCTGTGAGAACTCTGCAAGGTTTCTGAACTACAAATCACAAGATGACAAGGCTGTACTTCAACTGCTTATGTCATGGTACTATACATAGCAAAAATAGAAAATGAATGAAAAATATCTTATAAGTATGGGGAACTGGGCATGGAGATTCCATCTCATTGTGTGATCCAATGTCAAAGCATCCTTTTGGGGAATAGAATACGTATGTACAAATTTCATTTAATTTGAAAGGTTAAAAAACATTTACAAAAACACACAGAGTATTTTCTGACTACAGTCGCAGAAATACATTATTTGAAGAGATCACATTTTTCATTTTGCCTTAACATAATGTACAATAATCAAGGTCATGAAATCCAACGTAGTCACACTCACAAACTTGAGGACTTAATGTTGGCCATCTCTCAAAACCTTTGACCACTCAGTAGTCTATCTGAAAGCGCTGTGTTTCCTAATGCATTCCAGCTTGTGGAAGCATGGGTACTGAAGCCTGGCATCCTCTTGCAGTCAAAGCTGAAGTTCCACATTCACACCTGCTATTCTCCTTCATCAATGCAAACTTCAAAACTTGCCAAAACCGGGGGCAGGGAGCAGCAGACCCCACCTTTTTAAATGAGTAAATGGTTTTTCAAAGGAGCATTTCTCAACCTTTTAGTCATTTCCCCTCTCATTATTTTTAACATCTGAATATTTCAACAGACGTTTCTAAGTGTGTTTCTGATGAAGAGCGGGGTCACCATCCTGGGAGCTGAAACATGACTAGGATGGCAACAGACACTACCATATTCCATGATTCACGTACTTCCTTTTCATCTAATTGGCTAAAAGCATAGACTATTTAAACTGCACAGCCATGCCTGATCACCCAAATAAAGGAACAGAAAACTCTCACCAACCTGCCATGTCATATGTTAAAATGACACAATTTCACAATCTTAAAACTTTATAACATTTGGCATTTATGTCTGCTGTTAGCTTTCTGATTTCTAGTAGAGAGCCACATCAAACAAATCTTTTTTTTTTAAATGTCTCAGTTCAATTTTCAATACCATAATCCCCAAATTTGAAAGATTTGGGGCATAGAATACAAGAGAAGTATTTGGCTCAAGTTCTGAGATTTTACTCAAGGTTTCAGAAGATGTATACAAAGTCGTCAGTTCGGTCAAAATTCTCTAAATTCTGTCTAACTATCCAGCATCCTCCTGGCTGACTCAGACAATGTCAACCTTGTCCAAGAAACAACTTACAGTCCACTAAGAAGTCACTGTGCCTTATTCACCTTGGACTTCCCACCCCTAGTTGTAGTATATAGCAATTACAAGTTGAATTCAAGCAGACTCAGTGGCTCCCAGATGTGGAAAGAGTTGTGTGTGTGTGGGGGGGGGGGGTGAATCTTCTTTCTTTGAGTAATTTTTTTATCTGGAGAATCTCTATTCTATATTAAGGTCTTGCTTTGACTTGGGATAAGTCTTTAGCAGAATGTGACATGGTGAATTTACCTGAAATATGCAATGGAACTCTGACATGTCCTCTGAATTTTCCAACTCCTGGGTAGAAAAAGACAGCATTTGAAGGAGAATGCAAATGATGCCAAAGGCTTTGTTCAATGTAGTTCTCAAGCCTCTTCCACTGAGGTCTAAATTGTACAATGGACTGCGGTGGAGATAGGGTAGTGTGTGCTTAAGTACAGACTGTGTTGACCTGGATTTTTTTGTGAATATTTTATTTATTTACATTTCAGATGTTATCCCCTTCCCCCATTGTCCCCCCAAATCCCCCATCCCCTCTCCCATCCTCTGCTTCTATGAGGGTGTGCCCCACCCACCCACTCCCACCTCCCCACCCTCGAATTCCCTCACACTGGGACATCCAGCCTTTGCAGGACCTCCTCTCCCACTGATTCCAGACCAAGCCATCCTCCACTACATATTCAGCTGGAGCCATGGGTCCCTCCCTAACTGTTCCCAGGCTGGTGGTTTAGATCCTGGGAGCTCTGGTTGGTTGGTATTGTGGCTCTCCCCATGGGGCCACAAACCCCTTCAGCTCCTTCAGTCTTCTCTCTAGCTCCTCCATTGGGAATCCCATGATCAGTTCAATGGTTTGTTGTGAGCATCCACCTCTGTATATGTCAGGCTTTGGCAGAACCTCTCAGGAGACAGCTATATCAAGCTCCTGTCAGAATGCCCTTTCTGACATCCACAACAGCTTCTACCTTTGGTGACTGCACATGGGATAGATACCCAGGTGGGGCAGTCTCTAGACAGCGTCTCTGCTCCATGCTTTGTCTTCGTATTTGCTCCCATGAGTATTTTCTTACTCCTTCTAAGAAGGGCCGAAGCACCCACACTTTGGTCTTCCTTCTTCATGAGCTTCATGTGGTCTGTGAGTTGTATCTTGGGTATTTTGAGCTTTTGGACTAATATCCACTTATCAGTGAGTGCATACCATGTGTGTTCTTTTGTGACTGGGTTGCCTCACTCAGGATGATATTTTCTAGTCTCATCCATTTGCTAAGAATTTCATAAATTCATTGTTTTTAATAGCTGAGTAGTACTCCATTGTGTAAATCTTCTGGATCCATTCCTCCGTTGAAGGACATCTGAGTAATTTCCAGCTTCTAGCAATTATAAATAAGGCTGCTATGAACATAGCGGAGCATGTGTCCTTGTTATATGTTAGAGCATCTTTTGGGAATATGCCCAGAAGTGGTATAGCTGGTTCCTCAAGTAGTACTATGTCCAATTTTCTGAGGAACTACCAGACTGATTTCCAGAATGGTTGTACCAGCTTGACCTGTTGTTAAGAACACAAAGCAAGAAGACTAAAACTTCAGCCAATACCCTCATGGTTCATGGGATATTGCATGGTTTTGAGGGTATCAGCTATTCTACAAATGCCATAGGTGTCCCTGCCAGTTGAACATTTTGCCTGTGACTTTTAGTGTTCAGTTAGAAAGGCAGGACATTAGCTGAGGACATACAAGTCTAGTTTTATTAACTGCAGTTTAATTCTCTGATAGTACTCGATTGTTCAAAATTAAGTTCTCAAGGGTTACTGGCAAGTTTCTTTCCACTCAATGAGGTATTCTGGCAGACACCTAGTTTTGTATCTTTGGTTCAGTAGAAGTGTTCTATAGTGGCAGCTGACTATATAATGTAAAGTCTGGGTCTCTCTGCAATGAATCACTTGGCCAAATGTGGTTCAGACTTGCTTACTACTGACAGGAATGAAACAAGTGATGGAGAAAGCTCTCCTGGTGTGAGACTATTTTCATACAGTTATGTTTGATAACACCTGTTGATGAGAGATGGGAAATATTCATATTTAAATGGCATGGCTGAGAAACCAAGAAACAAGAAGATAAAAATGTCATTTAATGAACAAGTGAAAATGTCACTTAGTGACACGAGTAACACAGGAGTACTACTAAGTTGAGAAGAAAAGAATGAGGTAAAACAGATTTTGCTGATATTTAACAGATATTCAAAAGAAAGGTATAAGTCAAATATGGGTCCCAGGACTCAATGTACTTTGCAATAGCACTACCACTCCATAAGATCAGTGAGGAACAATGAATAACCCTTTATTCTCTCTCTTCATTTACAAATGAAGAATTGAGACTCTGGGGAGTTGGGTGACTTGCCAAGACTACTTAGATTTTAAACAAAGGCAGAGGGTTGAAGCCCCTATAATGGGGCCAACATTCTTTACCTGAGCCAGTACTCCCTGTGGGCATCTCCACAGGTGGATAAACACTCGTGATTGTAAAGCTCAAGGGAGATGCAGGATGATGAACAGATCTAAGACATTTAATATTTTAATCAGAAGTTAATGGAATCAAAATGAATAATAGCCATAGGAAATGTATGTAATAGGGTAGAGCAACTGGAGGCTGTAGCACATACCTTTGTTTTACAGTGTTATTGTCTTCTTTAAGTTAAAACACTAAGTAAAGAATAGCTATGTGAAAATGCTTTGCTGACTCAATTTTCAGACATTTCCAATCCAGGGATAGCAAGGATAGATTCTTTGGATAATTCCTGTCTTTTGGTGTATGTGCTAGTGTTTTAAAATAGCATGATTTAAATTCTACACTACATTCCTAGGTATCCTCAAACACTGACCACTCTCAGCCATCTTGAATAATGGTAATTTGAAAGGAAACAAATCCCTGCTTTAAGTGTGCCTCACCTTGAATCCTGCTTTTGACCCCTATCCCAGATCCCCAATAGTCAAATTCTACCTTCCCATGTGACAACAACGTGATGACACTTTTTATTTTTTTTAAAGGACACATACATTTTTACACCAGGGATCAGTGTATCAGTGTTCAGAGAATCTGTGGTTGTTTTCTTGGAAAATGATTTCAGCTTTTTATACCAAATCTGAAAAACTGATTTCTTAACTCTTGATGATATTTCTACAGCAACTACAATTATCTTTGAATCAATAAGTTTATGAAATGTCTGCATATAACACCTTTTGGAAACTGTCCCTGAAGAGCTTAGCCAGTGATCTTACACTATGGAAGTTTCTGCAAATCAGTCTGAGCAACTTGAATTAGAACATTGTGCTGTTGGCACCAAAGTATGGGTCAAACAATTTGGATCAGTTCCAAGGTCAGAAAAAGACATCCTTGGCTAGAGCCAGCTGTCAATGTAGATATATTATTTCATCAAAGTGGTTCGTGGTTGAGCATGAAGTTAGATTATCATTTGAGAATAAAGGGGAGGATATAATAAAGGAATAATGAAAATAAAAATATATATTATCTTAAAATATACCTTGTTTTGTCTATGAGTTGGTAGAATTGTATTTATTTACAGAAAGATGCATTCTTTAAACATTGCTAGCAATGATCTGACATTGGGGAAAATAGTCTCATTCTAACTTCAGCTGGATGAGAGCCCACAGCTTCCTTCTCATTCACAGCTGCTGTTCATGCCTGCAATGCCCCGCAAAGAGAACTTGTGTTTGACTCTCATCTTAGTAGTGAGTGCAGGGTCATGTGGTGTACATTCCAGGACTTCTCACAGCACTGACACTCAATAGATGCTTCCTGTGGACTCCAGCCAGCTTTGCACAAGCTGCTGGAGTCTCTTCTACTCTCTCTCCAATTTCTGGTCCTAACTGATGTTTGAAAATAAATCCAGAGAGGGATGAATTCCCTGAACATACCATTATCATTTCATAACAGACTTTTGAACATGCAGACTCTTTATCTGTAATATACTTTTCTTACAACCACTCTGAATAATTGCCACTATCCCTTAACTGCTAACTTAGACATTACTTTATTTACAGAGATTTCCCTAATGTGCCTGTTTTGTGTTTCTAGCATATTTTATATTTTCCTATTTTTATTTCTTTTTGAATTTGGAATGTTTTGCTGATGCACAAAGGAGTTAAAGAGAATATAGATCTGTGTTCTTGAGAAAAATAAAACTAAATGACAGATGTAGAGAGAAATAAGAAGGTGGCTTGGGGGATATGACCCTTACTGTGTAGAAGCAGGAAAATCCCAGGAAGCCCGCCTGTACTGTGAGGAATCCATCCAGAGGCTGGTGTCTACCAGTCAATTTGAGACTGGAAGCCTGAGTACATGGGAGACCAAGGCGTACAGCTTGGAGTCTGAGTACCAGGAAACACGGTCTACTGCTAGAAAGCAGCAGAGATGGCACCTGGCTATGGAAGAGAGGAGGAGAGAAAAGTGATATGAAGAACAAGAGGAAAAAGGAGAAAGGGTAGAAGGGAAAGACAGGAAGATGAACCATTGAAAGATGAAGGGAGGGAGGAAGAGAGAGTGGGAAAAGGAGAAAGAATGTGAAGTGACTCACAGTTGCCCTGTCCTTGTAGTTTGTGTGGTCTCCCAGACTTAGATGATGCCATCCACTTTGACTGATAACAGGATCTCTTTCCTTGAAAATTGATTAAAATGCTAATTCTCCTATCAGTGTCCTACTGGAAAAGACCTAATCAGAGTTTTACCAATTATCTTGATATCCCTTAATCCAGTCAATTTTACATTTAGAATCAAATATTATAAGTACTATAATAAGGCAACCCACACTGCGGTTAATTTGCATTTAATTTTATACACTTCCAGTGTTCCCTTGTTCACCAGGTTCTTCTATATCTCTAGTACTAATGACCTCCAGCCCTGACCTAAACTAATGACTATCAAGAATTTTCATTTACATAATCAAAACCAATTCTTAGCACATACAGAAGCACAATGTATCAAGAAAATACCCCCACTACGGTATATATGTTTTTAGTTTAGCAGATTCCCATACTACTCTTGTGTTGTCAATATGTATTTTTCAAGGGTAACAATACTACCTATATTGTAAAATATTTTATTATTTTATTAGTGTAAATATCTACAGATTTATCTTTGCCTTTTGAATCACTATGGTGTGGTAGACTGTATCTACATCTCACTGACTGTCAGAAAAATTTAAAATTATTTATTTTATTATCATGCTTCTCTCAGCACACAGAATCATCTGCTATTCATCTGGTAAATGTTCAGACACAGAAGTGGGCTTTCCAAATCTACCTATATTTGGAAACCTGGTTGTTGGGTTGCCTTTTCTTGTGTTTACTTTTATTTATAGAATAATTTAAAGAAAATGTTGTTGTAGGCTGAAGTTTAGTTGATTCAGATCTTTGACCTTAATTTAAAGTAGGTTTGGGGAGTCTAATTAATGCCATATATTTCGTGGGAATAGTATGGTACAGCACTGTGGCTGAAAACGCTGACTAAATGTACTCTTGAATATGAGCAAGCCCAGGTTTACTCTTTATATGACTCTACATGCTTCACAGTTCCCTCAAACTGCAGTATTGTCTTTAAGAAGTGATGGAAGAATATCATTACTTTCACATCATCTGTGATCTGGGCAAAACAAACTAAGGAGGAAAGATTTACTTTGGCTCAGAGTTACAAAGGTTTTAGACCATCATGGTTAGTAGTTAATAATGGAACATAGTAATTCATATCTCAGCAACTATAAAGGAGAGGGAGTGCTGGTCTACCTGCCCTGCTCCTCTTTACTCTATTGGTCTCTGGTTCATGGTGTAGTATCAATCATTTTTGAGACAAAGTTTGTGCCCATAGTTAATCTTTTATACAAGGGCCCTCATAGAGACACTCAGAAACATGCTTTACTAATATGAATAGTTATCTAGACAATGAAATTAATAGTTAAGAATGACTGTGATTGGCTGAGAGAGAGTCCACTGCTATACAATGTTCATCCTGCAGAAAAAGCTCTAAATTTGATTCCTAGAACCACATAAAACAAGGCATAATAGAAAATGCCAAAAACACCAGCATTTTTGGAGTTGGAAGATGAAGGATCCGTACTTATGTGTCATCCTTGGCAGATACATAGAAACTTCAATGTTAGCCTAGGTTATGTGAGACCTTGTTTCAAAAAAAAAAATAGACCATTGCAAATCAAACCCCTGTCAATTTGACCTCTAAGAACACACTTCTTTAAATAATTACAGCATATTCTTCCCTCTCATAGAGTTGTGTAAAATGCACTCAGTCATCTTTATGATTATTCTTGGTTATAATTGTTGTCCCATGTTCGACATCTTTTCTGTGACTCAAAACAAACTCTTATTTGTGAACACTTTAGAATTAACTTCATATATGTCATCAGGATCACTGGTAGCTTCAATCATTGTCAAGTGTGACTTTGTCCCTTCTTTAAAACATAAAATACCAAAAACACATAGGTACTCTCAATATGCAATAAGAAAGAGTATGTAGTCCCATAGCAAATTGAAGAATGGTGTGATCAAATGGAAGGATTAAAGAAACGCAAGTCTAAAACTCATCAGGGTAAGCATTAAAGTCTATAATTCCAGCTGGTGTTTATAGTACATGGTGTCATTCCATAAACTCCAGCAGGTTGAGGGAGTGTCACCCTATTTTCTTGCCTGCTGTAGTCAT
Organism: Grammomys surdaster; assembly: GCF_004785775.1. NCBI lineage: Eukaryota > Metazoa > Chordata > Mammalia > Rodentia > Muridae > Grammomys > Grammomys surdaster. The sequence goes on along the minus strand of NW_021620536.1, from coordinate 246,360 downwards.
ATAGTCCATTTCTTGGGTTGGCTTCACCCACGTGATCCCTATAATTTTCTTTGATAGGTAGTCCACATTTCTGGTATCTTCAGTTTCCTGGGATATCTACTGCATCTTGATATCACAGCTGCTCATTCTGGTCAAGGTTTGCTCACAAGGTCATTGTTTTTCCCTTGCTATGTATTGTTTGACCTCCTACATATTCTTTAAAGTCAAAAAATTAAAGCCTTGAAGACTCTATCACTCTTGCATTTTGCATGCCTGCAAAACCAGCATTGCTCAAAAGGCCAGAGTCTTCTGCCAGAAGGAACAGTAGCTTAGTCCACTGAGACTACAGCTACAGAAGACTTTGTTTAGCTAAAAATAGGCAAAGTTACTTGGACAGACCCACATAAGCAAAGGGCCAGCCAACTATCAAATCCTGGAGTTGTGTGTCTAGCATTCACCGCCTGTTTTGGCATCAACTGAGCTCCAGGGGTCCTGTTGTCCATTACAAATGTCCTTGCCTCCTGAGTTCACTCTTCCTGGAACCTCAGCTTTCTTCAGTGACTACATCATGACCCTGGCTTTTCGATATCCCATAGTCTTCACTACAATCTTTAAAACTTCGTACACAAAGCAACTCCCTAAGAAGTTTCATTCATGGTAACTGCCCCTTTTATACACAGCCAAGGATCATAAGTTTTTTCCCAGAAATTTGGTGCATGCCTCAATGAATCCATAACTCTTTCATTCTGTATAACTATAAAATGCACACTGCATGGCTAAAGCCAGCTTTTCTGAAACCACATGAAAATAGTTTTCACTATTTACATTTCTGTTGGCATTCTGGTCTTCTGAAATCCCATCAGAATAACCCATTAACCTCACTTACTTAAAGAATTCAAGGCCTCTATCCACAGCTCCAAATACTTCCAACTTCCTCCCCTTACCAGTTGCAAGGCCACAAAACCATATAGCTTTATGAAAGTACTGGCCCAATGTTTGGAACCAACTTTCTGTGGTAGTTACTTTTCTCATATCTGTGACAAAATATATAACAAACACAATATAAAAGAGGGGAGGTTCAGTTAGACTCACAGTTTTGAAGGCACAATTCATCATGTCAGAGAAGTCATGGTGTGGGGTGTAAGGGCAGCACCATAAGAGGTAGTGGAGATACTGGCATAGCTCGTTGATGTCTTACAAGACAAAGAAGTAAAAAATGAGGCAAGATGCAGACATCATCTTCAAATTCCCATCCTCAGGCATTCCTTTTTCTGCCAGCCATGTTCCCTGACCCATTTCTTCACAAATTCCCCAAAAAGAATTGGCAGCTATGGACTAAGCATTGAAATCCATGAACTTATGGAAGGCAACTCACATTCAAATCAAAATTTCATAAATCAACATTTTCCATATTTTTCTCATATTCTTCCTGTAAATCTGAAAGAGGATTTAACAACTGTTTGAGTATAGTAATCACAATAATCAAACGTCTCTGGTATTAAGTGACTATCTGCATTTAATCAAAATTTTTCATCACAATGACTACATGCCTGATAACTTAAGGGAAAGATATTTATTTGGGTCCATAGCTTTAAAGGTTTCAGTTCATTATGGTGGAAAGAACAAGACAAAGTTGAATAATTCACATCAGAACACCTAGGAAGGAAAGATAAAGGAGAGAGGGGAAGAGGGAGAAGAGAGAGGAAATGTGGGAGAGACAAAAGACCAAAGAGAGAGGAGGGAGTGGAAAAAAGGGGAGAGAGAAGAGAAAGGGGATAGAGAGAAAGAAGATACTGAGAGCTAGAATGAGAGAGAATGACTGCCTGCACTAAGACTCTTTCCCTGTAAGTATTTCTCTCCATTGTACCCTCTAGCTTAGGGGATGGTGCTCCCCACAGTCAGGGTATGTCTTTTCCTCTTAGATAATCCTATCTGCAAGTATCCTTTTAAACATATCTAAAGTTGCGTTCTACTGAGATTGACACATCTCAAACTGACATTTAAGATTAATGGTCACAGAATAGACATAAAAGAATAAATATATTGGTCCCAACTAAACCATAATTCAAATAACAACAACTAGTCAGTTGTATAATTTTTACCAAGCTATTTCACCTCTCTCCACTTCTGACTTTTATCTGATCATACTTTCCATCCCATATTCAGTCTTGTGAGAGAATACAGGGAATACAGGCTTCATTGCATCCTGAATGCCATTATCTCTTCTTCCTGTTATCAGCCCAAAAGAGAGGACTCTGATAAGAAAGTAATAACAAAGCAGGGATCTTGAAACCCAAACTAAAATTGTGTGTAGGAAAACCTTCATGACAAAGTCATTGTAATAGATCTATGTCTTCTTTTACATTCCATTTTCAGTATTGTTCTGGTGTATGTTTTGAGGTTAAAAAGTAGGACTTTGGACCACTCCCCAGCAAAAGTTCAAAAATATAAGTCACATTGAAGACCAGTGAAATTAACTGAAGCAGGAACTTGAAGCCAGCATAGGGACCACATGAAAAAAAAGAGATGCCTCTTGACTTTTATGTAGATTGCCACCAACAAGTTAGTATGCCAGGTACAGACATGGGGATGCCTAGATTTACTAGCAAAACTGGGTTTTGCTTGTAGTATCATTACCTACTGAATTCTTGGAATTCAAGTAACACAGAGAGCTAGCAGTTAAATCAAGTGTAGAGTACTGAGGTCCAGGTTTTTAACACTAAAACTTTAGTACTGCCACTAAACTCAGAGAAGATATGGGGTCTAGATGGGATATCAGGAAATGCTTTGCTGGTTTTCTTGTTTTCACAAGTTTTTTCTTCTTGAGGCTATGGCAAGAGCTATCTATGAAAGCAATGCTACACCTGGCACTTCCCATAAGTCTCTTGTTCCCTATTGTTGCCTCTTTGTCCAGCATCCCTGATTCTCTCAAGAAAGAACTAACCACAGAACTAGGTTCCTTAGTGCTTTATTTCATTCTTAAAACTAAGAGACATTAGCCAGCCCAGGAGTCACCATAAGTTTTACTGATTTTTAAACAAACAATGTTTGATGATCTTTCTCTCTATCATTCTTGATTGATACTCCTTTTTCTTTCTATTTGCTAATTCACATTTTTGTGTAGTTTTCTTTTGAGATTAGCACACAGTATAGCTCAGGACAGCTTTTGGTATTTGAAATCCTCCTGAGACAGCCTCCAAGAACTAGGGATGAAAAGCACATGCCATCATGACTAGTGGAGTGGAGGCTAAGTATGAAAGGCTTTATTTCCTCATACACCTATTCTGAAGCAGATATGATGAATGACAAGCTTCTACTAAGATGATAATCTTTTGCAGATATTATATTGCTGGGGAGAATATCTGAAGTTAAAACAGGGTTCAAAGCAAGATGTATCTTTTCAAGATTTCAGCTGTATTCTAATAAGAACAAGAAACATATTTAGGCCAAAGAAATAATCAGTGACTAGTTGAATAAGTAAAAAGAAAAACAGATGAATGAAGGATGTTTCTGGATGGGATGATTTAAAAATCATCCTTAGGCTATTGGAAAATTATATTTCTGGGCTCAACTCTGCTTTAGAAACTAAAAACCTTAACCTATCTTCTGCATATCTTTGTATCCGAAGAATGCCTGTGGGAACTTTAGAAATGTGACACATACCAGGATGGGGGAGGGGAGTAAGTCACTGACCTTGGGTGACACCTGGAATTTGACCTTCAGACTAAAGTATGCCTTTCTACTACAATGTTTCAGTTTTATAGGGCTTGTATGAATTTAGGGCTTTAAGGCAGGAATTCTCTGAGGCTTCAGACATAAATTAAAGCCATATAGTGTCAGCTTCAATAAAGGTCTCTGTTTTTGAATTTTTTGACTTTCACTTGGAAAGACAACAGTCTGCTGGGAGATGGCTTTTTGATCGGTCTCAACATTTTTCCGGTCATTCTCAACTCCCTTTCAGAAGAACCTCCCAACAGAATTACATGAATACCATGCCCCAAGGTGAATGCACTGTTTGGAACAACAAAATATTGATTTCCCATTGTGTTGCTTCCATTTAATTTAAACCAAAAAGCAAGAAGGAGAAAGGGTTGGTTAGAGTGTAGTGGTATAACCCCTCCCAGTGATCCCTAAAAGCCTCACACATTGCCAGTGTTGAATTTTGTTGACAGATATTTATTTCAATCACATTTTCTCCTGACATATCTCTCCAAAGCCTGCTTCTCCTTCTGTTTTATTTTTTATTTAATTTTTTTTAAAAGGCAGCCAAAGTCTTTTTTAAAGCCAGGCATTTCTAGCCTAGGGTGATTCCAAGAATTGATACGGTGAACATTAAATCCTAGCTGTTTGCCCAATTCAATATCATTCATCATAGTTGGTTTAATTCTTAGGACTTGTTTCAAAATTGCCTTTAAAGTTACCGCTTCTCTGTAGATGTAAGGAAAAAGCAGCTTTCTACCACCCCCAGCAATGTGTACTTTGTCGTTGTGATTCCACGATTGTTGCTCTGGCTCAAGAACACTCAGGCTACCTCTTGAATCACCTTTCCAACCACTTTGTGTAGCCAGTATCTTCCCAAGTATTTCCTGACCTGTGTTCCTCTTCATTTCCAATAGTCAAAAGCATGTTCCTAGGATATTCTCCTCTTTTAACATCACTATGTAACTTCATTGAAAATAAACCAAACTGGTTATTGTGATTTTTTTCTTCTTAGTGATTGAAGGACTTATCTTGTTCCTTTAGTTCTGAAGATACGCTGAATGTTTTTCTCTAGCTTTATTATTTTACTTGTTTAATGAATAATATACTCTTCTGCCTTAATACTGACTTCTAAGTATCTTAGTACTCCTTTGCTGATCGTTAAAATCGTATTCTTAATACAATTATAACTCTTCAATACCAGACTGTTAAATATTCAATACGTATCATTATATTAATTATTTGGTAAGGTTGTTTGTACTATTATATGTTACTAGTCAAAAGGTAGAGGACCACAAAAGATAACAAACGTAGCTTATTACATGGTCAACAAGTAGAAACCTAACTTCAGACATGGATCTTAATTTTCAAAGCCTCTACACAACTCTATATGTCATCAATGGATGGCTGTTAGGGGAAATAATATTCACAATTAAAAAGAGAAAACATTAAAAATATCATTGCTTTTTAAAAAATGTGCCAATGGTAGTTAAGTACTGGAAAATCTATTTGTACTTCAAATTGGTATAAATATAATCCATGCCCAGAAAAGCTTTCAAAGCTAGGCTGCTGAAGAGTTGGGGAGAATCCAGGTACTAGATTTGCTGAAGGTCTTTATTTCCATTTCAGTTCATTTATTTGCATCTTTCTAATATATGTACTTGTTTATTTTGCAGTAGTAGAGATTGTGTGTAGTGCCTTTCACATTTTCTTCCAATGAGCCACATCCACAGCCTAAGTGATGGTCTTTTTAAGCCTTAGAAATAAGAATGGAGTGTATGTGCCATTCACCTAACTGCTGTAGGTGTGCTGTCAGAAAAAGCTTGCTCCTGAACTTGAATGGTATGACAGCTCCTGGATTTCCCCACCTCATTTAACTAGGTTTCTTAGTGTTACATACATTCTTTTTTATGACTCTTGGCTGGCCAACATCCTTCTTGTTTTATGCCCAGTCCTGACTTGGCATAAGTAACAATGTGAGAGAAAGCTCTATTTCCCTAATAATTCAATCAAATGCACAAAAATGATTTCTATTCCTCATAAGTCACTTGGCTATACCCTAACCCCATCCTTTTCACTTATGTGAGATAGTGTACTGCTGTTTTAATTTACCTCGGGATTGCACTGAGATCTGGGTGACATGAGTTACACTCACAAATCACATGGCAGGGAGGATAGGAAAGGAAAAAGGAGCCACATTCACCACTAAGTATTTGTGTCTTAAAATCTTACAATTCATTGGTGCTATGCACTAAGAACAGAGAAATTACCATTTGCTAGTAAAACCCTGAGATGCTCTCAGATGCTAAAGCTCCATTTGACAAGGTGCTATCCAAAGGTTGATACAGAAACTATGATTTAACCACTCATCATCTTGAAACTATACCTTCTAGAACTATCTTCTGAATTTCTCTCCATCTTTTACTTTATTTTCTTCAGAGGAGAGCTCATTCCCTCCTGGTTACTCTGCTCAATGATGTTCTAAAATATCTTGTGGTTCTTTGTGATTCCTTACCATTGCATACCTCTGCTTATGCCAATCATATTTTTCAATATAATAATTGTATTGCTTCTTTAGGAACTTCACATCATGCGCCCAGATCACACTTATTTCCCAGTCTATGTGGGTTGTATCTTCAATTGGGTGATAAATTTCCATTAGTCTTCCCTGGATAACCAGGCTAGTACTTCCAAAAATGTCTAAGACATGAAACACAAATGAAAATGGTTTTGTGTGAATAAATATTCTAGACAAGACACTTTATTATCTTAGAGTTTACATAGAAATGTAATAAAATGTAACCACAATTGAGGGAGAAACAGAGGCCAAAACCTAAAAATCCTACATTTATGTATTATTGACAATTTTTCTATTCCACTTTGATTTCCTTTGCTTCCTCTATTCATCTTGGGTTTTGTTTCCTTTTTTTAAATAATGAGGAAAAGATAAGCCTTTAAAAATACTCATAAGATCAGTTCTTCAAGTAGTCAGGGAGCTTTCAGAGTTCAGTTGGGCCATAGTTTCCAAGCATCTTTGACAATGGTGAAATGTTTGTCCCTTTGTCAACATAGGAGGTAGGTAATGGAAACAGGTATCATGGTTAGGATAAAGCTGACACATGTCATGCTGTTAATACCATAGCTTTAAAATTATTCGATCACTTACAAAGTCAAGCAACTGTTATTAAGCAATATGACTTGTGTTCTTGTTTTCTTTAAACTCTAAATATATGTTTGTATGGACATGAAACAACACATGCACACAGAAACAGTAGACATGATACATACATAAACAGAGAAATACACACATGCATACATATTTTGTATATATGTAACATACAAATAGTAGCATATATTTTAATGATACTTACCTAGACAGCTTTCAATTCGGTACATAGTAGAGATAAATGAGAAGGCACTGGCATTTATTTAGCATCTATGATGTGCCAAGGATTTAACACATATTTTTGAAAGCTGCTTCATAGCAACAAATGACACCATTGTTACAAGCAAATGCAGACTTGTCTCCAAATCTATGAGTGGTCTACATTGAAGTGAAAAAGTCAGGCATGAGGCAAACATGTAATTGCAAACAGTGTAAAGACTGAGAGGAAGGATTGCTGCACCATATTCATAAGTTAAAGTTGAAGGAATTTTCCCAAACATGCAATGTTATAACAACTGACAGGTACTGTTCTATGCCTCTCTCAAACAGTGCGGGTTGGGGTGTCACTGTCCTCCACTGTGACTTAACCGAGGCTGTGCATCATTTATGGGGACATTTGTACAGCTGTGAATATCACTCTGAGTCCAAGAGGACTGTGCTCTAGTTCTCTGTATTTCTGGAATAGCAAGCATAATATCATTTAATTTAAACCCAAAGTACATGAGGCAGCACTAAAATAGTAGCCTAGTAAGCAATTCCCATCCAGTCAGTAAACAAAAGTTGGCTTTGCAGACAAAAGACACACCAGATGTTTTTCCGGCCTCACAGAGTTTCTAGCACACCAGGAAATTAAAGGGAGATGAGGTTTCCCAGGATGTCACAGCATCTTGGAAGGCATTAGACTGATAGCCAAAGAATTCTTCCTTACTTTCTCTAGAAGCTGTATTGCATACAAGACAGAAGCTTGTCAAGGTAGCCAACTTGTTTGGACAAAGAAGTTTGATTTTCTTTGATAGGCTATGGTGGGTGGACTCCTGCCAATCTGAGGTTGTGAAGGCACCATGGGGACTGGAACAGTCAGGACTGGTCTCCAGCTCTGTGCGAGCCAGTAAAGAAAATTCCAGGTCTCAGGAAACCCTGCTGCAGAGCCTGTTTAATGGATTGACAGGAAGCAATAGGCATTCTAGAGTGTTGAAGAAAATTCTAAAAGAAGAATAAAGGAAGAATAAAGGAAGTAGTGTGGAAGGGGCCACACTACTTGATGAGAACACAGACGCCTCCTTTACCTTGTGCTCTGAGTTTGCAGCTTTGTGGGATGAGCTGCAGGGAGTCTCTCTGTGTTTCTCTATCATATAAATGAGCATCCTTTCAGAGCTCATTTCTCAGCTTATTGAACTTAGAATTGGAAAAGAAGGATGAGTATCTAGGGCTGTTAGTAATTTGACACAGAACTTTTCACCTCCAGGTCAGTGGTAAGTGAAACACATTTACATATTTTTAAGTGGATCTCTTGCTCTTGAGGGAAGCCCAGCTTTAATCCTTGGCATCAGAATGCTTTGGTGCCCACAGGCTTTCAGACATTGATCAGGAAGGAGAAAAAAGGTCTAATTTCAACTGATTTTAGTGTTTAGCTTCCCTTACACGATATTCTTAAATTGTTTTAATTAATCCTAATTATGATTCTATATTTAAAGGCTGTTATCTCTCAGATGACAAATTGGATATGGACCAATAAGTTGGGCTTATTTTAACTTGGAATATGAGCGTTGCTTAAAAATAATTATCCATATCCAAAAATCAAGAAATTGACCATAACACTCCCTTTGTACTTAAGAGGGGGCTTAGATGATAGAAATTATATTACAAATTTTAGTGATAGGAGTATGGCTTTTCCAATTAGAAAACAACAATACTAGTTACATTGATCTCAGCATCAAGGAAATTGTAAGTTACTATTTCTGGATGCCACTTAACATCCTAGAAATGACCATAACGCCTTCAACTCTGTCCAATTCTCCAGCCTCCACGGCAACACAGCCATAGCAACAAGCAAGCACAATTATCCACTCTTAAAGGTAGGAAAAAATTCAATTTCTTTAGCTTCCTTTAACCTAAGCTTATATCAAGCAATATAATAAAAATATAATAAAAATCTATCATTGTTGGTTTCATATATATTGTAACAGGTATAATAGCAGAAGATGAAAACATACAATGAAAAAAATAAAATACCCGAGTCACAGCCTCAAGTACTCTGAATAAAGAATGTAGGGAATGAAGTACATATACAGTACATATTAGGGACATGAACCCAAGGGAGTTCAGTGAGAAGTAGATGGGGTTAATCCTGGAAGGAAAGGAAGGCTGACTACAATCATAAGTCACTGGGCCAACCTTCTAAGGGGATGTAAGGATCATCTCAGAATTGTTTCACTTGGAAGGCAACGGGGGATTTCCTCCACTGACCTACTTCCGAGTATCCAAGTGTGACATCATGAACAAGAATGTCATCTCATTCCTAAATTATGTATATGCAGGTCCAAAAGTTATGTGTATATGTATAGTCCAAACATTCAATGTTAGAAGTGTCTGTGGAGCCAGATTCACCGGGCGAGGCTGTTCAGAACCTCCACAGGACCACACTGCAGAGACCACAGGAAGGGGAGACACAGCGGAATGAAACTGGAGGTCAAAAAGGGGCAAGGCTCTAGTAAAATTTTCCTGACTGTCTCTCCAGGGAGTTACTCTGAGGGAAAGTGAAATGAAAAAAATAAGGTATTTTAAGGGAAATTTTAAAGATGAAGCCATGGGCCATTCATAATATTAAACTTTATGCATATAGCATATAGTCTGTAGTCTTCCATACTTAAAAATAAAAACACTACTGTACAAGGTGACCATTATCCAGTGTTTTCTTATTTCTACACATGCGTATGAATCCAATGATACCATGAAGCATATCACATTTTAAATATAACTTGAGGATTGCTGAGATAGGTATAATTCTTTTCATACTACTGAAACCTGGAAAAATAAACGAATGTTACACTATCTTGTCTTGTATCAGAATATCAAATGAGAATTTTTTTAACTTCATTTTTAATTTGTCAGTTGATTTAAGCCTCACTATATTATAGCAAGACAGTAAATGATTTAGGGTATTTTTTTTTAAAAAAACTAACTTTAAAAATTTTAAGAAAGAATAATTGGATGCTTAGCTGTTTCTAGAAACATTGCTGACCCTGAATGCATGGTCTATACAAGTCAAGGATTCCCTGAGGCTCCATAGCATTGAGATCAGAACCTCCACTAGAGAACAGCAGGTTCAGGCAAGTCACTGTGCTGAAACACCACTTGGGGCCAGATTTTAATAGCTGACAGCTCATAATGGATTGACAAAAGCAAAACATCATTAACTTGAATCTACAAAGTCGACATTTCCATATGCAAATAGGAGCTAGCACATATGTGCTGTGTACAAGTCTCATTGCTTGTTTAGTTGTCTGTATGTCCTTTAGTTTGCTTGCCTTTGTCTGTAAGTTCCCAATGGACAGAAAACACGTCTGGAAGCCCACTTTGCAAAACAACAACAGGTGCACAGACTGAGGCCTGACTAAATACTTTTCGATGTTAATGATGGTTATATTGTTGATTTTTCTTTCACACAAAGCAGTGTCAGCACACAGGAGTAAAAGGATTGTCATGAACAATATGTTTGATCAGTGCGACATAAAGGTTACCGTGTATTTGTGCAACCAGGAAAGACAGAGCTGACCCTGAGAGTGGGGTTTCTAGAAAAAGCTTTCAACATCTTAGCTCAGGTCCATAAAATCGATTCTTACAGATGACGTTGCCTACATTGTAAATTAGATAATGCTTTCTTATTTATTCAGAAAGATAGAGCTGCGAAATTTCATTTGCTTATGCAAAACCCTGATATATTTATAATACATACATATCTAATTCTGTGCACGTGCACGCGCACTAGTACGCACACACACACCACACACACACACACACACAGACACGCACATCTAATTTTGGCCATGATAAAATTGTTTCAAAATTCTAGTTTATAGATGCTTCTTAAGAAATGATACCTACCTAACAGATTTGTGTCGATCAGATTAGATATGATCAACCAGATCAAAAACTTTAAGGATCAAAAACTATCCATTAAAATATATATTCAGCCGAGATTAGGTGACTTCAGGAAAAAGATTTCCTTTGTGAGAAAAGAATCTTGAATTCAGCGTGTCCGCGAGAGCACACAGATCTCCTGATGAGATCTTTGACTCTTGCCTTTCTGTTTCCTGGACTCTATCCTGTTTAGCTTGTCTCTTTAGTCTGTTGTGTGTACAAATGTTATGTGTTAAGATCAAGGGGTGGACACCTGGTTCATGCCGTGGAGTCCCAACACTTGCTCTCACAACGATTTTGCTCTGGGCATTGCAGCTGGGATTCTCTCCAGTCTTGACACAAGTGCCGAACAGTTACACAGCAGAGAGTAACGAAGGCTGCCCCCCACCCCTGCCAACCCTGCTTCCTATCCACCTTGCATCCTCTTGTTACCAAAGGGGAAACACATGTTTCTCAAACTCGATTTTTGCTGATGAAAATTTTGTTCAATTTCACAGCTTGACTTCAGAATTTTCCCAAGTGATGGTAAATTCCATTCTCTTGCCAAACAAGGAAATAATCTACGAGCCTGTTTGGGAGGAAAACCTCCAGGCTCCCCTCAAGACTCAGTATCCGATAAATATAATGAAAAAAAATTTTGGCATGTCAGCCTCTGCTAGTCAAGATATTACCTTGCTTAATGATTGCAAATTCGGGGAAAAGAAAATTTAATATGGGTTAAGGGAACATTAAGTTCCTAAAATGTCTTCCAAAGTACAGATATTTACAGCAGTAGTAGTTTTTGAAGCTGGACCGCAAAGCTAGAAATGAAGCTTGCAAGCGACTTAGAGTCGAGTATTCACACAGTTGTTGTAGAATTATAGCTGGCTGGAGGAGGTAGTGTTAGCATCTCCCCTGCATCCAGGCATCCCACTGTTTTGACTGGGGAAGTTTCCTTCAGTAGCTCATCTCCCTTTATGAAAACCTTTATTTCCTCATTACTTGTCTGTACCATTGTATGTGTAAATCCCCTTTCTTCCCTTAGCTCACCACAGTCCAGATTAAAAACCCTTTCTACAGGTCACTTTCATTAAAGGTGTCGTAAAAATAAATGACTTGTAACAGGTAGGGAAGGCACGTACTGATCTCCCAGCAGCACCAGAGGAAGCCTTGGTATTCTTTGGGGTTTTACCTTTGTGGTTAGTTCCAGCCAAACAACCCTAGGACCTAACCAACCCAACAACCTTACCTGGGGTTCAAGGGCTGGGATCAGTAAACAACAAAAAACAGTTGAGATGTTTCTGCCCTGCAGAGGGTTTTACATGTAACCTGGTTTATTTGTTTAATCCCCAGGCAAACCTACAGATAGGGTAATCAGAATGAGAGGAACAACTTCCTTTGTATGTGTAAGACTGTGAGAAATTGTTTTTCTGGGTGTTTTATAGTCAAATCCCTCCAAGGGCCTAGAAGAGCTCTCCAACCAGGGCACAAATATTCAAGGAGAGCCTGTTTGTTTTATGGTTATTTTTATCCCACAATAAACAGCTTAAATTTGCAGACTATACTTTTTGACTATAAAGTGGGTTATTTCTCAAGATGCTGGAACCTTCCCATAACAGATGGAATAAATAGAAGAAAGTGCTGAGAATACACCACTGAAATTCTGATTTATTCAATCATTAACAAAAAGAAGTGCAATTTCAATGGTAATAGAAGGAAAACCCAACTGTTTCTGCTTGCCTTCTGAAAACTTGTTTTCTGTGGAGAATGCTGCTCTTAGGCAGACACCTATTTAAACCTCAGCAATGTCTAATCTTAACTTCAGGCAGCACGGTTGCATAAGTTTGGTGATTTGTAAAACCTCTACAATGAGGGGATGAAATATTAAAGTTCACTAGTATAAGCAGCATCAGCAGCCCAAACCCTCGGATGCATGGGATGGGAGGTACAGCAGCCCCAGGAAAGGTGCTAAATCCTTCCCTGGGTCTTTCAATGCTTCTCAGGGCACCTGCTTTGAAGCAGTTAAAAGTACACAGTCCTGCATAAATTCCGCAGGCTTGGCACTAAGCAGGAAGTGGTCAGTCTGGTCTGTCTTAATTAGGAAGGAGAGGAAGAGAAGCTAAAAAAAAAAAAAGAAAGATAAAAAGACATAACAAACTAAAGAGGAAGATGTGAAAGGATTTCTAGGAAAAGGGAGATCAAAACAGGTCACAGCAAGGCTGAATGTGGTCAGAATGTATTCATTACATGTAGATGTGTAATGAAAATGTCAATGTGTGAGCCGCTGTTAAGTATAGTTACTATATACTAAGAAGAACTTTTTACAAATATATTTAAGTGCAACAATGCTTTAAAAATATCAGGGGGCTGCCTCCATGTTGAAAACCATACTCAGCCCTTTTTGAACTGTTTGAATACAATAAAGATAAATAAACACTGTAATATTTTTTTATAAAAGGGCAAGAAACCTAAAAGGAAAAAATGTCACAATTCATAGGGTGTATACAAAGTCAATGAGAATCCCTACATGCCTATAGACACCCACGTGTGTAATATATCTAAAGTGAAATACCCACCTGTTTTGTTTGCATGTCACAAGAAACCTGTAGGATATAAAGATTTCAGCACACATGTGTTTTAGCTGTTCATAGAACTCATGTCCTTGAGTTGGATAGACTAGCAAAACTGGAGCCTGGGGCATGGCTCTGTGACTAATTCATGATGTGACCTTGGCTAACTCAATTTTTTAACCTCCCAAGGTCCCCTTGTTTTCATTTGGAACTTGGAAATTGAACTTCTAAAAGGTTTGTAAAGAAGCCCCTCCAGCTCTAACCGTCTGTAATCTTGCTTCCGTTCAGTTGTTCAGTTGAATATTTTTCTTCTTTTAAATAAAATAAGTCCACATAGAATTTTATTTATTGTATTCAACCATGTCTATCAAGCCAAAAAGAAATGATTATGATAGCAAGCCTTCTGCTTTATCCTTTATTATCTGTGTTTACATTGTATCAAAATTTCCCTAAACAGCAAGTTTAAGTTTTTATGCACTCATCCTAAAATGAAAATTCAATGAGACCATTTGGAGGTAGGAATGTCTCTAGGTCAGAGTCTTACAACATTGTCCAGCCTGATCTAAGATGTCTGGCTGTCCAGTGACTCCCATGCTCTTGCCTGATGAGGAGCTAGGCAGTTAAATCATGGATAAAAATAGATAAAAGTTTCCTACAAAATGGTATATATACATAGATATAGGCACAGATACTGATCCAGAGTCAGATAAAGATTCAGATACAAAGATAGCTAGATATACATATAAGATTCACTTATGCCACAATTATCTACTGCTTTCTTTATCTCTTCCTGGGTTCAGTTTTTAATATTGTAGATTCAGAATGGGTTATTCTTGCTAAGAATTAAAACAAAGTTTTACATGCACACGCGCGCACACACACACACACACACACACACACAGAGAGAGAGAGAGAGAGAGAGAGAGAGAGAGAGAGAGAGAGAGAGAGGCTGGATAAATATCATAAATCCACATGTTTTGAAATCTCTTCTCATAATATCAACAGACTGCTACATCTTTAGCTGAAGCCAGGGATTTTTTATAATAATTTTTTGAGATTATAATGTAATTACACCATTTCCTCCTCTCCTTTATCCCCTCCTAACTCTCCCAATAACTTCCCTATGCTTTGCTCTCTTTCAAACTCATGGCCTCCTTTTAAATTAGTGATCTATCTATCTATCTATCTATCTATCTATCTATCTATCATCTATCTATCTATCTATCTATCTATCTATCTATCTATCTATCTATCATCTATCTACCTACTTATCTATCTACCATGAGATATATATATTGAACCTGATGAGACTATAGAATGTTATTTCTATGTATCTGCCTTCAGTGCTGATTATTTGGTATTAGAATAACCACTCAGTGTTTTCTTCCCTGGAGACAGAAACCATGCTGTCTGTTTCTTCGATAGCTCTAGCAGTTCAACCCTCTTTGTTTCTCTGTGCCCACGCAGTATCACTCCTATCCCTCATTGCAGGTGTGTGTTTAGTTTGTTTGTTTTTTTTGCCATGGCATTCCATGATTGTAAATGGCCTATTATGAATAAACCAATGCCTGAAATGAAGTGGAATGTTGATTTATTTGGGTAGGACCATTTTCCAGGCCTGTAAATCATATTTTGGTGTCCATTTACCTTTGCATTCTTTCTGAGGCACCGGCACCAAGGCTGACGAATGGGAATCAAATGAAGTTCGCTAAGTGCCTCTGCTGGAGAGCTTCATCTGCCCACCTGGCGGGCTGTGATTTATCTCTGCAATACATCACCCAACTTACTTTCCTTTACTTCTCTTATTTAGTGTTGTCACAAATAATATCAGTTGGCCATTGACTGTGAACTTTCAACAGTAGTAAATTAATGAAATAAGCTACACCTACAGAACTCATCTGCCCCCAAATTGATTAGAGCCACCTTGGTTGGGCCAAACCATTTATAGATGAACTTTATTTATTAGACAAGCAGCTTCCTGAAATCTCCACGTGGGATATAGTATCTTAAGTGATACTGATGAAATGCTTAAAGTTTATTCTTTCATATTTCAATCACTAAAAATATTTTGTTCTCATGAAGTCTGCATCTCTGTCATTCTATGACTTGTGGAAAACTCCCCTATAAGGAGCACCTGCACACTGGTGGAAAATGCCATTGTTAAGTTCTTGTTCTGGTGAAAGGAGTACACACAAAGAGTAAACACAAGGTAGGATTGCCCAGATCACTTAGTGATGGAATTTCTTGGGTACTGTGGTAAAGTTGCCCCATAGCACATAAGTGACTGTCCCAGCTCTACTGTATGCATCTAGTCCTGTATCTTTGTATGTCTGAGCCATCTGATGTGGGTCCTGAGTCCTCCAGCAGAAGAGCAGAAAGACCATTAGCCACAGAACCCTCTCTATATCTCTAAGTTATGTATTATAAAGAATAAAATATCCAATAAAATAATAAAATTAGAAGGAAAGAAAAGGATGGATGGATGATGGATGGATGGATGGATGGATGGATGGATGGATACCTGGGTGGATAGGTAGGTAGGTGGGTGGATGAATTATGAAGACTTGCTGTCCACTTATGTATTTACCACTCTTGTTATTTGGTGATTTTTGTGCTCCATTATATAAAAATATTGTAACACTGAGTTTGAGGAGAAGGAGCTAGAAATTAGCAAATAAAATACACCTATGTCTGTGTGTCTCAATATGCATCATATAACATGTTAATGCCTTGGCCAAAAATGCTTGAAAGGAACAATAAGTCTATATTACTATCTGATATCCAGAATGTTTGGATGAAGTTCTTAATGCACTCAGGAAATGAAAGTGTTTTCGTTTAATTTCATTATGTGTCATTACATTCGCTCTCTTTTACCTTCCAGCATCTCTGGCTAACAGGCTAAGGCATGCCACCGAATACTTTGAGAAATGCTATTCTCACAGAATCACCCTCCACACCTAACTCTTTCTGAGATTATTATCAGGAATAGGTGTACCAGGCAGCATGAACACATACACACACACACACACACACACACACACACACACACACACACACTTGATAAGTTTACCATCAAACGAATTCTTTTCTGGGTCTTTAGGATACAATGATTGGAGATGGTAGGGAAGAGTCTACAGAAGATTACAGCAGACGTACTCGTGTACAAGGTTTTCCCTTTTTGAATTTCAGAGGACATTAGCTGGCTTTTAGAAACTGTAGCCTCCTTTTGAAAGCATGGAAAGTGCATGCCCCATTTGTTGCCCCAAGTTGTTATCTTGTATATGAATCAAGCTGCTAAAAATCTCTCTAAAGTTAGGAGTGATACCACAAGGACATTTTGTGGGACCCTGGGAGACTGGCTAGCTGACCTTGACCTCTTCCTGTGCTGGCAATCTCATCTACAGCAACCATTTGTATTCCCTACAACATTAACTCCTTTCCTCGTCACTGTCTCAATCCAGTGTTTTCCATGTTCTCCCATGTTTCAGTTGTGTATGTTTCCTTCATGTTTGTTCATTGAGAGCTCATATTTGGTCTCTGTGGTTTTGGTTATCATCTTCAAACTCCACCTGCTACTCTGTGTGCTCCCATAGGTGAAGAGACATCTGTGCTTCTGAATGTACCACCGTATTCTCTCATAAAATCTTCTGATATATTTAATTTAATAATTTAACACTTAATTTACTATCAACTGTAAACTAAACCCATTTAATAGGACCTTATTTCTCTATGTATTAGCAATAATTTATCGATCCAATTATGTTTTATTATCAGTAAGATCAGGAAACATCAAAATATACAATTGTTTATATTTCTCAAGACACATATTTACTATGCAACCTAGGATCACCTGGTCTTTAATATATAAAATATGTAATAGTCCTCCTGTTTCAGCCTTCTGACTATTTGGATTTCAGATGTTCATGGTACATTTGACTCAAACTGTAAGTTTCTCTGGTGTTCTCTATATACTAAATCTACTTGGCCATTCCTGTAATTCTATACATCATGAATCAATCAATTATTGATTTCTTATAGTCTGCCATTTTGGTAAAAGTGAATATAAAGCTGATTAATGTTAAGAACTCCACTATTTAACCCAGGAAATAGGAATGCAAACAAAAACTTGAAATTAGATGACTACAGTGCTTTGAATAAACATTGTCTAAGTTGTCATAGAACAGAGAAAGTCCAGGAAAGCATACAGTCAATAGCATCAGCAAAGTCTTCACATGAGAACTAATTTTGGGGATATGTTTTGAAAGGTAGGTCAAAAGAACACAGTGGCATTTCAGGATATAAATATTTATAAGTTATGTTAAAGCATGCATTTTTTTTGCATGCAAAGAGAAGAGGCAAGCAGGAACCCTAAGGTTTGAAAAAACTGGTAGGAAATCGGCAAAAAAAAAAAACCAAAAAAACGTCCAATTTGGTTTGCTGGAAACGTTTGACAATTTGTTAAGCAGGTAGCATTTGATCCAAAGTTTCAAAAGATCATGATAATTTAAGCAAAAGTGCATTTGTATGGTAGCGTGGTCAAGTTGAAGGAGAAGAGAGTGTCAGGAGATGGCAGCAGGATGTTCCCAGTTGGCTTTCCTGACTCCATGATACCCTGCATGATAATGCTGCTGCAGGGTGCTGTGGTCAGACTTCATTACACAATTAAAACATCCCTCCACTGTCTTTGACCTGCTGTGTCAACAGGCAACCCTTCTGCCTAAAAGTGGACTTTCACCCACTTCCCAATTTACTTAAGCATCTCTTATCCCCTATATGCATAATAAATATTGTAATAATGCAACTCAAGCAAAAGATTTCATAGCAATGCCTGACAGAGTGAAATGGGGGGCAAATCTCAGCGTAAAAGCAAGGAGCACAGTGAGCAGAATGGCCTGGCTAAGCTTGGATGGGAAGCTCTGGTATTACCCAAGCTCAGATGCACCTTCATGTCAGCCTTCTGGGACCAGCAGTGATGTCGCCAGCACACATATGTAACTCAGGCCTCACCAGATCTTGTTCTGGTCGGACATCCTGCTTATCTCTACTCATAAAGTATTCACAGAGGCTCATGCATTCAATCAGGACAGCATGCAAGCCTTCCCTGCATACACATATGCGGCCTTTCAATTTCAACCCGGGTTCAAAACTATTGAACAGCAGGGTTTTTTTTTTTATTTATTTATTGAAGAATCACATCTTCAATTATGTCTACCATTTCTATTGTATGTAGAATAATCCTAAGCATTCTATAAATCTACTGCAAAATTTATCTGCCTTCTAGCTTCTCAACACAAGAAAAAGAGGCAGTTATATTAATCCATTGAAAAAATAAGACAATGTATAATTTGGGGATTAAAGTTCTTGAGTATTTGTATTTGCAATCATTTTAAAAATTAATCACCTCACATGATGGCATATGCATATATTTAATCCTGGCAGATGAGATCATGGGCAGGTGAATCAGTGCTAGTTTGAGGTTAGCTTGGGTTACATAATGAGTCCTGAGCTAGCCTAGGAGATAAGGATGGAAACTGCCTGAGAAAAAAAATAGAAAAATAACTGAAATGTTGAATTTTTGATTAAGACAAATATTGTAGTAAATACAAATATAACTAGCCAAGCTTGAGAATTTGGCAGATATAACAGAATTAAAGTTGTTACCCTTGAGTCTTCATATGGAAATAATTTTTATATCTTATAATTTTACAGGAAAATATTATGAAAAAGTTTAAATGTTTATTTTTACAATTTCAGACAGTAAATTACAGTGATTACTTCAGCCATTAATTAACACGTTTTAAGATGAGGTACCCATGCTACAGTGGATAGCCCTATACCCAAGCAGTGGTAAATGTACTCGGTGGGTTTTCAAAAGAAATAAGAACATATGGGAGGGAAAAGTGGGGTGCTGGAATCTAAGGAAAAGGAATAGGATTGAATTGATCAAACTTATTAATAAGCAAGTATGAAATTCTCAAACAATAAAAACATTATATAAAATATGATGATTCAGCATAGGGTCCATTTCTCTCTAAAGAAAATCAAGCGAAGAAAACCTGTTCAGGTGAAGCAATTGCTGAGAATTTCTGTAGCACCCTCACCAACTTACACCCAGATGACCTTGTCAAGTGAGTGGCTTCCCTGTGCAAAGTGCCGATCAGTCTACTTTAAGACTGGATCCTCACAGACCTGGCATTCCACCTTCCCCAGAATAAGATAATGTCAGTTGTAATTCATGTCTTTTTGTAAACAGAACTGCTCCTTCACCTCAGGCACAACTAGCATGTGTTGCAAAATTGGACAAACTCAACCCAAATCGATGCATATGTAAGCATTACCAATACTTCAATGTGTGACTGTTGTTAGCCACCCTGCCTCAATTTGTCTGAACATCACTCAGCAAACTGCTCGAAATTAGGACTTTGTTCTGAAGTCTGAAGCCAAGGTGCAAGCACGGGTCATTCCCTCTCAGGGCTGAGAGAAGGATTTGTTTGACAACGTTCTCTTTGGTTTGTGGATAGCCATCTGCTTGTTGGCACATTACTCTCCCTGTATGACGGTCTGCCCTCTAATTTCCTCTCTTTACATGGACACTAGCCATACCAGATTAGAGCAAATCCTATTGACCTCATCTTAAATTGATTACTACTGTAAAGACTCTCCTTCCAAATAAGGTCACATTTATCAGCACAGAGGTTGAGCTCCAGCAGATGGATGAAGGAGGAGACTGGTTCACTACATAGTACATACTTTCTCATTTTTATTGACTCATGGCTTAAATTTATACTTATTTTCTTTATATGCATCGTAAGTGATATAAATTTGTCTTAATAACAGAAGTTATTGCTCGTTTTTCAAACCTAGCTGGAATTAAGTAGTAAGAGAAATACTGAAAACTTAGGCTTTATTGTTAGTTATTTTAATTCTGACTATCAACAGTTTCCACAATATAATATGAAGTGTGAATTATGGAATGCCTACACATCTTGCATGAGCCAGAATTGATGCCACTGAATGCTACTTCATCTACAGGCAAAGTAAAGCATTGTTGGCCTTTTGTGTGAGATGCTGAGAAGTGCTCAGACCTCCAGATTGTGTGGTTAATTTGTAGATGAGGTCTGATATCTCAGAAAAAAATCTGCCTCACACTAATGTGTAAATATTCCAGACAGTAATGGAGTATGAAACCAATTATCAGCTGAAAAATACTGTGTCAACTATAACCTCAATAGTTTTCTTCCATTCAATGGCTCTGTTAAGTTGGCCAACACATTCCCTGTCTTCTCACTTCCGTGGGCATCTTAGCACATCTTCTGATGCTATAACCAGAGACCAAAAACCTAATAAATTATTTAAAAATTGAAATTTACAGGCTGGATTTTGAGGCTCATACCTATAATCCAAGCTGCTGGGAAAGGTGATTCAGGAAGATATTGAATTCAAAGCTGACACCATCTACATAGTAAGTTCTAGATCAGCTTGGGACACATAGCAAGATCCTGCTTCAAAAACAAATAAAATGTTTATTGGCTATGGTTCTGAAAAATTCTTTACTAAGAAATCATACCAGTTAAGAGCCTTCTTACTGCCTAACAACTTGGCAGAGAGGGCCAGAGGTTGCCAGCTCCAAGCAAAGCAAACATTATTGGGTAAACGAAAGAGACTACCTACTCAAATGAGGTTTCTTGTATTATAGATGCATTCATCCACTCATGATAGGGGAACATGCATGACTTGACAGCTTTCAAAGTTCTTATTTCTTCCCATGATCAAAATTCCACCATGCCACCAAATTTAAGCATAGGTGGAGACAGATCACAGAACCAATAAAGCATATCGTGCCCCTGTCTATGGCTTTCTGCATTAAGTCCAATGAGCCAAGATCTTTTTTCTAAAATGATGATTTATGGCCTTGACTTGATATATACTTTAATTTCATTATTCAATAAAAATGAAAGGATTCTTTGCACCCATCATTGTTGAAAGTTATTTGAAGTAATTTAATAAAGAAATAATATTCATGTTCTGGCACGGTTAATACTGAAATATAATGAAATACTATTTTGGGTTTCTATAAACTGTCACTTACACAACACCAAGAGTATTTCAAAGAGAACAGTAGCTTTGTGACAGTGTCTCTTGGAGACTTTTGCATAGTGTTTAATCCCTCTTGCTCACTACCTGAAAACCTTGCTGTAACTTTCAGGGAACTCTTTTGTTCTCTCCCCACATTTACTGCCTTCTTATTTCTCTACCTTAAGACAGTCACCCGTGTGGTCCTTCTAAAATGCTGATGATCAGCCATCTGTCTTAAGTTTGCAAGTCTGTCTTTCTTAGAGGAAAGTCTTTCTTCCCTCTTCCAAATATAGAAACATAGACCCCTTAGTCTCCCACCAGAAACATCACCTCAGGGATGGTCCTTTAATGCCTAACTAAGCATGATACCTCTGCAGCACGTCCATTGTC